>NC_092713.1:260452410-260823345 GCF_047496885.1 Scyliorhinus torazame
GGGGTTCTCGGTGTGACCATGGCTGGGCGTTGGGGCACCAGTAGGTCCTACAAGACACAAGACAAGACGCATGATTAGATCATGGGCTGGGGGTGTGTGGGTGGTGTGGGGGTGGTGTTGGGGGCGTTGACAGGCATGCCATAGGGAACTGTAACTCAGCAGGGTCTCACGTCCTCACCCGGTGCCAGCCTCCACCCCGACAACTGCCCTTTGGCCGGGCCTACAGACCATGCCCAGGGCCCACTACTCTGCCACGGTGAGGGGCCGCAGGTCCAGCGGTCCCCCTCTAATCTTTTCCCACTCCAGGCGTTTATGGGTGGCCTTCTCCTGGGGATGCGGGGTGGGGGTGGGGGAATAGAAAGACACACATTACAATGCATGCAGCCCAGGAGGTGGGTAGCTGGTGGCTTCAGTGACCAGGACACCCGGCCATGGCGGCCGGTATGGGTGCCGGCATATGGGTGGGGGCTTGGACACGCTCCAACTGCGGGGTAGGGTATTGGGTATGTGGGACAGGGGTTGGTCCCAGGGAACAGTGCTGCCTACTCACCCTGGCTGTCCTGAGGAGGACGTACAGTTTCTTACGGCACGATAGTGACATTTAAGGGGCACCTTGACAAATACATGAATAGGATGGGAATAGAGGGATACGGACCCAGGAAATGTAGAAGATTGTAGTTTAGACAGGCAGCATGGTCGGCACGGGCTTGGGGGGGCCGAAAGGCCTGTTCCTGTGCTGTACTTTTCTCTGTTCTTTGTTCTTTTCTGGCCAGTCCGGACCTTGTTGCTGTCTGCACTTGCAGCATCCTTCCCGGGCCTCTCCTCCACACCGTCCAGCAGCGTCTCAAGCTCAGCATCTGTAAAACTGGGAGCCGCTCTCCTTGCTGCTATCATGTTGGCTGGGATGGTGTGTGTGTGGAGTGAAGTGTGTATATGCGGCTACAGCTTGTCAGCCTCCTGAGTGTCAATCCCGAACCCGGCGAATTCCGCACCATTTCTCATTGGAATCAATTGTGATCCACGTGACGCCGGTGCTGCCCCTTAACAATCGTTGAATTGGTCCAGGTGTGGCGCCAGTATTGATGTCGTAGAACTCTGCGAATCCTGCCCCGGCGTCACCACTTAGTCTCAGGAATGGAGAATTCCGCCGACTACCTTTGCTCCCTTCCACAAACTCTAGCCACAGGTTCCATCCACCTTCCTGGCAACTAAGTTGGACTGGACTAGACTCTTCATAACCTTGGTGTGATATATGACCCCAAGGTGAGCTTCCAATTACATACCAGCTCCACTACTAAGACCACTTTCTTCACCACCCTCACACCTCCCTCATCCCCAAACCACCCTCACACCACCGTCACCCCGCACCACCCTCACACCTCCCTCACCCCCACACCAACCCCTCACACCCACACCACCCACATACCCCCCTCCCCCCACACTGCCCCACCACACCCCATTTCTTCCATTGCTGCATCAGACTTGAGAGGCCGAATGGACTACTCTTGCTTCTGTTCTCTATTGCCTGACTCCACTGTGTCTCAGCTCATTTGCTGCTGAAATGCTCATCCATGCCCATGTTACTCAAAACCAAACTGTTCCAATGCATTAATAACCAAGTTCCCAACCTCCCAAAATCTTGAGGCTATTCAGAACACCGCTGTCCATGTTCTAACTTGCACACAGTTGCATTCACCTCCCACCCTTTGCTCTCTGACCTAGATTGGCTACATATCTACCTCAAAATTCTTGGGCGGGATTCTCCAATAATAGGCTATGTCCCCACGCCCGTGAAAAACGCACGCTAATCACTCTGGACTTACCTGGAGAAAGTCCAGGGTGATTCTGCGATTTGCAGGGGGCTGGCAAGGCCCCGGAGTGCTCCTCGCATCTCCGGCTGCCGATACAGGGTCCTGCACTTCTGGTCGGGAGTCCACGCATGCGCCGTGGGAAATGGCCGACCCACACCGCGGAGCGACAGCAAAAAGATAGGCCGCCCCCCCCCAGATAGCGCGCGCCCGCGAATCGGTGGCCCCCGATCAATAGCCTGGCCGTCCTGGAGGCCTCCCCCCTCCCCCGCCCCGGTGAATGATCCCCCCTCCCCCCACCAGGGCGGCTGCGGTCTAAGTCCGCAGCCGCCACACCGAGTGCCCGCCGAGTGGAACCATGAGAGAACCACGCCGGCGGGAACTCATCCAGTTGCACTGGGAGAACCGCCGCGGGAGACATTTTCAATGGCCCCCGACCGGCGCCGCATCAACCGCGTGCGCCCGATTGCCGGCAATTCTCCGGGAACCGGACAAATGCGCGAGCGGCGTCGAACCCGAACTCGGGTCTGATGCCTATTCTCCACCCCCGCGCTGAGCGCGATTTCGGCGCGGAGGCTCGGAGAATCCCGCCCCACATCTTTGGTTTTGAATCCCTAAATGGCTTCATGCCTTCCGATCTCTGTGTAAACTCATCCAATCCGACAACCCTCCAGGACCTCTGCACTGCTCTCATTCTGGCCTCGTGCCCAGCAATGATTATAAAATTGCTCCACTATTGGCGGCCATGGCTTCTGTGGCTGACGCCGTAAGCTCTGTAATTCCCTCTGTAAACCTCTCTGCATTTTTAGTTCCTTCTCCTCTTTTAAGATGGTCCTTAAGATCTCATCTTTTTCACCTGTCCTTATATCTCCTTGTGTGTTTGTGTGAAATCAAGACCGGATGAGATTCATCCAAGGATACTGGCCATAATGTTTTAGTCTTCCTGAGACTCAGGGCTGGTGCCAGAAAGCTGGAGAATTGCCAATGGCACTCTTGTTCAAAAAAGGCTGTAAAGATAATTTTGAAACCGAACAGGTCTGCTCCATTAGTCTGGACTCGAAACGTTAGCTTTTTTCTCTCCCTACAGATGCTGCCAGGCCAGCTGAAATTTTCCACCATTTTCTCTTTGGTCTGCTCCATTGTTGGGCAGGGGGGGCGATGATATCAGATCGGGTCCACTCAGGGGTCGGGCATTGGGGGTCTGGATCCGTTGGTGTGGTGGGGGAGAAGTCAGATCAGGGGAAGGGGGGAATTTAGAATTGGGCCTGAGGTTGGGGGCTTCCGTGCAGCTGGGGGTCATCCTATGGGTTGGGGGGATCGTGGGGTGTTGGGAATGCTCTGGGGGTTGATTAGTCAGGGGCTGGGGGTGTCTGGAGTGTGGTGGCGAGTCCTATGTGGCTCTTGGTCCGGGTTGTTTAAATAGTTACTCTGAAGTTAGAAGCGCTTTTTTCTTTGTAGCTCGTTCCGAGTAAGTAGGAGTGTAAAACTGACAGAACCATCTGAAGTTTGCGATTTAGAATGCAATTGTCCGTGGGAAGTTAGACACTTCGGGACGATTGTCATGTAAACCCTTATCTGAGAACTTCCGAGAGGGATTCCCCAGTTCATATTTGGGATGCGCCTCCCCAAATCCGATGCTGGGGAGCCAGGAAGTTATGGGTCAATTGATTAGACCACCGTTCGAGTAAAGTGCTTTAGATGCCCCATTACAGAAAAACATTGGGGCTGATTTGCAAATAGTGCTTTTTAAAAAATTCATTCATGGGATTATGTTGTTGTCACTGTCTAGGCCAGGACTTATTGCCCTTCGTGAATTGCCCTTGAGAAGGTGGTGGTGAGCTGCCTTCTTAAACCACTGCAGTTCCTGCGGCCTAGGTACACCCGCAGTGCTGTTAGGCGGGGGGGGGGGGGAGTTGCAGGATTTTCACCCAGCGACAGTGAAGGAAGTATATATTTCCAAGTCAGGATAGTGTATGGCTTGGAGGAGAACTTCCAGGGGACCTGAAAAATAGGCATAAAGTGGCTGGGGTATCCGTTACATCAGCCAAAACTCAATGACGGTTAAGATGTATGATTTTGAGGGTATCTCCAAATCTGGCACTGGGGAGCCAGGAAGTTACAGGAATGTTAGGTTGCTTAGTTCATTGTAAAGACTGTCTGCATAGAATTCAATGTCTCTATCTCCATGTGTCTTGTCTCTGCTCAGTCTGAATATAGGCATATCATACCAAGAAGGCAGCCACTCCTCTTCTGCAAGTGCCTTATGTAGTCACGTGGCACTGAATCATGTGGAGGAGTCCAATGTAGGGCTATGGCATGGTGCTATGAGACTCTGCAGTTACCTCATGTGAGAGGCAGTAGAATCGCTACAGCGCAGAAGGAGGCTATTCAGCCCATCGAGTCTGCAATTGGAAAGAGTACCCTACCTAGGCCCAAGCCCCCACCCTATCCCAGTAACCCCACTTAACCTTTTGGACACCAAGTAACCCTACCTTAAAAAAGGGTGTAAGGAGCAAAATAGACCAAAGAGAGCGGTATCTATGAAGGGACAATTACAACGCCAGAAAATTCATAATAGTTCAGAATCTACAATAGGAACTACAAGTACTTCCAAATCCTTTAATGCCAAATATCATGCAAGATATCACATAAAAATGCATCGGACAAAGAACAGCTTTGAATCCCTCAGTTGTGTTGCTGCCGCACAACTTGTACTAATGGTTGATGAGCAGGGAAAGGACGCCAGGCAGTAAGGATGACAAATGGAGCAAGCATAAATATGCCACTTAACCTTGATTTCAATATATTCATGCCACCCACTCCTGTTTCAGACACACTACCCTTGGTTATCAATCTTGTTTCAATCTACACTATTAGATCCTGCCAAGTTGCATTCCACAAATGCGTTTGATATAGGACCCGGTTGAACTGAAAGCACAGTGTTCCATTGAGTACTTAACTCTTTAGTTGTCAGAACTGGACAGAGGCTGGGCTTTTTGTGATGAGTGATCGACACTTGCAAACCCTTTCCACCATCTATAAGACTCAAGTCTGTGATGGAGTATTTATTATTTGCGGATGGGTACAAGTGCAATAAAGTACATTCAATACCATTCAAGAGAGAGCAGTCAGCTTGAGAAGTGCATTTGCTACTGGTCTCAATATTTACTCCCTTGCCTGTGACCAATGCTGAGTTAGCCATTTTCAGCTGAGACAATGGGAAGTGGGCTGAATTTGTTTTTTGATATTTCTGGCCTCGGGAGTGGAATAATCAAACTAGTTCCGGTTCCTAATTGGAATCCAGGATCCTTGCTAAATGCACATCATATTCCTGCATTCGGAAACATGATGATATTGGAGGGTCACAGCATTGCAATAGAAACAGATGTGCATTTGTATCATGAGTCAAACATCACCATGCCGAGAGTACTTGGCAGAATACATGGTAAATTAAGTCCCAGAAAGCAGAGTTGTAGCTTCCACAGCACTAAAATAAAGCAATTATTTTTTTTCCATTGCTGAATCTGCCATTCCTCCAATCACTCAGCTAAACAGTGAGGTATTTTTGCAATAATTGCTCACTGGATTCATCACACCAGGATACCCCTATATGATGCATTTGTGTGAGCTTTGAGAATAATCTAACTTGTATAGGACCTGCATGGGATTTGCACAGAAGGTACGTTTCATCTTTGACTTAATGGACCAGATTACAAGGTTGGAATTCACCATCATGTTAAATCAATTAAAGCTGCAGCTAAAGTTGGATATGAACCTGTGAATATGTGAGCGGTTTAGGTATTCTGGATCCAAAGGGACTATTTTACTAACCTATATCAGGTTAAGCCACCAAAAGAGGGAAATCTGTTTCTCTGTTAAGACTCAGAATAGTCCTCACGAAGGGAGGTTACTTTTCTGTGTCTCAAATAGTTAAACAGGATTTCAGTTACTTTCTAGTGGAAGTAGTTCAGATATATCACTCATAACTTAACTAAAACCTTTGTCGGTCGTGGATCCTTGTCATTTAAGACTCCCGAAATGAGTGTCTAGGAACTAAAACTTATTGCGAGTAAGACTGCACAGTTTAATTTCTAATAGTATTTTTATTATAAAATATAAATCGGTTAACAGTCCCTTGTTATCTGCTAACAAACTAACTTCTCTAAGTGAAGGATATATCTAAACGTGGAAAATCCTAAAGTACCTCATATCAATTTCTAATACATTGCTAAGAAGTTTAATAGAAACATACTTACAAAAACCACAATGGTCTTAGTTTGACGAAGCAGGCGGAAGAACAGAACTTTGACGCACTCTAGGAGGAGAGAGAGTGAGTGCCAGTTCTGCAAAATTGCTCCTCTTTTTATACATAATTTCCCCGATTTAGTGAAGGGCTTCTCATGTATCTTATCTTTGATACTGGGCAATTTCCTATAGCCAAATGGTCAGGTTTCATAGAATTTACAGTGCAGAAGGAGGCCATTCGGCCCATCGAGTCTGCACCGGCTCTTTGAAAGAGCACCCTACCCAAGCCCACACTCCCACCCTATCCCCATAACCCAGTAACCCCACCCAACACTAAGGGCAATTTTGGACACTAAGGGCAATTTAGCATGGCCAATCCACCTAACCTGGACATCTTTGGACTGTGGGAGGAAACCGGAGCACCCGGAGGAAACCCACTCACACACGGGGAGAACGTGCAGACTCCACACAGACAGTGACCCCGCCGGGAATCGAACCTGGGACCCTGGAGCTGTGAAGCAATTGTGCTAACCACTATGCTACCGTCGCCGGGAATCGAACCTGGGACCCTGGAGCTGTGAAGCAATTGTGTTAACCACTATGCTACCATGCTGCCCCTTTGTGGCTTATCAACAATAATGTGATTTAATGATCTTAGTGTCTGCTTGAATGTCAGGTGTCTAAGATATATGGTTGGACAGGGAATTGTTGGAGACACATTTCTACTTCTGTCTATTTTCAATGTGTCAAGATTCTTAAATATATAGATGTCCTGATAGCCACTATTCCAAATGGCGTTATCTTAAGTGTCAAAGTTTATATGTCTAAGAAAGACGTTTGTTGATTTATTTTAGTTGCTATATTCTAGTATACCTTCCCGCTGTCTAGTTTATGGTTATAATTGCAGGAAGGTAATTTAATGAGTTTATGGGCTGTCAATTCAAGGATCTTCCTTATCCCGCACTTGTCTGGGATGGTTAATGATCCTGGGGGTCAGCTAACGTTTTTTAGCACATGGTGACTTTTGAAAGACCTTTCTGCTGAAGTGGTTTATTCTATTTTGAATTAAAACACTTGATGTATTCATTTCTGCTGCTTTTACATGTCCTTATTCTAAACCGAATTCTGCGGATAGTATGAGCTCCATCACAAATGCACAGCCACACCGGATATCATAGAATCATAGAATTTACAGTGCAGAAATGAAATGAAATGAAATGAAAATCGCTTATTGTCACAAGTAGGCTTCAAATGAAATGAAAAAATGAAAATTGCTTATTGTCACAAGTAGGCTTCAAATGAAGTTAGTGTGAAAAGCCCCTAGTTGCCACATTCCGGCACCTGTTCGGGGAGGCTGGTACGGGAATTGAACCGTGCTGCTGGCCTGCCTTGGTCTGCCTTCAAAGCCAGCGATTTAGCCCTGTGCTAAACCAGCCCCAGGGAGGGAAAGAAAGACTAGATTAAAAAAGAAAAAGATACAGCATTTTTTAAAGTTCATTTTTATTTTCCAAAATCTCCAACAACAGAAACCTGAAGGAATGAGACTTGACACTTGTTAATTTTCAGTAACAAAGAGGTTGACTGGCAGTAGTTAATACCTATCACGTTATCACATTGAACCCGCACTACTGGGTCTCCTTTAAAAAACAGCTATTTAGCCCTGTGCTAAACCAGCCTTGGGTACCTCAGGGAAATGTGTATTAGAGTGAGATTAGCTGTTTCACTCTAAAGGCTCTGGCAAGGAGGTCATTCGGCCCATCGAGTCTGCACCAGCCCTTGGAAAGAGCACCCTACCTAAGCCCACACCTCCACCCCATCCCCGTAACCCGGTAACCCCACCTAACATTTTTTTGATTGGACACTAAGGGCAATTTAGCATGGCCAATCCATCTAACCTACACTGTGGGAGGAAACAGAGTACCCGGAGGAAACCCACACAGACATGGGGAGAATGTGCAGACTCCGCACAGACAGTGACCCAAGGTGGGAATCGAACCTGGGACCCTGGAGCTGTGAAGCAGCAGTGCTAACCACTGTGCTACCGTGCCATCCTTATGCAGTTATGATTTTGCCCAGGTTTATTGTCAATTGGGTTCACCAGTACAATTCTACAGCATAGTCCTGGGGTGAGTCAACATAACTCTTGGATCAAGATCCTCAATACATAAACTGCTTCAATCGTTCCACAGACTCACTGCAAACTCTGGACTGGGTAGAGTGAGCGAAAGGTGATGAGTGACTCTGTTTGCTTCCAGTTGGTTTGCAAGCCCAATGAACTGCTACGTCCAAGAGGAGTTCAAGGTTGAGACAAGAGTGGCACTCATTTCTGCTGATAGGGCAACATTATCTGTGAAACCTAGATCCATGAAGGAATTGTCAGCAACAGAAACTTTGTTCATTGAGTGACGAGTGCCCCTTTCTGGAAACCAATCCATGAGCATATCAAAGGAATTTGAAACAATGAGCCACCTTTCTCTGAGACCAGAGTTGATTGGAATAGTCATTCTCTCACCGCCTCCAATCCTAACTGTGATATTAGGTGTCCAAGTATAAGTCCAACTGTATGAGTAGTCAGGGAAGGGTAGAGAACATTTGCTTAGGAACCTGTCTGTAGAAATAATCAAATGCTGATTTAAAAATAAAACATAGGCCACACATAGGAGTCAATGATATCCTTGCTTGGTCTGTGCAAGCAGATTGATTGTTGATCTGCCACGTTGCTTTTGCCTTCTCTTATGTAAAGGTGACCTTCGTCTGCTGAGAAGTAAATGAGCAAACAGCTTTCCCCCACAGAATGACAACCATGTACCAATAATTGCCTAACTCAGCTATGTTTACTTTGCCCTTATAAATCGGCATGAAATCAATCTTGAAGAATTATTTTGAAATTCTATACTCCTGTAAAGAAATGATAAGGTTTCCGATCACTGTATCCTCATTTTGAAAGTTACGATGGCGCATTGCTGTAGTTTGGAGCCTCGCCCAGCTTCAAAGGTATAATTACCTTATTGATTCCCCTTCATGATGGACCAGACTCTGAAGTCTTGCCAAGGAACCTACCTGGGAGTGCACCTCAGAAAGATGTTTGAGCAGGCCACTGAACTATTTTCTCCATTATTCCATGTGAGCATTCTGGTACTTCATCAGAGATTCCTCTGATGCTCTTCAATGGGCAGAAATATACTTGGGCCATAATGTCTGTCTTTCAAAGGCTGCACATGTATTCCTTCTGAGTCTCTTCTCTCAGGGAGTCCTGTAGTTGTGGTGACTACAATGTTTAGGCTGGTATGCGCCAACCAACGAATATCAATTTCTTTTGTGTTTTTGTGCTGTTTGAAAAAGGAATTTGAATTGGGTGAAGGGTTTCAGAAATGTTAATTTGAAATGCAGTTTTAGTTCATGGTAATTTGAATAATACAAATGTTTGGTTAACAGTGAAACTGCTGCAACATTAAGAATTCATCAACACTAAATATTTTAAACAGTAGGCAGAAAATGAAACCCATGTACAATTACTCCAACCAGAAAAGTACAATATCTTTGACAGAATAACAATGGCACAATTACATGTAATTTAAAGTATGAAGAACACACTCAGGAACTGGTAACTTCTTTGTGAAACAGGACATTGGTAAATATATTGATCCTGGGCTAAATTTGTTGCAGTGTGTAGCAATGGTTCATTGCTCAATAGCCCAAGAATTGCTGTAACCAGTAAATGACTATCACCTGCTGTTAATTAATTTTGCCCTTGACTGTTTAACCTTCATGATATTTTGCTCTGTAAATTGCTAGACGTGCAAAATGGAAACAGTACAGTGCCCTCTGCAGATCTGAATGGAGAGTGCAAGCAGCTGTGGTACCTCCCCAACAAATAAGATTGAAGGATTGTGAAATGGAAAGTGCAAAGTCCGAACAAGGTGGTGCAAATTAGGGCACTGACTTCAATGTCAAACCAAGCAAAGAAAGAAAAAAAAAACAGGGAGGGAAAGAAAGACTAGATTAAGAAAGAAAAAGAGACAGCATTTTTTAAAGTTCATTTTTATTTTTCAAAATCTCCAACAACAGAAACCTGAAGGAATGAGACTTGACACATGTTAATTTTCAGTACCAAAGAGGTTGACTGGCAGTAGTTAACACCTATCATGTTATTAAGAGGGTACTTCAACTTGAAATTACTTGACTTAACTTTCTGCGGTGAGTTTACAATGCTGATATTGCAGCAATACTCAGGGTGCTGATAACTGTATGGAGAAAGGAAAAATTATTTCAAGTTATAATCCTTTTTACTGAACATACTCTGACAAGGAGTTATACCTGAAACATGAACTGCTTCCTTCAGCTTACAGGTGCAATTTGACCTGTTTCCACCATTTCTATTCAGTTTTAGGTTTGTAGTATCTGCCCTCATTATTTGTTTTTGACATTAAGATCTTAGATATCGCTCACGGGTTATAGTTTTGGAAAATCTGATTTAAAAGGACACTTATTTGAGATTCATTGGTTGTACAGCCCCACTGCCTTTTAGATCACACTGTTACTCTGATCTGCCCTAGGCTCGGTGTCAAACTGTAATAGATACCTTAATTCATTAATGACCTTACTCCCTACCACCTTGGTTGCTTAGCAATAATACAAGGTAAAAGCAAATTTTCAAGACCCACAATCCACCAACATAAGTATGACAGAGCAAGACATCTGTTTGCCCGATTGACTTACGACTAACCCTGTCAGAATTCATTTGGCAGCAAATTATAAAGATTGCTGGGTGGGACAAAGATGTAAATTCACCGGCAGTTAGCCAGTTAGGCCATGAAAGTCACAAGATATGTGGGGAGGGATTTTCAATCAGTTCAGTATGCTGAAATTTGAAACCATGGGTCAAACAGGAAGCAGGGAAAAGATGGTTTGAATCATAATGGTGAGTGACATGATTTGAACTGGAATTAGATAATAGATGGCATTGTGGTGTGGATGGCAAGCAAGGTACCAATATGGTAGCTAGGATTAAGTGGTGGGGGAAAGAGGTGGGGACTCCCAGTACCCAGAATTCCTTTTGGAATCCTGTCTTGGATGAAGGGATTGACTGTATTGTAACTAAATTTGCTGATCTTATGAAGACAGGTAGGAAAGCAAGTTGTGAGAAGGATACAAAAAGCCTTCAAAAGGAAATAGATAGGTCTAGCGAGTGGACAAAAAAATTGGCAGATGGAGTATAATGTGGAAAACTATGATTTTGTCCACTTTGGCAGAAAGAATGGAAAGTGGCTACAGAATACTGCAGTTCAGAGGTATCTTGGTGTCCTTGTACACGAATCACAAAATGGCGGTAAGTAATTTGGAAGGCAAATGACCTATATTGCAAGGGAGATGGAAGGTAATAGCAGGGAAGTCTTGCTACAACCAGACTGGGCAGGTGAGACTGGACCTGGAATATTGTGTATATTTTTGATCTTAAGGAGGGGCATTTTTGCACTGGAGGCAGTTCAGAGAAGGTTTTCAAGGCTGATTCCTGGGATGAGAGGTTTGTCTCACGAGGAAAAGCTGGGCCTGTGCTCGATGGAGTTTACAAGAATGAGATCATAGATGAATTGGCATGCTAAATTGTTCCTCGGTGGGGTTAGGTGGGGTTACAGGGATAGGGTGGGGGCTTGGAGATAGGCACAGTGCTCTTTCGGAGGGTTGGTGCAGACACAATGAGCCGAATAGCCTCCTTCTACACTAGAGGGATTTCTATATATACCTTTTAAGTTATATGTAAAGTGATAATAGATATAAGATGTGAATCATTACATGATTAATGTAGTTAGTTTACATGTCTCTTTGTGTTCATTACATTTTCAGTTTGCTGAAGAGATACATTTATTCAAATATATTGGCAAAGATTTGGCAAGTTTTATATATATATTTATTAATTTATAATGGTCACTAACAGTGTGGAAGAATGGCATTGGATCTTTTGTTTGATCTTTTGGACATAGAAACTCAAGGAAACAATGAGAATGACTTCAAACAGCTGCAAGCTCGGATTTATTTTCTAACTGAAAAATTGCTGCTATTTAAAAGTGGAGCTCGTTTGCTGCATTCATAATTCGGGAATACTTTGAAATTGAGACGATCAATTTTCAGTTTCGAGCCATGCTCTTGGCAACTCCTCCAAATGTATTTGTTGGTTTGTGCTGAGTGAGCTGTTGGAAACCAACACTGGCATAGTTGTGGGAAGTGAGCCTAATGTAAGCATTAGGATTGTGCCTGCTGATGCCCCTCCACCAAAAGAATTTGCAGAGTCAGTGGGCATCTAATTTGCCTGGAGTAGGTGGATGAAAACTTACTTACGGTGCCTCTCCAGTGCCCACCTGGAAAATGCAGATGGAAAATCGAGCACCTGGCTACTGCCTGGATTTCAAAACGTCAGATAAACTCTCAATAATTGCATTCTGAGCTTTTTGACAATATGCATAGTGATAGTTAGATTCAGTGTGTATATATGGTGCAGCATATTGATAATTACTACAGATATCGGATCACCTGGAGTTGAGCCTGAATGTGTATGTTAGGATTCCTGCTAATGCCTTGTTGCAAGTAGCTACGGGAAAAACAAAATCTGTTAATGCATCCTGAAGCTGCAATAGAAAATACAGATGTAAGCACAAATAACAACTGATTGCAAATAAGATGTAAGTACAAATAACAACTTATATAGTACTTTCAGAGTGTGTGACTTTGGAGCAATGTGTATATGTATATATATAGATAGATAGATATATAGATAGATACGCATATACCTATATATACATATGGGTAAACTCTTAACACTTCAGGAACATTGCGATTCCTACAGCAGGAAAACAATATTTTGGCTACAATCAGAATGGGAGTCTTTTCCAAAAGATATCCTCACAGCCTTAACAGCTATATTATTAACAATTGGCTTGCAGCCCCCAAGATATGGACATTGTAGCATTGAAATTCTTGGGTTAGGGATGACCGAAGCTAACAATTCTCCTTTTGTGGGGCCAAAAGATTAAGCTGCTGCAGAAGTGCCCAAGTTAAATTTCATTGAGTTTCCAGATGTGCTAAAGAGGTTCCTGCCTTCCCAGTGACAGCTGCATCCGAATGATGGAATTAGAATAGGATGAGGTCACTTGTCCTGAACTCCAGGCTGCGTTTGTTGCCACGGGAGGGGTGGGTGGGTGGGGGGTTATGTTACTGTCCAGACACCATGAAGCATGGATTTCTTCGACTGTCTTTGAGTTTTAACTTTGTGTATAAAATTAGAAAAGGGAAATAATAAATAGGGTATTTAATGTAATATTAACTGTTCTCGGAATGTTGATCTATACTGATCCGAACACTTGCTTCAGCTTCAATTTTAAATAAATTCATATTTTATGATTGTAGATTTTCCAAATCATGTTTCACAAAGCAGCTCAGAAAATTGAAGAGACTGACACTGATGACTATAAAGCAGACCTGTGAAAACCCTGCCCTGTGAACTCCCCATCACTGACCCGACGTTGATCTGACCCCGACAGAACTCTTCCCTTGAGCTGCAATATTAATATCATTGTACTTCAGCTGCAGCCTTTCCTGGGATCTTTGCCACCCAAAACACAGCCCAAACCTCCAGGGGGAGTTTTCCCAGGCAGCGGGAGGGGATTCTATATCCGCGTGAGCGATTGAATTCCCTGAAATTGATGTTGGCTCTGAATCCTTGTTACATTGTCTTGCTGTCCCAACAGGCATGACATCATTGGATTGTTGCATACTCACAGACCAGTGCACAAGCGAGTTGGGTATCGGTAGCCCCTGCGCTTGACAGTGCACTCCACTGTTCAAAAAGGTCAGGATACATTCATCAAGGCAAATATGCTTGGTTAAATGGATATTGCTCAATTAATATTACTTGTAGAGGCACTTAGCTAGATCTTGGTACTCATTGCCAGTCTTGGAAAATAAAATCATTGTTGCACTTCTTTTACATTCCATTTCAACCATTATTGAGTGGGGTGCCAATTTTCACAGAATGGCGGAGATTCTGAAGAGCTTCCAAAATGGTGGACAGGACCTGGATCTGAAAGACCCTGTCCCATTTCCAACATATCCCATTTTTGCCAATGCTGAATTCAAAAAGACCCCATTTTCATTGTCGCAAGGACCTTAACCTACTGCGTGTGAGTCACACATTTTTAGAGTAGGTATAAATATTCTTGAAGGTGGAAAGGTCTATTGACTGGTCAAAATCAGTAGTTATTTAAATAATCAGCCATTTAACAATAAAAGGAAACAGGCTACCTGTGTTGGTGACAGGTAAAAAGAATGTGGTTCAGCAGTTACAATTGCTGTTTGTTAATATTATCTAAGGGTTACCAAACATGTAGAGGTTAGGTGGATTGGCCATACTAAATGGTCCCATAGTGCCCACGGTTGTGCAGGTTGCAGGAATAGAGTGGGTGAGTGGGTCTAGATAAGGTGCTCTCTCAGACGGTCAGCACTTGATGGGCCAAATGGCCTCCTACTTCACTATAGGGACACTGTGATTTCTCTGCTATTATTAATGCTTGGTTGCTTTCCATAACTTATAATTATGCCAGCAAGGGGTCACCTGATGGCTGATACTGTAAAGTTGCCCATTTCTCTGGAAAGTCTATATGTATTGCTCTGCTCATCTGTTAAATTTTCACACCTAAGGGGTGTCAAGATTGACTTCAAACTCTTGAAAGAAGGCATTTAATATGTAGTGTGCTGGATTTTGATCAGATACTCATTAGACATGCAATAGCTCCCATCTCCTGTTGATTTATATCTTGAAGTGTGACAAAGTTTTTGGAGATGCAAATATAAGAAAATTAGATTATATGGTCTCCAACAATGCATGCAAAAATATGTTGATTGAATTTCCTTCCAGGGATAAATGGAGTGAGTTTTGAAAACTGATTCTCCCAAGCAGAATCAGAAAGAACAAGCAGGAGGAGAAAGAAACATAACTGTCTTCTGAAACACTGCTGGAAAAGAGCAGGAAAGACGTCTCTCGCTCTCTCTTGCTCTGGGAGCTAAATGTGTTTTCAATAAAGTGCAGGCCTGAACAAAGTCAACTCCAGAATTCAACAGGAAACTACTAACACCAAATGGCCAAAACATTTTACAATCAATGCTTCAAAGACAACCAAAGAACTTAATTGTTTATTCTTTTTAACTTTTGATTGGACTCTAACTTTCTTACTTCTGATATCTGTGTGTGTGTGTTATTACACCTTTCTTATTTTTTCTTGGTTGTGTAAATCAGTGTTTTCCAAACTTTTTTCCCTGGAACCTGTCATAATATACACCAGTATATCATGGTGCAGACACACACACACACACACTGATGGACATGCAGTGGGACCAATCAGCATACACAACACCGCAGCCAATCACCAGTGAGAGCACACGCACTATAAAGACAGGGGACGGGAGAGTTCCCGCTCTTGCTAGGAATGTAGCCACTTAAAATGGCCAACTCCCGATTCAAAATGGCGAATGGCAAAGGCTGATGGGAAAGTCAGCCAACAAGACAAAAACCAGCAGCTGCAGGTTGGCTGTGTGTTTACCTCTGGAAAGGCCAGACAATATCGATACCAGCAACCATCAGCATAACAAAACAACAGCCATCTGCATACTAATGAACAATCCCCGGGAACAATGAGCAACATTTAGACACACAAAGCAAAACCAGACTCTTCAGCGCCAGCAGGAGCCTACACAAAAGGAGGTGAACGAGCACCTCAAGACCACCCATCAATCAGGGAACCGCTCCAGCATTGGAGAAAATCGAACCAAGCGATTGGGACAAAGTCCAATCACTTGGGACCAGGTACAGGGTTCGCCCCGAAAGGGGACTATAAGAATTGAGCCCCAAGTTCAAATCGCTCTCTTCTTCACCACCTCTTCGCTCTCTTCATGCTCTTCTTCCTGCCCGGGTCACCCAGTAACAACGAACCAACATTGACCGTGACCGGAGCAGTGAAGATCGAAATCGTAAGTCTTAATTCAACGCTTGCTACGAGATAGGCGCTCCTAGCTACCAATCCGTACCAACTTCGAATCCCGCAGGCTCAGAACCCGAACGAAAGGTCATTTGTTCCCCTGACCTGGTGGGCCAGTCCAAAGTTAAGTATAGGCCTGTTAGTTGTAGAAGTAGCTTATACGTAGAATTTGTGAATGAGTAACGATTACTGTGTGTAATAAATGTGCTTTGATTTAAACCTTACTAATCGGTGTATTGGGTTATTGATTATTACTCGGACTTGAACCTCGTGGCGGTATCATAAAGATACCTGGCGACTCGAGAGCAAAGGTAATAAAACAGAGCAATTGAACTTAGGCAAAATCAGCAACATTATTTGGCGACTCTGGTGGGACCCGATCTAGAAGTGGAAAACCACTCCGGGAGAACCCAGAATTTGAATTAGAGATCCAATTGGAAACAGAAAACCACAAGTGTTCAAGCAGTTCTGATCAATACTCATAATTCGGAAGTGTGTGTATGCATGCGTAACTAACAGGGCGATAAGGTAAAACTGATAGATTTTTTGTTGCGACAAAACTGTCGGAAGTTTGTATTTCGGAAAGTAGCGAAAGCCGTACCCGCATTTACAGCACCGCCTTAATATCCCTGTCCCAAATTTGAAGAGCAGCATTCGGATTAATACCCCTGTCCCAAAAGTTGAAGAGCAGCATTCGGATAGGAAAGATGGCAATGCAGGCAATGCAGCGCCTAATGAACCCAGAGGAATTTGCGGTCGCAGCGACCAGCAGCAGTAGGGTGGGACAATGTCCCATTTGGGAGGAAGAGATCAGGAAATATCTCAAAGGGAAAGGATGGCCCCTTTGGAATGAATTCTGTGACAACGAGGAATCAGGCCCCGGGAGTATAGGACATACCTGGTGGGAGAACCTGAGCGAGATCCACAAAAAGAGCTTAGGGAAAGCTCGCAAGCCGATGGCAATCGCGTCCTGCTTGGCACAATTGTGAGGCACAGAGGAGGTCGTCAGGACGCTCCGGAAAGAAGTTGAGGGCATACATCTAATGAGTAAGGTCGATGTAAGCGAGGTAGAAAAGGAGAATTTGGAATTGAGAAGGAAGTTGGCAGCAAAAGATGGAGAGGTGGAGGATGCCAAAAGGGCTCACCAGTCTTTTCTGGCGCACTTAAGCAGCTTCCAGTCTCAATCCGAAAAGGCCTATCAGGACACGCAACGTGCAGTCCTGGTATGTGAAGAAACAGAAAAGCAGGTAGAAGCGTTACAGAGACAGTGTAGCGATCTAAAGGCAGCATTAAGAGCGCTCCATGCTGTCACCACAGAAGAAAGACAAAGCACATTAGATCACGCAAAGTGCCAGAAGCAGAATGCAGAGCTGCAATCGCTGCTTTCAGTTCAGAAAGCTTTCCAGGAAACCTTTGGAGAAAAATTAGATCAGGAAGACGGCCCTGATTGGGAAGAATTGAACGAAACAGCGCAGAGATATGTTCAGGGAACATGTGCGCAGGGAAAGACACAAAAGAGGACATCGCCCCACACAGCAGATAGTTCAAGCTCCAATGAACCTAGTCACCACCCACCGCACAGCCACATCGGACGATGCAGAATTTCTATACTCCACCCCCTTAACAGTGACCCAATTACGGGACGCGTGCGATAGGATCACACCGTCCCTCCCCACCTCAGACCCCCACCATTTCTTTGCCACCGTTAAGCATCAGGCGACCATGGACGGCCTGGATGAGCGAGAGCATGTAAAGCTCACAGTTTTAAGTTTAGACCCTTCAGCAGCAGCAGCCCTTCCCGACCCACAGAATGTAGGAGGAGGCACCCTTGCAGAAATGCATACCGCGATCTTGGATGCGATCGGGTATAACCGGGGTGACCCCGTAGATGGCCTCAACAAATGTAGGCAAAAGAAATCCGAGCACCCCACAGCGTTCGCTGGACGCCTGTGGATCCACTTCGCAGCAGTCTTTGGAGACTTAGACCGCGCCCATTTGTCCCCAGACAACATGGCCAAATGGACCCGCACCCTTATCTCCCATGCCACAGAAACAGGACAGAAAGCCTGCGCGAGTTATGATCCCTCAGAGGAGGCCCATAACGAGAAGTGGGTAGTGAAAAGATTGTCCCGCGCCTTGGGAGCAATCTGTACAAAGCAAACCCGCAGTCAAGATTCCCGAGGAAAAGCAGGCCGGCGCAGATATACAGGCAGTAAAACCACACCAGAACCCCGCATGGGTGAATGAGGGAGAGAACAGTCCCCCACCCAAGTCACAGGCGTGTTACAACTGCGGACAGTTGGGACACTTCGCAAGAGAGTGCAATGCCCCTAAAAAGCCACAGAGCGCCCAGCAGACGGGCACTCTGATTAAGAAAAAGACAGAGCCAATTTATAGCGTTAGCACCCGTTCAGATCAGACGGACTTGACCAGAATGGACTGACAGTGTACGGGCTCCCCCAGTTGGGTCTGCGACACCCTTTGGGATAGATCCGGACAACCGGTAGTTGCAGCGGAAATTCGGGGACAGCCCATCGAGTTTCTCTAGGACACAGGAGGGTCCCGCACCACAATTAATTCCTCCACCATGTTCCAAAAAGGCACGTGGCCCACTACAGCCACCATCACCCTCAGCGGCTTTACAGGCCACTCACAGCAGGGACACATCACAGCCCCTGTACCCATTGAAATCGGCAACATCACCACCAAGCACCCCGTGGTTTTAGTTGACCTGCCCCACACAGCAGAACACATTCTGGGAATCGATTTCATGAATTCCCATAATCTTTCATTTGATCCAGTCAACCAGTGTGTCTGGAAGATGGCAAAATCCGCAAGAGCCCCTGCAACGCTCAACATAGGAGAGTACGTGAACAAAATTAGCGCAGTAGACAAATTTTGGTTCAACCCGACCACGCTTAGTATGGACAAGCAGGTTAGGGCAGTTCTGCAAAAGAACAGGGCAGCATTCGCGACCCACAAGCACGACTGTGGACAGATGACTGGCTCCGTACAAATAACAGGACCTGACCAAAACAGTATGGATTTCCCCAAGAGGCAGAGGGAGAAATCTCCAAGGTAATAGAAAGCTTATTAGAGCAGGGTGTACTTAGATCAGTAGCCTCCACTAATAATGCCCCGATTTGGCCAGTGAGAAAGCCCGATGGATCATGGCGACTAACCATCGATTACCGGGAACTCAAACAAAATCACCCCCGCAGCAGCCCCCACAGTAGCAACAAGTCCCGAGACCATGCTCAAGCAGGGACTCAATTCCCGATTCTTTACGGTTTTGGATGTCAGTAATGGATTCTGGTCCATTCCATTGGCAAAGGCGTGCCAGTACAAATTTGCCTTCACCTTTAAAGCACAGCAGTACACGTGGACATGCCTGCCACAAGGCTTCCACAACTCCCCCTCCATTTTCCACCGACAGCTGGCAAATGGTTTAGCCAAATTCTCTCGCCCCGAATGTCTGTTCAGTACGTAGACGACCTACTACTGCAGACAGACACCAAGGAAGAGCACATTGAGCTTCTGTCCGAACTCCTGGAACTCGTACACTCAATCGGTTGTAAAGTCAACCCCAAAAAGGCCCAAAGTTTGGAAGAAAAAGTGATATATTTGGGAACACATGTTAAACGCGAGATCGAGCATAAAAGGATTGACACGATTGCTAAATTGCCCCTTCCCCAGAATGTTTCAGCCCTCCGGTCGTTTTTAGGACTGGTTGGCTACTGCCGAAACCACATTGATGGTTTCGCCAGCAAGGCAGCACCCCTCTCAGACCTCCTAAAGAAGGGAGCCCCCTGGGTATGGCTTCCGCAGCATACGGATGCTGTGGACTCTTTAAAACAGGCACTTATAGCAGCCCCCGCATTACAAGTTCCAGACCCGCTTTCCCCTTACGCCATAGAGGTAGCGACCACAGACCGCACCCTTTCGGCCGTGCTCCTCCAGGAACGGCACGACCAGTTAAGGCCCGTAGCTTACGCCTCCAGAATTTTAGATGCTGTGGAGCAGGGATTTTCAGCCTGTGAGAGGCACCTGCTCGCAGTATTTTGGGCAGTGCAGTATTTTTCATATATTACCGGACTGAACCCCATTACAATTCTCACCGAACACACCCCCACCCAACTTTTACTGGACGGACGACTCAAGGACGGTACAGTCAGCCAGATTAGAGCAGCGAGATGGACCCTTCTCTTGCAGGGAAGGGACATCACTGTCAAAAGGACAAAGACGCACACCTATTTAGCCGACAACTTACAGTACCCCGGAACCCCCCATGAATGCGAAATTACCTCTCCACACCACAACACAGGCCCCTTTATTGCTAAGACACCCCCCAGAAAGATAAGTGGTTCAACCCAGAGCCCCCAGCACACAGACACGTGTGAGCCCAGAAAGATCTATGTGGATGGATCTTCCACAGTCTTGGATGGGCAGCGCATAACAGGTTGCGGTATCTATGTCGAGGACGCGCATGGATGCGCCCTTGAGGAAATATCGTTAAAACTTCCAGGCCACTTAGGCGCGCAGGCAGCAGAACTTGCGGCCATCGCATATATAGTGGAACACCCAGATTCCTTCCCCAGCCCAGCAGACATATACTTGGACAGCCTCTATGTCTGCAACAGCCTCACGGAATTTCTGCCCCTGTGGAAAGCAAGAGGATTTGTTTCCGCAGACGGAAAACCCCTCCCCTCAGCCCCATTGCTCCGTCACATTTTAGAGAGAGCCCAGAACAGGACTTTTGGGATAATCAAAGTTTGCAGTCACCATCGTTCCTCCCCCCCTGGAAATGTGAAAGCCGACGCACTGGCCAAAGCAGGTTCCAGGCATGGATATTGTTGGACACCCCCCAAAAGTGCACCAGTAAGTGCAGTTCAGGTCTCACAGACAAAGATCGAGGATCTAGTGGAGGCCCAGAAGCAGGACAGCAATCTCAGGGAGATTGTAAAAGGAAACTATCCAGCACCCTATGAGAGATTTAAAAATGCACTGACCACACAGGACGGTGTGGTGCTAAAAGACACCCTTTATGTGGTTCCTGAACAGGACAGGAATCAACTGATTTGTTTGTTCCATGATGGTCATGGACATCAGGGAATCGATCCCTCTACAGCCCATCTCAAGCAACTTTGTTGGTGGCCGAATTTAAAGGACGATGTAAACCACTACATCGAGAATTGTCTTATCTGTGCCCAGAATAATCCGGACAGATATGCCAAAAAGGCTCAACTCAGCCACACCCGACCCATTAATGGCCCCTGGACTAACCTCCAGGTTGATTTTATAGGACCATTGCCCCCCTGCAGGAATGGCTACAAATATGTACTTGTGGTAATTGACACATTTACGAAATAGGTGGAAGCATTCCCAGCCTGCACGAACACTGCAAAAACCACAGCAAGATTTTGACCCACCACATCTTTACAAGATGGGGACTCCCCCGCAGCATTGAATCCGACCAAGGTTCCCATTTTACGGGACGTGTCATGCAGAACGTCCTCACGATATTTGGCATCACCCAAAAATTCCACATAGCATACCACCCACAGTCGAGTGGTATCGGGGAGAGCATGAATCGGACCCTAAAATCCACCCTCAGAAAAATGGTCCAACAGAACAACACCACTTGGGACTCAGTCCTCCCTTTTGCGCTGATGTTTTTGCGTAAAACAATTTCAACTTCCACAGGTTACACCCCACACACCCTCATGACCGGACGCCCCATGAAAGGCACAGAATATTTATTAGGTTTAGACTTGACCAGCCCCGAAGTGACGGCCCTCACACACGAGAAAGCAGTAGAGCAATTAGTGGAGAATGTTAAAACGGCTCAGCTAGCAGCCGCAGTAAAATTGGGCACCAGAAAGAAACAGAGCAAGGCTTGTTTCAACAAGACAGTGCATGCGACTGAGTACAGTATAGGACAGCAAGTTATGCTCTCTGTATATAACCCCAGCACATTCCTGTCCCCAAAATACTCGGGTCCGTATTCCATTGCGGACAAAGTAAGCCCTTCCGTATATAAAATAAAGTACCCCAACGGTAAGACTACGTGGTTCCATATAAACCAGCTGAAGGCATATGGAACACAGTCTAACCACGCACACCACGTCATGCTCGACGCAGCACACCACACCCCGCCCACAGCCAATGTACCCTACCATCCCCCAACAAGTCCAGCCCAGCCACGGACTCGATCTCGACTCCACCCCCGAAATATACTCTCCGCCCCGAAACGCCCACAGACTGCAGCAGCAGAGACAGCAACTGTGACTCGGACGATAGCCACAGCACGCATCCCTACTACCCCCATGCAACAGACCCCACACCCAGCGATTCCGACTACGATCCAAGTGATCCCTTCATGATCACTTTCCTAAATAAACCCCAGCACCGACCACCGAACTACACTGACGACCCCGATTCCGTCCCCACACAACTAGACACAACTCAAGGTGAGTTCTCCCAGTGAGCCAGAGAGAAGACAGAGCCAGGAGTGAGACACAGGTAAGAGTGAGTTTGGGAATTTGAATCGAGGTGGGAATTCAATGCTGGGTGGGGAGGAAGTGCTTTTTGTGACTGGTAAGTAGTGTTTCTGTTTTTCTGTTTCTTTTCATTGGTATATTTATTTATTTTGTTCTTCGTTGTTTATTTATTTATTTAATTTTGGGGGGGGAATTGAAATTGTTGAAGTTAACCGAAGGTTTAAGACATGGCAGGAGATCTCAGACCCGTGTCATGCTCCTCGTGTGTGATGTGGGAGCTCAGGGACACGTCCACTGTCCCTGGCTCCTTCACGTGCAAGAAGTGTGTCCAGTTGCAGCTCCTGTTAGACCGCTTGATGGCTCTGGAGCTGCGGATGGACTCACTTTGGACCGTCCGCGATGCTGAGGACGTCGTGGATAGCACGTTTAGCGAGTTGGTCACACCGCAGGTGAAAGGTACTGAGGGAGATAGTAAATGGGTGACCAAAAGACAGAGCAAGAGTAGGAAGGCAGTGCAGGTGTCCTCTGCGGTCATCTCCCTGCAAAACCGATATACCGCTTTGGATACTGTTGATGAAGATGGCTCACCAGGGGAAGGCAGCAGCAGCCAGGTTCATGGCACCGTGGCTGGCTCTGCTGCGCAGCTGGGCAGGAAGAAGAATGGCAGGGCTATAGTGATAGGGGACTCAATTGTAAGGGGAATAGACAGGCGGTTCTGCGGACGCAATCGAGACTCCAGGATGGTATGTTGCCTCCCTGGTGCAAGGGCCAAGGATGTCTCGGAGCGGCTGCAGGACATTCTGGGGGGGGGAGGGTGAACAGCCAGCTGTCATGGTGCACATAGGCACCAACGATATAGGTAAAAAACGGGATGAGGTCCTACAAGCTGAATTTAGGGAGCTAGGAGTTAAACTAAAAAGTAGGACCTCAAAGGTAGTAATCTCAGGATTGCTACCAGTGCCACGAGCTAGTCAGAGTAGGAATGTCAGGATAGAGAGGATGAATACGTGGCTCGAGAGATGGTGCAAGAGGGAGGGATTCAAATTCCTGGGACATTGGAACCGGTTCTGGGGGAGGTGGGACCAGTACAAACTGGACGGTCTGCACCTGGGCAGGACTGGAACCAATGTCCTTGGGGGGGGTGGGGGTTTGCTAGAGCTGTTGGGGAGAGTTTAAACTAATGTGGCAGGGGGATGGGAACCGATGCAGGAAGTTGGAAGGTAGTAAAACAGGGACAGAAATAAAAGGCAGTAAGGGGGAAAGTGTAAGGCAGAGAAGCCATAGTCAAAAATCAAAAAGGGCGACAGTACAAGGTACAGTGACTGAGGGGAGCTCAGTGAATAGGACCAGGAATACTAAAATAAATAAAACGGGAAGTGAAAACATTAATGGTAAGCGACGCGGCAGGTTGTTACAGGAAGATATGGGTTCGACGACAAGGAAAATTAGGAGAAAGGTTAAGAGGAAATATAACTTAGGAGAGGTTACTGATCAAGGTGTTAAGATTCAGAACAGAGGTAAAAAAGCCAACATAAGTGTACTTTACCTGAATGCTTGTAGTATTCGGAATAAGGTAAATGAGTTGATGGTGCAAATCATCGTGTATGACTATGATTTAGTGGCCATTACTGAAACATGGTTAAAGGATGGTCACGACTGGGAGTTAAATATCCGAGGGTATCAAACCTTTCGGAAGGACAGAGTGGATGGTAAGGGAGGTGGTGTAGCTCTGTTATTTAAGGATGACATCCGGGCAACAGTAAGGGATGACATCGGTACTATGGAGGATAAGGTTGAATCCATTTGGGTGGAAATCAGGAATAGTAAGGCGAAAAAGTCACTGATAGGAGTAATCTA
The DNA here is from genome assembly GCF_047496885.1 of Scyliorhinus torazame. Taxonomy (NCBI): domain Eukaryota; kingdom Metazoa; phylum Chordata; class Chondrichthyes; order Carcharhiniformes; family Scyliorhinidae; genus Scyliorhinus; species Scyliorhinus torazame. Next base: position 260,476,846 of record NC_092713.1, read on the forward strand.
TCGGCCACCAAATAGTAACATTATGGTGGGGCAGGCAATAAACAAAGAAATAACAGATGCATGTAGAAATGGTACAGCAGTTATCATGGGGGATTTTAATCTACATGTCGATTGGTTTAACCAGGTCGGTCAAGGCAGCCTTGAGGAGGAGTTTATAGAATGTATCCGCGATAGTTTTCTAGAACAGTATGTAATGGAACCTACAAGGGAACAAGCGGTCCTAGATCTGGTCCTGTGTAATGAGACAGGATTGATTCAGGATCTCATAGTTAGGGATCCTCTCGGAAGGAACAATCACAATATGGTGGAATTTAAAATACAGATGGAGGGTGAGAAGGTAAAATCAAGCACTAGAGTTTTGTGCTTAAACAAAGGAGATTACAATGGGATGAGAGAAGAACTAGCTAAGGTAGACTGGGAGCAAAGACTTTATAGTGAAACAGTTGAGAAACAGTGGAGAACCTTCCAAGTGATTTTTCACAGTGCTCAGCAAAGGTTTATACCAACAAAAAGGAAGGGCGGTAAAAAGAGGGAAAATCGACCGTGGATATCTAAGGAAATAAGGGAGAGTATCAAATTGAAGGAAAAAACATACAAAGTAGCAAAGATCAGTGGGAGACTAGAGGACTGGGAAATCTTTAGGGGGCAACAGAAGGCTACTAAAAAAGTGATAAAGAAGAGTAAGATAGATTATGAGAGTAAACTTGCTCAGAATATAAAAACAGATAGTAAAAGTTTCTACAAATACATAAAACAAAAAAGAGTGGCTAAGGTAAATATTGGTCCTTTAGAGAATGAGAAGGGAGATTTAGTAATGGGAGATGAGGAAATGGCTGAGGAACTGAACAGGTTTTTTGGGTCGGTCTTCACAGTGGAAGACACAAATAACATGCCAGTGACTGATGGAAATGAGGCTATGACAGGTGAGGACCTTGAGAGGATTGTTATCACCAAGGAGGTAGTGATGGGCAAGCTAATGGGGCTAAAGGTAGACAAGTCTCCTGGACCTGATGGAATGCATCCCAGAGTGCTAAAAGAGATGGCTAGGGAAAGTGCAAATGCACTAGTGATAATTTACCAAAATTCACTAGACTCTTGGGTGGTCCCGGCGGATTGGAAATTAGCAAACGTGACACCACTGTTTAAAAAAGGAGGTAGGCAGAAAGTGGGTAATTATAGGCCAATGAGCTTAACTTCGGTAGTAGGGAAGATGCTGGAATCTATCATCAAGGAAGAAATAGCGAGGCATCTGGATGGAAATTGTCCCATTGGACAGACGCAGCATGGGTTCATAAAGGGCAGGTCGTGCCTAACTAATTTAGTGGAATTTTTTGAGGACATTAACAGTGCGGTAGATAACGGGGAGCCAATGGACGTGGTATATCTGGATTTCCAGAAAGCCTTTGACAAGGTGCCACACAAAAGGTTGTTGCATAAGATAAAGATGCATGGCATTAAGGGGAAGGTAGTAGCATGGATAGAGGATTGGTTAATTAATAGAAAGCAAAGAGTGGGGATTAATGGGTGTTTCTCTGGTTGGCAATCAGTAGCTAGTGGTGTCCCTCAGGGATCAGTGTTGGGCCCACAACTGTTCACAATTTACATAGATGATTTGGAGTTGGGGACCAAGGGCAATGTGTCCAAGTTTGCAGACGACACTAAGATAAGTGGTAAAGCAAAAAGTGCAGAGGATACTGGAAGTCTGCAGAGGGATTTGGATAGTTCTAAGTGAATGGGCTAGGGTCTGGCAGATGGAATACAATGTTGACAAATGTGAGGTTATCCATTTTGGTAGGAATAACAGCAAAAGGGATTATTATTTAAATGATAAAATATTAAAACATGCTGCTGTGCAGAGAGACCTGGGTGTGCTAGTGCATGAGTCGCAAAAAGTTGGTTTTCAGGTGCAACAGGTGATTAAGAAGGCAAATGGAATTTTGTCCTTCATTGCTAGAGGGATGGAGTTTAAGACTAGGGAGGTTCTGCTGCAATTGTATAAGGTGTTAGTGAGGCCACACCTGGAGTATTGTGTTCAGTTTTGGTCTCCTTACTTGAGAAAGGACAAAACAAAGAACAGAGAACAAAGAAATGTACAGCACAGGAACAGGCCCTTCGGCCCTCCAAGCCCGTGCCGACCATACTGCCCGACTAAACTACAATCTTCTACACTTCCTGGGTCCGTATCCTTCTATTCCCATCCTATTCATATATTTGTCAAGATGCCCCTTAAATGTCCCTATCGTCCCTGCTTCCACTAACTCCTCCGGTAGTGAGTTCCAGGTACCCACTACCCTCTGCGTAAAAAACTTGCCTCGTACATCTACTCTAAACCTTGCCCCTCTCACCTTAAACCTATGCCCCCTAGTAATTGACCCCTCTACCCTGGGGAAAAGCCTCTGACTATCCACTCTGTCTATGCCCCTCATAATTTTGTATACCTCTATCAGGTCGCCCCTCAACCTCCTTCGTACTGGCACTGGAGGGTGTGCAGAGTAGATTCACTAGGTTAATCCCAGAGCTGAAGGGGTTGGATTACGAGGAGAGGTTGAGTAGACTGGGACTGTGCTCATTGGAATTTAGAAGGATGAGGGGGGATCTTATAGAAACATATAAGAATATGAAGGGAATAGATAGGATAGATGCGGGCAGGTTGTTTCCACTGGCGGGTGAAAGCAGAACTAGGGGGCATAGCCTCAAAATAAGGGGAAGTAGATTTAGGACTGAGTTTAGGAGGAACTTCTTCACCCAAAGGGTTGTGAATCTATGGAATTCCTTGCCCAGTGAAGCAGTTGAGGCTCATTCATTAAATGTTTTTCAGATAAAGATAGATAGTTTTTTGAAGAATAAAGGGATTAAGGGTTATGGTGTTCGGGCCGGAAAGTGGAGCTGAGTCCACAAAAGATCAGCCATGATCTCATTGAATGGCGGAGCAGGCTCGAGGGGCCAGATGGCCTACTCCTGCTCCTAGTTCTTATGTTCTTATGTTCTTAGACACCAACTATTGGCACAGAGACAACTCATTCCGACTCGTCCGCAACGACGAGAGCGACCCCAGCTCACACCATGCAGCCCTTTCAGCCCTGATACACTCAAGAGTTTGGCACCCGGGAGAAGATGACGACCTTGGGTCTGACTCCCCAACCGAGAACCCCTTTGCGACCCTGTTCGCAACCGAGGACGGAGGTGTCCAGATAATGTTTTAAAAGAAATCGCTTGGGAGAAGTGGTGTCCTTTCTGATGGAACCTGCCGCATGTTTTATGTTGTTTGTATGTTTGTTAAATGTTGTATGTCCGACAGGAAAAAAAGAATTTTCACGGCCCCATGCCTTTTCGGCCGAAACCTCTGAGGACTTGCCCACAGAGACTTGCTACTGTCCCAGACGTCAGTTCAGCGGAACTCGTCTGTCGACAGATACCACACGCCCGTTCATAACTGCCCTTCTGGTTTGAGGGAAGAACCACTACGGCAGCCCCCCACGATGACTACATTTCTTGCCTGTTCTTGTCGGTTGCTCAGGCAGTGGAGAACCGGCTTGGGACCCGCTCTGCCTGGGAACCCCCCCTCTGGCCAACTACGCTCGGGTAGGGGAGACACGGCTTTGGTAGCCGTCCTACCCGGGGACTCCATCCATCTTTTACCCGTCGCGGCCCATACGCACCTCATTTTGGCAATTTTAGTTCAAAAAGTTTTGTTTTGTTTCAGGTAACCCTTAGGTTGCCAAGCACATGCTATTTACATCCTGAAACATTTGGATGGTAAATTGCGCAGTCTGCGAGACGGCTCGCACTGGTTCATTATTTGAAAGTGTGTCTTGTCCTAAAATTCGGTTTTTGAAAAAAAATGAGGGAGTCACACATAGAGACCAATTATAAAGGGAGTAATTGGCACTAACGGACAGACAGACTATTGTACGAGATATTAAACAAAGATAGTTACAGACACTATGCTTGTTTCCACAGAAAACTCCAGAAGCTCCAGGACCGGAGAAGAGAAGAAAAGGAAAGAGAAGAGCCATGAGGACTTCCTTCAAGTGGATCACCCTTGTGCTATTGGACATTTGGTTACGCGTGAACGCGAACCCCATGACTTCAAGCCCCCCAACCGTTAATGTTTCACTTCCCCACAGTACCCAGAGCCCAGTCACCAGCGACACCACACCATCTTGGTGTGCCAGGTTTATAACCTGGTTCTCTCTGTCATATGTAATAGAAACCTTACTGATATTGGCGATACTCTGCTGCATCGTGCAGACTATGCGCCTAAGAAAATGGAGAAGGAGAGCCTACCGCGCTCGCACCCCGGTATATAGGATCAGATCCCCTATTTTCGGATACGACCATACCCCCGACCCCCACGATCTATAATAAAGAGCATTCATTTGCGGTTTTATTGTGAATAAAGAAATGTAAAGAACTGTTCATGAGCAAATTGTACGATCCTGAGCTTGACTGCCAAGCCAGGAAAACTGTGTATAAACTGCTATGATTTTGTTGTATGGTTGAGGAAGTTAGGGTAATGAAATGTTTAAGTGAGTGTAGTGTATTAAGAATAGTTAGAGGTTCCCAGTTTATTGGTTTGTAATGCATGTCCCTGTTTGACATAGCGCCCTTAGAATTGTCAGTTAAAATCTTTTGCATAGTTATGGTCTGTGTAGAGGCCATGAAGGAAGTGCCCCCCCCCCCCCCAGGTCAGGGAATGGAAAGCAATATAGTTATGTGATCCTTCACGCTTCGCGTTAGGATCATAAGGAGGGGCTGTAGCCACTTAAAATGTTACAAGTTACAGAGGGACATAGATAAGCTGCAGCGCTGGGCTGAGAGGTGGCAAATGGAGTTTAATGCAGAAAAGTGTGAGGTGATTCATTTTGGAGGGAATAACAGGAAGACTGAGTACTGGGCTAATGGTAAGATTCTTGGCAGTGTGGATGAGCAGAGAGATCTCGGTGTCCATGTACATAGATCCCTGAAAGTTGCCACCCAGGTTGAGAGGGTTGTTAAGAAGGCGTACGGTGTGTTAGCTTTTATTGGTAGAGGGATTGCGTTTAGGAGTCATGAGGTCATGTTGTAGCTATACAACACTCTGGTGCGGCTGCATTTGGAGTATTGCGTGCAATTCTGGTTGCCGCGTTATAGGAAGGATGTGGAAGCATTGGAAAGGGTGCAGAGGAGATTTACCAGAATGTTGCCTGGTATGGAGGGAAGATCTTATGGGGAAAGGCTGAGGGACTTGAAGCTGTTTTCGTTAGAGAGAAGAAGGCTAAGAGGTGACTTAATTGAGGCATACAAGAAGATCAGAGGATTGGATAGGGTGGACAGTGAGAGCCTTTTTCCTCAGATGGTGATGTCTAGCATGAGGGGACATACCTTTAAATAGAGGGGAGATAGATATAAGACAGATGTCAGAGGTAGGTTCATTACTCAGAGAGTAGTCAGGGTATGGAATGCCCTGCCTGCAACAGTAGTGGACTCGCCAACACTAAGGACATTCAAGTGGTCATTGGATAGACATATGGACAATAAGGGAATAGTGTAGATGGGCTTTAGAGTGGTTTCACAGGTCGGCGCAACATCGAGGGCCGAAGGGCCTGTACTGCGCTGTAATGTTCTATGTTCTATGTTCTACCTCCCGATTCAAAATGGCGAACGGCAAAGGCTGATGGGAAAATCAGCCAACAAGACAAAAACCAGCAGCTGCAGGCTGGCTGTGTATTTACCTCTGGAAAGGCCAGACAATATCGATACCAGCCACCATCAGCATAACAAAAAAACAGCCATCTGCATACTGATGAGCAATCCCCAGGAACAATAAGCAATATTTAGGCACACAAAGCAAAACCAGACTCTTCGGCGCCAGCAGGAGCCTACACAAAAGGAGGTGAACGAGCACCTCAAGACCGCCCATCGATCAGGGAACCGCTCCAGCATTGGAGAAAATCGAACCAAGTGATTGGGACAAAGTCCAATCACTAGGGACCAGGTACAGGGTCCGCCCCGAAAGGCGGGAAGCCCCTGGGGACTATAAGAATTAAGCCCCAAGTTCAAATCGCTCTCTTCTTCTCCACCTCTTCGCTCTCTTCACGCTCTTCTTCCTGCCTGGGTCACCCAGCAACAACGAACCAACATTGACCGTGACCGGAGCAGTGAAGATCGAAATCGTAAGTCTTAATTCAACGCTCGCTACGAGATAGGCGCTCCTAGCTACCAATCCATACCAACTTAGAATCCCGCAGGCTCAGAACCCGAACAAAAGGCCATTTGTTTCCCTGACCTGGTGGGCCAGTCCAAAGTTAAGTATAGGCCTGTTAGTGGTAGAAGTAGCTTAGATGTAGAATTTGTGCATGAGTAGCGATTACTGTGTATAATAAATGTGCTTTGATTTAAATCTTGCTAATCGGTGTATTGGATTATTGATCATTACTCGGACTTGAACCTCGTGGCGGTATCATAAAGATACCTGGCGACTCGAGAGCAAAGGTAATAAAACAGAGCAATTGAACTAAGGCAAAATCAGCAACAGGATCGGCCAGCTCGGAGCACAGAGCTCACAGCCTGCAACACAGACATTCACCATGTGCTGAGTGCATCACCTGGTTAGGACTAGGCAAGGGTCAACAGTTAAAGCTGGTATTGCATTTACCCACAGTTCAAGTATGTTAATATAGTTAACCTTATAATAAAATAGAGTTGCACCACTTCCAGTGTTGGTGACCTGCTTGTGATCCAGAACACCCAACACATTTTTACCAACAGGCCATCCTTCAGGACGCACGCCGGCCGATCTTTGAGACCCATGGGGGCTGACCATTGTGACCCACACCGGCCGACCATTGCTACCCACGCCGGACGAGCTTCGCGACCCATGATGCCCGGACTTCGCGACCCACTGTTTCACTTACTATTAATGTGACATATGAGCCTGTTTGGTCCTCACAAACTCACTTGTTTTGTCATTCAATGTTCCATTTCTGACAATGACTTGAGCTGGTGATTCAAGATCCCACTGCATCCGTTGAACAAAATCAAGAGGTTTGTCCTCAAGCTCACCATGCTTAGTCTTGAAATGTCTGATGTTTTGAGGGTTTTAAACTTTCATTTGCCAGTGTTTCCCTGCATATAACACACATGAACTTTGCATCCTGATTTGCATTGGCACAATTAATAATCCATATCTCAAGTAATCATCTTTATGCTGCTTTTTCCTGTTTTCAGCTTCTACTTCATGGGTTGTTCACCAGAGGCCCAGGAATTCACACCAGCACTGCTGGCAGCTGCAAAGTAGAGGAATCTCTCTCGCGCTCAGAATATGTAACGTCAGCGTGAACTGCTCTCTGCCGCCACTCCAGGCAGGAAGACTCCAGTGATTTAAAAAAGAAATTTGTTCCTGCGTCAGCATGCTGACATCAGGAGCCAGTCTCCCCTACTGGGCTCCGGGCAGATGCACTGCTGAGGGGCAGGCATGCATGGAACAGCTGGCATTCTGAAAGCTGGTCGCGGCCAGCATTTTTAAAAGCCAGCCACGTCGTTGGGCACCTCTTCCCGTGATCGGGAATGCCAACATATGGCCCCGCGATCAGGAACGCCGCAATGCATGGCCCCATCTGCAACCAGGTGCAACACCTCCCAACACCCACGGGTCGCGACCCTAGGTTTGAAAATAACTGGTATAAATTAGAAACCTACTCCTTTTGTGACTCAAGACAACCTAGTTTGATTGGCTCCTCATTAACAAATAAATACGTTTGGTTTGGAAAAGGCATTTATGGGGAAAAAAAATCTATTTTTAAACCTTTGTGGCGACCAGCTGAGGGGTCTGAACAAAAGGGGAGCCAGTCGGAACATTTTCAAGCATGGGAATTAAAACAAAATACCATAACAGGTATTTAGAAGTTTCATTATATCTCAACATGGCTCCTGAGGTCTGCTCATGGTGGACATGGGTAAACAAGCATCGAGAGTGTCAGGAGAAAGGGTGCTGGGTGGATTGACATGAGTGGTCATGGGTTGGCATGGTTATTAAGGCCCATCGGGGAGTTGGTGGAGGTACAACAATTGGCATGTGGGGTGCAAGAGCCCATGAGGGTGGTTGGGTGGGGGATGGCATGGATGGTATGAGAGGTAATTGGCTCGGGCAGGGTGTATAAGTTGCGAGGGCTACAGGACCTAAAAAATGAGCAATCAGCTGGGACCAAATCCCAGCGAACTGAAGTGGGCCTTTTAAACAGTCTGCCTTGGCACTTGGAAACTTGTCTAGACTGTGTTCGGGGGTGGCGGACACCTGACTCCATCTCACACCCGATACACATGAACCAAGATCCTGCCAATCCGGTGGGTTTCTACCAAGGTGGGCGGAACGAGTTGGAAAATATCACGACCTGCGCTACCCACTGGACCAGGATCTGAGGCCTGCACAATAGGCCTCCTGATTAGAATCACACTTTACATGATTTAGATGATGAAGGAATAGAAGCACACGGAGACTGAAAATTTAACAGATTAATCAGGCAAAACTAGAAGACAGCGGGACCACCCCAGCAATACCACCCCCAATATCATGTAAAAACTCAGGATGGCTCACTTTGAGAGATCGTTCCCATCTTTCTCACAACACTGTGCTTCAGACATGAGGCTTTGAAGGAACACTTTTCTTTCTGCACCTAAATCAGAATCAAAAACCAGAGCTCAGACTGAGGGAGTGACCGGAGCTCTGAACTTTATGCAATTGCCTCTTTGTAGGAAGTCACAGGGGACTCTCAGCACGTTCACTTCGCTTTCAGCAATTCACAGTGCTCTCCTCTATAAGGCAAATCAGCAAATGCCCTCTCTGCTCAAGCAGCTCAATTTATTCAATTTGACTGTGTTCCCAGAATTGCCAGAGCCTCTAGGACTATTGATTACACCTACTTGCCATTATAAGTTGTCATTATTGTCAGCTCCCACAATTATGTGAACTGCCATAAGGCTTCCATTTCCTGCTTCCATTTCCTAAATGTGCAGTTTATTTTCAATGACAGGCACGGTTATGTGCATGTGATTCACAGCATACTGGGAGCTGTCATGATGTTTTTAAACTCTGTCAGCCCTATTTCAACAGCAGGGACAAAAGGCACAATGGTTGCTAGAAGACAGACTTTTATCCCAGTGGCTCAAGGCACCATTTTCCATATTGTGCCAATTCAACATTGAGATGATAAGCATCCCAACAAGTGGGAGTCTCTGGGGTGAAAATGATGAGGTGAATGAATATGCATCAGTGTTGTCAGAGGTAGTGGGAACTGAAGGATCTTAATCTTCAGCAATACTTCATCCTGTTGTTGAGTTTTTGGAATGAAAAACAGCATTATTTACTTTGGTGTACTTGAGTAGTATTCTATTATCACCAGGCACTTTGAATCTGGGTGGCACGGTTAGCACACTTTGCTGGATGGCTAGCGTGTAGTTCAGAATAACACCAATGCTGCAGGTTTGATTCCCGTTCTGCTGAAATAGTCTTGGGACCTGGCTCCTTGTCCTGTTTCTAAAAGTGGAAGATAATGTCAATCCACCATTGAAATAAAACAGTTCAGGAAGAAGCACCAACAGAGAGTGAGCCAAGAACCTTGTGGGCAGAGCTCACATGACATGACTGAGTCTATCATAATGAAAGTGGGAACTGGTGAAGCGATTAAAGAATACATAGAAACCTTAAAATAACCAAACCCTCAAGAGACACAGGGCGGGATTCTCCCAGACGCGCCAGGTTGGAGAATCGCCGGAGGCGCGGGAAATTCCTGCCATGCTGCTCCGATGCCAGGATGCGATCCTCTGGCGACCAGAGAATCGGTGCCAATCGGTCCTGCGCGGTCGCTGCGGCGCCGGTCGGGGGCCGCTGAAATAGGCCCCGCGGCAATTCTCTGCGGGCGATGGGCCAAACTCCCGCCGAGTCCCACCGGCGTGGTTCCAACCTGGTACCACCCGGCGGGTGCTCGGGCCCGCGGCTGTGGTGGATGTCCTGGTGGGGGGTGGGAGGATCTGACTCCGGGGGGAGGACCTCCATGGGGTCCGGGCCCGCAATTGGGGGCTTCCGATCGGTGGGTGGCAGCGATCTGGAGGGGGCCTACCTCTTTCCGTGCAGCCCACTGGAAGGTCCCCGACATGTTGCTCCGTGCCGGCGCACAGATGGCAACCACGCACATGCGCCGGCGCAGAGACGGCCGACGCGTGCATGCGTGAATCCCCGTCGGCCGTGTAGGACCGCCTTTCGGCGCCGGAGTGCTGCACGCTGCTAGCCCCCTGAAGACCGATGAATTGCTGGGCCAGGAACACCACTCTGGTGTTTACGCCGGCGCCAACACTTGGCCGGGATTTCGGAGTATCCCGGCCACAAAGTTTCCACATCTGGTCAATGACTTGGATGAGGGGACCGAGTGTAAGATATCCAAGGTTGCTAATGACAGAAAAGCTAGGCAGGGAAATAAGCTGTGAGGAAGGCATAAAGAGGCTATTTAACTACTTAGAGGGGCTGGCGGTAAACTAACATAGATTTATTTATACTATTTATGAAGGTCTGCATAATGCAACATATCACTCCTAGTGCAATCCTAGCTGGAAGGACTATTCTCACCAGCCCATATTATGGGCCTGCTTTTATGTCATCTCATAACGGGCCCCAGGTGGTTGGTCTCCGTCCCCTACCTGGGAAGCCCATACTCCATGTGTCCCATGGGGAGATCAATGATGGTTTCCCCGTGGTCCTCGTGGGGGTTATGACAGGCTACAATGGGATATAGGCTTGTTAAATGATTGGTCAAGAAGGTGGAAAATGAAGTATAATATGCGTAAGTATGAATTTTTTGGTAGGAAGAATGGTATAGTAGCAAAAGGAAGAGACTTCATTGAAAGCAGCGATTGGATCAAAACAAAGTTGATAAAGAACAAAGAAAGGTACAGCACGTGGCCCTCCAACCCAGCGCCAACCATGCTGCCCGTCTAAACTAAAATCTTCTACACTTCCGGGGTCCGTATCCCTCTATTCCCATCCTATTCATGTATTTGTCAAGATGCCCCTTAAACGTCACTATCGTCCCTGCTTCCACCACCTCCTCCGGCAGCGAGTTCCAGGCCCCCACTACCCTCTGTGTAAAAATCTTGCCTCGCACATATCCTCTAAACCTTGCCCCACGCACACTATTTACACTATACACAATAACCACACGTACCACAACTTCTCATCCTGAAGAGACACCCTCTCCGACCTGCACCCAGGCCGGGGTTGGTATACTGTGAAGCTCCTCCCAGTCGGGGAGGTTTCTCCCCCTCAATTACCGGGGGAGTTCACATTCCATGTTTAGGAGGGTGATACACCCATCAATAACACACGGCGAGTGATGAACGTAACTGAGGCTTTAATACACTTTAATAAACAGCAAGCCTCCTGCCTCTGGACCTGAACTGGGTCAGAGGCGGAGACTTGCCACCTTTAAGACATAAGCCCGTGGGGAGGAGCCACAGGAGGAGCCAGCCTGTACAAGCCCAGGCATGCACAAGCATGCACAATACAATACAATACATATAATGCAATAACGTGGTTTGCCACAGAGGGGAATTGGATATAACATAGTGCTTGGCCCCTGAGGGGGTGATAACAAATGGGAAAGCAGAATATTTTCTAAAAGTTGAGACACAAGTAAATCTTGAGATTTGGCTGTACACAATCACAGAAAGTTAACATGACAGCAATGAGGGAGGTAAAGAGGATGGTAACCTTTATTGCAGAGGGTTTACAAAATGATAATGGTCCTATGTAGTAATGAATTTCGAAGAATGAGGTATAATCTCATCAAAATTTATAAAAATTCTCAGAGGACTTGACAGGACTTGACTTGGTTATGGTTTCAGGTTAACGGCAGCAGCTATTTGAGATGAGAAACGTCTTTACTCAGAAGTTTGCACACAACTTCCCCTGCAAGCTGTAGGCAGGAACCCAGAAGACATTGCACAACTTTCTTACAAGTAATCACCTTTAAGATAGTTCATGTACCTGGCTGAGTAAAAGAAAAATGTACATTGAAATGAACAGGCCCGCGCAATGAGAAGAATTTTTAGGGTATATTGGTCGTTAATCTTTGGAATTCTCCAACCCAGAGAGTTATGGATGCTCAGCCATTGAGTATGTTCAAGACTGAGATCAATATTTTTGGGATGTTAGATAATCAAGGAATTTGTGGATAGGAAAGGAAAGTGGAGGTTGATGCGAGAAGGTCTGGCGTGATCTTACTGCATGGCTGGACAGGCTTCAGGAGCTGCAGGGCCTACTCCTGCTTCCAAATTGTAGGTTTCTATGTTTACCTCCATCTCAAACCGGCTGGTTAGAGTTGAAAGCAATCATGACTATCGCTCCCACTTCATGTTCTGCTCCAGCAACCTGACATCTTTGAACATCATGGGTCCGTCTGGCCTCGTTAGGCTCGTGCTCAAACTAAATGAGGCCAGTGACAGCGGGAGAGGCCAAAAACGTGAACTGCGCCAGGTGCCAACAGTTTGTGATGCAACGGCCCGCTCCCGTGGGCGAAATCGGTATCTTGCCATTGCATGGCAAGAAACCAATTATCACCACTTAAGCCCAATTTTCATACAATTAACGGGAGCGACCCCATATCCAATGGCCTCCTGTCATTCAGCAGCCTCCAAAGCAAGCGCTCATGCTGGCACCTATTAATCTTTTTAAAAACATGAACCTGGTGGAAGGGCTTCTGTGGGGAACCGAGGAGGTAAGTAGCCATCTTTGCTCACAGGCAAAGAGCCCAGGGATGCTGGGCTTGCCACCCCAGTGCTCGGTAGGGGGTGAGGAACCCTTGGCTTGGTGTGGGGGTCGCTCCACAGAGGTGAGCCGCCATGGAAAGGTGGGGGGAGGCGCTGTGGGGGCAACCAGGGGACAACCGCTCACGGCACCACTATGTCAACTCCTAGATCATGTGTACCTGTTCCGGGGGCAATCCTTGCCCTTGCCCGTCTACACTAACGCCCACCCATAACCCCCACCGACTGCTGAGGCCTCGGGCTGCGCGGCTGAATGCTATTGCTTTAGGGAATTGGCAATCGTGGTTAAGTGAGCACTTCACACATGCCAAGTGGATTCCCATGGGCGGGCGGACCATGGAGCATGTGGAAGTCATTGCATAGCATCCCAATCAGAACGTGATGCCTGGACACTGTGCCTGTACACTGAGGGAGGCAACATCACAAACACGACATCCGAACACCCAGGGGATGGGACACAGCTCTGGGGACATGCCCATGGCCAGATTGTGCGTGAGCTCCACGGGGGGGGGGGGGGGGGCTGCCTGCCGAGATGGGCAAAGGGTCCAGAGGTTCGCCTGCATTGTGGAAGAAAGTGACAGAGACATCATAATGGTTGTGCAAAAAGGTGCTTAATGTGTTGTACATATCCCACTCCCGATGGTGCCGCCCCACCCCCTCCAACCCCCCAACCCGCCTCCCTTCTCCCTACCTCTCCCCAACCCCTCCCCCTGTCCCCAGGTGCCCTCGGTGAGTCTCAACGTGCCTGGCCCTCCTAGCTCTACCACTGCGTCTAGGTGTTTCCCCAGGATGCACATCTGAGGTGGAGGCAGCCAGCTGCTTACCTCGTTCCGTGGCCTTCGATGCCCCAGGCAGGTGTCCTCGGGGACCCGAGGAACCAGGCTCACTCGTCGGTGGCATATTCACTGTCATGTCGTCCTGTGTTCTGACCATCAGAGGGGTGTCCATGGGATGGCCCTACATGCTGTTTCTCCAGCAGGGGGAATGATGAATTAATCAATTACTGTTGTCTTTAGATTCTGCAGTTAAAATCATTCAGGATTCGTGGAGTAACTGTTGGTATTGGCAGGACTTATGAAGTAGGGATCTACACAGGTTGCAGAGTGACTATGGAATTTCTGGGATGAATATCATTGTGACATGTGGCAGCATAATGTACAATGTTTGACTTTTGTGCTGGAAAGTACCATATACTTTGATTCAGCTAGTTATCCTGTTATTAATCACAAATCACTTCTTTCTTTAAGACTAGTTAGATCATTAGCTTATTTCGACACTGCGAGGGGTTCATTGGAATTATAGAGTTTTCGCTTACAGCCATTGCCACCTCCTTTTACATGGCCCATGTTCTTGGGTATGTTGGCCACTTCCTTGATGCTCCAACCATTGTATTTCTCTTTTCGGGTTTGCTCTGCTGTTCTTGAAGTCGCACCTGTGGTATATGAAATTCCAGAACTCCCCCCCCCCCACCCCCCACCCCCCACCATCGATGCCCCCCCCCACCCCCAATTAATTGGTTCTGAATTCTTCTGCCATGCGCTGAAATCATCGGCAGCAGATTCTTAAAAGTTCATAATATAAATATACATGAGGAAGTCTGTAAAGGACCACGTACAAACTTCTTTGAATTGAATAGCAGATTTGTAGTTTCAATAAACAAAGTTCTGTTTCCCCCATGGTCATTTCACCTTTCCAAAAACTTTATACACCAACCCGTTGGTTTCCTCAAGCAGGAAGTGAAATCTGAGCCTTTTGTTCTGAGCACGCATCAGGTTTCAGAAGAACTGTTGCTATCTCTGTTTTAAACATTTTAAAAATCTAAATCCAATGGGGCAAATAATGCATTTGTACCTCTGTTGGAAAGTTGCAGGTTCAGCACAGATGAGAGCACATAAGAAAGGTTTCTAGTTTAGCTGCGTTGCTAAAGTGACCATTTTTGGTTAGGGTTGCTGGCTGACCTATTCTGGACGGCGACACGGGCGGATGTGATGTCACCGCACAGATTAGTTGAGCCAAGCGGCCTCTATCTGAACTGTATATTTTGCATAGTTTGATGTGATACATGTGCGTTTGGCAGCTCCAAATATACAGTGGAAAGCAGTCACAGGGCTCTGTTCCACCAAGCTGGTCACCTGACCTCGAGTCACATGGCTGGTTCTGTCGACTGTGAACACCGATGCAGTGTGGCACCGAGTGAGAGGAACTGAACTTGTCTCTACCAAATTCCACTGAGTCTGAACAATTCCTTCCCCTGCGAGTTACTCTCAGGGGATGGAAATCCCCAGCACACCACAGTCTGCTCCGGTCACCACCAATACAACCTGACACGAAATAATAGTATTGATAGCACTAATTAATCAAGATGCCAGCATCCGACCAGTCTCAGCCAAACCTAACCTTGGTTCATAATCAGTGCTCTTTGCACCAGCTCTTCAGCCCGAGTGGGCATTGCCTCAACTGATTGGAGCACTGGTCATGTGGTCTGTAGGCCGCTGGGATATTTCCAAGTGGCCTCCGTTGATGGCGAGTCTCAATTTTCCACGGGTGGGGGAGTAGGCACCTGGCATATGGAAAGTCAGCTGATACCAGAATGGAGGCTGTGATTGGCGGACAGCCAGCCCCTGACGCAGGGAGGGTCAGGTGGTGGCCAGTCCTGCTGTTGGACTGGAATGCTATATTTTTGCCACCGAGAGATTGAGGCCGATTCATGGGGGATCATGGTCATGCCGGGATGGTTGGCAACCATAATATTGGTATGAATTGTCAAACCTGGGGCGTCATTCTCCGACCCCCCGCCGGGTCGGAGAATGGCCGTTGCCCGCCGTGAATCCCGCCCCCACCCCCGCCGAAGTCTCCGGTACCGGAGATTGGGCGGGGGCGGGAATCGGGCCGCGCCGGTTGGCGGGACCCCCCGCTCAATTCTCCGGCCCGGATGGGCCGAAGTCCCGCCCAGAAATTGCCTGTCCCGCCGGCGTAAATCAAAGCTGGTATTTACCGGCGGGACCAGGCGGCGTGGGCGGGCTCCGGGGTCCTGGGGGGGGGCGCGGGACGATCTGACCCCGGGGGTGCCCCCACGGTGGCCTGGCCCGCGAAAGGGGCCCACCGATCCGCGGGCGGGCCTGTGCCGTGGGGGCACTCTTTCCCTTCCGCCTACGCCACGGCCTACACCATGGCGGAGGCGGAAGAGACTCTCCCCACTGTGCATGCGCGGGAAACTGTCGGCGGCCGCTGACGCTCCCGCACATGCGCCGCATTTCCGCGCCAGCTGGCGGGGCAACAAACGCCATTTCCGCCAGCTGGCGGGGCAACAAACGCCATTTCCGCCAGCTGGCGGGGCGGAAATCCCTCCGGTGTCGGCCTAGCCCCTCAATGTTGGGGCTCGGCCCCCAAAGATGCGGAGCATTCCGCACATTTGGGCCGGCACGATGCCCGTCTGATTGGCGCCGTTTTTGGCGCCAGTCGGCGGACATCGCGCCGTTGGGGGAGAATTTCGCCCCTGGTCACTCACCTGTTTGTGGGGAATGTTGCGCTGAACTGGCTATCTCGCTTGCTCACATAACTGCCCCAAGGAGAGTGACTCATTCCTTGTCAAGATCTTTGGAACTTAATAACAATAATAATCACTTATTGTCACAAGTAGGCTTCAATGAAGTTACTGTGAAAAGCCCCTTTCAGAGGTAATGAGGAAGCAGACCTTCTCTGGCAAATCAATAATCAACAAGAAATATATACACTTAACAAAACAAAAATCATATCAAAATTTATACCAAATTCCCAGACTGATTTGCCTTCTCTTTTTCTACAAAAATCCAGATAATGGAAATCACAAGTCTCCTCACATCAAAATTATCCATGCTGGCAGTGAACCATTTTGTTCTTTTAAATAAATATCACAGCAATTTGAACTCTGTTACATGACACTATTCTTCTTGGAACTCCCCAGCAGTTGGCCCTCAATGATTTGGCAAGTTTACTCTCGGGCTGCTGCTGATTGTTAGACCTGCACAGCCAGAGTCAGTGGCCCTGGCATTCTCCAAAAACATTGCAACCAGCCGTATTGGTCAAGATTCAGAAGGGTAATCATGTTATAGACCACAGCAAGAGCCACAAAAACTGAGAAATAATATTTGTGCACAGGAAAGCGTTCGGAGATTGCAGACTAAGGATCAAATAGTTGATAAATCAACAATTTTCAGTTAACAAGTTAAAGTTATGTAGATTTCTATTCTGGTACTAAATAATAATAAAAATAATTAGTGTCACAAGTAGGCTTACATTAACACTGCATCTTCCACCTTGAGGTAAATTATCGCAGAATGAATATTATCTCAATTACTGAAAATGATACGATTAATATCAAGAGTTCAGAAATGTCAAGTTATTAAATTCCCTGTTAAAAATTCTTGAGAGCCTTACCAATTAGTGTTTGCATAATTAAAAGAATATGGGCAAATTTAACAGAAGCATTTCTAAGTGTCATTTTGGGCACGATTGGCAGGGTGTTGTTCAACTGCTACGTTGGATTTGGATTTTTGTCACGTGTACCGAGGTACAGTGAAAAGTATTTTTCTGCGAACAGCTCAACAGACCGTTAAGTTCATGAACAGAAAAGTAACTAAAAAAACCAACATAATAGGGCAACACAAGGTACACAATGTAACTACATAACACTGGCATCGGGTGAAGCATGCAGGGGTGTTGTGTTAATGAGGTCAGTCCATAAGAGGGTCATTTAGGAGTCTGGTAACAATGGGGAGAAAGCTGTTTTTGAGTCTGTTCGTGCGTGTTATCACACTTTTGTATCTCCTGCCCGATGGAAGAAGTTGGAAGAGTGAGTAAGCTGGGTGGGAGGGGTCTTTGATTATGTTGCCCGCTTTCCCCAGGCAGCGGGAGGTGTAGATGGAGTCAATGGATGGGAGGCATGTTCGTGTGATGGACTGGGCGGTGTTCACGACTGCCTGAAGTTTCTTGCGGTGTTGGGCCGAGCAGTTGCCATACCAGGCTGTGATGCAGCCAGATAGGATGCTTTCTGTGGTGCATCTGTAACAGTTGGCGAGGTTGAGGCCCACATTTAACGGCACTTAGTACCGAAGATGAGCCCCACAGGCATCTCGCCATTATTGGCTGTCTTGTTGTCTGATTCGTCAGACTCAAGCCTCAGCATCTCACTGCTAACAAGGGGGAGCGCTTTTAAACGCTCCCTCACCACTCACTCCCAGTCAACACATGAGCATCGCAGCGCGCAGACCTGCTCCTGGCTTTGGGAATGCTGACCTGCGCAGGCTTCTCAAAGCTGCGGATGAGAGATGGGGCATCCTGTTCCCCGAGGGGTCAGAGGGCCAACAGCAGGGCCACCAATACCGCTCAGGAGGCAGCGGCTGTCAATGCGGGCAGCATGACCGGGAGGGCCAGCGCCCAATGTCAGAAGAAGACGAACAACCTCAAACGAGCTGCTAAGGCAAATTACCACTTCCCTCCTGGCATCAGTTCCGCCTGCACCCCCCTCAAATTCCGATCATTGTGCTTTTTGCTCAGCATCCCCTGGCACCCACCAGGACAACCCATTCATGTCCTGGTGCGATGTGCACACATGCAACCTGCTATAGATTCCCCCCCCCCCCCCCCCCCCGCCCCCCCATCCCGTCTACCGAGTGTGCGGTTCCCATCTGGGCAGCCACCAGCAGGCGAGGACATCCTTTGCGGGACCAACACTACCATCCATTTGACATCTGCAAGGAATTGGAGAAGGACAGGGACCAACAATCAGTTAGGGCTTCTACCCCAGGACCCTCAAATCCCCCAAGCCACCTCCACCCTTACGTGTCCCACCTTCTCTCAGAGTGCCATCAAGTGAGCTAATTGTGCTGGAGGACCTCGCTCTGGATACTCAGGAGCCCCTAGACCCAGACCCCAGACCCGGGAATATTAGGGAGACTGTGCTCAGATACCCTCCCCTGATCCAGCCACAGGATGTCACTTTCGAAAATATTTTGTTTATTAAACAGTCAACAGCATCAATGGTTTGAAAATCAACTACGCAATATATCATACTAACGATTAAACAACAAGGAAACTTTACCGTTCCATATTGGTACCAATACAAAGCTACATCAACTCATTTTCACAAACAAAACAGACGGTTTCACCCCTCGCAGGTTCTGTGGTGATGTGCATCAATGTAAATGCATGTAGGCTAGCTAGACACTAGAGGGAGCAACAGAGACATTACACACACACACACAACCAATAGATCAGTTAGATAGGACACGACCAATGGACATTCACGATACACACAGAGGTGACACAACCACAGGAGGACATTACACCGGCCCATATATAAAGGACACCACACACATGATCAGCCTTTTTCCAGTGCAGATAGTCAGTGAGTAGAGACACAGGGTTGATTCAATATCACTCCCACCACGTGGATTGCAGCAACTGGTTAGTCAGTCTGGGTAGTTATAGTAGGATTAGCAGTAGTGTCGAACCCGAGTAATAGAAGTGTAAATAGTTAATAAACACGTTGAAGTTATCTCCACGTTTGAACCGTCCTTTGTCAAGTGCACCACAAGGAAGCCGCTTATGTTACACCTAGAACATAACAAGTCAGGTTACTCAACAGAAACGGAGGATAAGCCTGAGAATGTGTTATCATGTGCAGAACTTTGTTGTAGAAATGACCTGTCCATCAACGTGTGACTTGTTTCCCGTATCAGTGCCATTCTCTGTCCAGGAGTCGCACACGGTCCAATCTGACCGGAACCAAATCCTGGCATCCACATATTCCGCTGTTGCTCAAGGTGCAGCTGAACATCCTTGACTTATGGTGTTTAACCCACGGCGATGTACCAATTACATGCAGCACTCACCACACCAGCAACAGAAGCATCAGCAATCTGTGAAAGCATTTTTTTAACGGTATGAGCAAATGGCCGATTTGGAACAATGTCTCCACCAGGTCCCATAGCGTCTTTTTGCTTCAAACTGGATTGCCTTCTGGACTGATGTATCCCCCTGACCCCAGTGTTCCAGGACCTAGGCATCTTAGAAGCAATTGTCCTTTTTACCGGCTACGGAAAAGTAAGGTAACAGCAACAGCAGACTCCAGGCATCTGCAGCTACCAGCAGAAGCAAGCAGCAAACACAACCTGCAGCTGTGAAGTGCTCTCACAACTAACAAGGTCAATTCCTTATTTGTTAGCCTTCAGCTGTGAAGCTAGAGGCTGCTCACAGTCAAAGGGAGTTGAAGTGTCCTTCAGCAGAGAATAAAGAACAAACCTCGGTCTGGATGTTTTTGGTAGGACAGACAGGCAGCTGCTTTATTTGCCCCTGTTAAGGGTATCCAATACTCAAAGATGGCTTGAAAGCCTCATGGATGAAAAGCCCCTCACTCTCACCCGGCCCAAGGTTGGTGATGATGAACATATGGTTACCTCCAAGGAGGTGGAGGAGATGGACGAGGATGATGAAGTGGCGCCGGATTAGCAGGAGCTGGAGGACGAGGCCGGGGAGAAACCTGAGGACCATCCGGAAGCTGCAGTAGGCGGCAGCGCCGATTTCTGGCAAACCTGGAGGGCCAGGGAGGCCCTCATACTCGCCTGATTCACTTAGGATGTGGCCTGGTCTGTCACCCCCCAACTTCAATTTCCCACCCCCTCTGGGTATGTATCTCATCACTCCAGGGGTCGGCACTGACAGTGGGTCACTGTCGAGGGCAGGGGAGTGATGATAACCCTCAGAGAGCTGAGCGCCAGTGCTCCTCAATCTATGCGATAGTCTGACCCCTGCCTGTCTGCTGAGTGCTCGCTCACACCCATCACATGCACGCAATGTGCCCGGGGAGGGTGGGATGCCTGGAGGTCAGCCCGCATTGCAGACGAAAGTGATAGAGACACCATACTGGTTGTGCACAAGGGTGTTTAATGTGTAATACAATTCCCCACGCCTCCCCCCTCCCATCACCCACCCCACCGAAGGCTCGAGCCCCGGCTGCCCTGGCATCACCTGGCACTGCCAGCCCTGGCGGTGCCCCAATGTCTGTACCATGGTGCTGATGCCTTCGGCGATGCTCCTCAGTGATTGGGCCATGCTCTGTAGTGCCTCGGCAATGCCCACCTGCAAATGGGACAAGCTCCACAGTGCCTCAGCCATACCCACCTGAGAGCGGGACATGTCCCGCAGAAGCTCATCAAGGTCGGCCTGGTACTGGGTCACATCCCCCAGCGAGGAAGACATTCTGTCGAGACCCTCAGCCATGGCCGTCACTGACTGTGCGACTCCATGGACACCTTGACTAATGGTGCCAACATTGTGCACCAGGCTCTCCACTGTGGTCATCACCCCAGCAGTGTTGGCCTCGGTGCCACACATTGCCGACGACATCTCCAGCGTCTGTAGCCTCTGCGACTCCTCCAAGCGGCTATGAATCTGCTGGAGTGACGTGCACATCTCCCTCTGAATGTCCCGGACGCTCCCTAATATCTCCATCAGCTCTGGGTAACCCTATACCAGAGGCTCAGCATCAGGCTCGGACAGCAGGCTCCGCCTGCTGTCTCGCCTGGGGGTGCCTGCCTCCACCTGATGCACATCATCAGCTGCGTGGTGCTCACCGAAGCCTGACCACTAACATTTCCCATTGAGGTATGTATATCTGCACTAGTGCAAGGTGGGGATGACAGCTGCGACACGACTATTATGGCGGTATCCTCGGAGCTCCTCGAAGGTGGTGAGGATTCTGATGTCTGGTACCCCTCTTGTTAGCGGGGGGTTGGCCGGAGCAGTGCCTGTAATAGGTGTGAGCGAGCATTCATTTGCGGTGAGAAGCCCGTGAGGCCTCGTCAAGTGGACCAAATAACGTTGAATAGCGTTGCTGGCCTGGCTGGGCTAAGCGCCAGGAAGCTGGTGGCAATTCCCGCTCGCTACAACACTTAGAACTCTATCCGGAGAATCGCGCCCCATGTGTATTCCAAAATCCTGTTACTTTGGCAATGATGCAATTGTTACAATTATTGCCATTTGGTCTTTTCTCTGCACTAGTAACTTTTATTGTAAAAGAATGTTGTGCATTGACTAAAACGTCGGCCGGAATTCTCCGGTCATCGGGGTTCACTTCTTCCGCCTGTGGGTTTTGTGGCGGCAGTGGTTACAACGGAAATCCCATTGACAAGCGGCGGGAAGATAGAATCCTGCTGCCAGCGAATGGCTCACTGCCGAAAAACACGTGGCTGCGGAACCGGAGAATCCAATAAAAAACAATCATTAAAGGGAGGATTCCTCACCACCAGGCATGTCTCAAGTTTCTATTTGATTATGCTACTAGACTGGGAATGTGCTGACAACTGCATCTACTCCACCATGATAAATTCACCTGAAGTGTGACAGAAACCCTTATGCACATAAATAAGGGTCTGGATTCTCCGCTATCTAACGACGAAATTGCGTTTGGCGATGGGGCGGCGCCGGTTTTTATTATCTCTGCTCCCAGAAAATCTGCCGTGCCGATTATCTATGGCCTCAGGCCATCGTCTGAGGCCCGCCTCGCAGTGCTCTGTCCCTGACCGGCTGGGTTCCCGATGGCGTGGGTTACGTGTGCTCACACCATCCAGGAACCTCGCGTGGCGGCAGTGGACTCAGTCCGCGGGCTGAGTTCTCCATGGAACACGGCGCGGCTGCTGCAGGCTGCCGCCGTGCGCATGCGCGGCCACGAAAGCGGAAATGCTCAGGGCCATATCGGCATCTAGAGCTGCGAGCTCTAGGCTACCTGGCTGCTAGCCCCCAGCAAAACGATGAATCGGTGGCCATTTTGCGGCAGTTTTCCTGGCGTAAAAGACCACCGTGTTCACGCCGGCGTCGGGACTTACTCTCCAAAACGGAGAATCCAGCCCAAGAATTCAGCTCCATTTCGGGCAAAGTTACATCAATGGAGCAGCTCTGAGGAAATTCCTACATCGAGTTGGAAATTAAGTTATTTGAGTCAGTTGTGGCTCAGTTGGCAAGTTTATCAACAAATGAGTGTTTGGTCCCAATGTATTGCCTCCGTAATTAGTAAGTAGAAGGAGAGTAAACATGCTCATCTCTGAATCAGAAGGCTGAGAGTTCAAGTTCCAGTCCAGGGATCTGATCACTATGCCTGAGTACGGTTGCGGCGCACTAGCGGACTGACGGAGATGCTATCGTTCTGATGAAGTTGTTCAAGCATGGCCCTGTTTGCCCTCTCAAGTGTAGTGATATACATCACTGTAAGTACACAAAGGGTTAATGTATATACACCACACCTAGCTAGACACTAGAGGGAACACCAGAGACATGACACACAGACAGTCAACCAATAGGTCAGTAAGATAGGACACGACCAATGGGCAGTCACGATACACACAGAGGTGGCACTACCACAGGAGGGCATTACACCAACCCATATGAAAGGACTCATTACACATGCTCAGTCTCTTTCCAGTGGAGACTCTCAGTGAGTACAGATACAGGGTTGATTGAACATCACTCCCACCACATAGATTGTAGCAGACTGGTTAGTCAGTCTGAGTAGCTATAGCAGGATTAACAGTAGCGTTGAATCCAAGTAGGAGAATTGTTAATAGTTCAATAAACGTGTTGAAGCTATCTCCAAGTCTGAACCTTCCTTTGTCAGAGTGCACATCAAGGAAGCAGCTTATGTACCGTCAAGAGCATAACAAAACATGGTTCCAGGAGTGACTGTTAAATCCATTTTGTTTCAACTCAGCAAACAGAGACAACCAGCGACAGCAGCCAGGCAAGATGATGTTCAAGATTCCGGTCCCACAGCAGCTCGGGTACCGAGGCAATCTCAGTGAAAATTGGCGTTGGTTCAGGCAGAGATTCGAGATCTACCTGGCAGCTTCCGACCTAGATGGCGTGGCGGATGCAGAGAAAATAAAGCTTCTACTTACCATCGCGGGTCCAGAAGCAACTGAAATCTTCCAGACATTCAAATACTCAAAGGGGCAAAACAAGAGCGACTTCCAGGCAGTCCTGGACAAATTCCAAGAATTCTGCGAGGAACATACAAGAAGAAAAGGTAAAAGAGGCGCCAAAACTCACTGCGAGGTAGGCTTGCAGCAACGAACGGCAGTTTTGAATTGCCCAAGGGGATGTAAAAAACTCTCTGATACTATTTTGAAGTCGAGCAAGGGAGTTACATCCAGTATCCTGGCTAATATAGTCCTCCTAAAACAAATATCTGCCCATTTATCTCTTGCTGTTTGTTGACTGATGCCTTTCTTATATTACAACAGTAATTGTGTTTGAAAAGTATTTCACTGGGATGGAGTGCTTTGGGGTGTCATGAGATCATGTAAAATTTATAGAAATGCAAGCTTTTCTTTTTCCATTCTGCTACACATAAATCTTTTAATATTATGCCTATTTTCTTTGGTAAATATAGACATGCTACAAGATACCTGATTACTGAGGTCAGATTTTACTTCGCCACAGTGTAGGAGACTATGAGGTGGATTCTTCCACCCTGCCTGCCGCAAGGTTGCCAGAGGCAGGGTGCGGATAATGGAAATGTCCATTGGCCTCGGGCGGGGTTCTCGGGTGGCCCCCTGGCGGGCGCGGTCGGAGAATCCCACGCTATGTATTTTTCATATGCGAACAAAGTAAGGTATATTAAAAATGCAGAAAATGCTCTAATGAGAGCTCACAGACCTGAAATGTTCAATCTGTTGTTTTTTCCTCTCTCTACAGATGCTGCTTGACCTGCTGAATATTTCCTGCACTTTCTGTGTCTATTTCAGCTTTCCAGCATCTGCAGTATTTTGCTTTTATGTCAAAAATACAGTTAAGTCACATTGGGTGGGATATTCTGCTCATTCCCCCCCCCCCCCCCCTCCATCGGCATGCTTTTTGACAGTGGATGTGGTTATCGGCTGGATCTTCAGGTCCCGTCGATGTGTATAGCATTCTGAGTGACTCGCACCTATCACCGCTGGGGAACCTGGCGAGGGAGGTGGGGGGAGATTGCCATTGGCATGATTGGAAGACCCCGCCGGCGAAAACGGCCAGAAGTTTCAGCCCATTGTTCTGTGCACTACATTCAAAGTCTCACCAATGCAACACATTACACAAAAGAAAACTCCATGAAGGATTATCGGTGCAAATTCTCTGTGCTCTCTCCCCTTCACGCTGCATTGAAAGCTCCTTTAAATTACTGGTCCATCAGGACCAAAAGGGGTTTCTGTCAAAGTTGCATTTTCAATTTTCATCACCCTAAAAATGTGGGAGGTGGCTGTAAAGATTTACTGATTATATCAGCTGTGTTTTTTTGATCTGGGCACTGAACAAAGGATTCTGCAGCGCTATAAATTGTATAAATGACGTAAAAGCATCAATGCCAGAAAACTTGTGAAAAGCTTTTAAAATATATTCTGCCTAATGTGGAACAAAGGGCATTGCTGGACTTTCAATAAATGTTCGACAAGAGCACATGATGAACATTTGCTCCTTGAGTGAAATCCAGTTGCAGACCATGTTAACTTATCAGATAAATATTTGGAAGGTTTTGCCTCAAAAGAAAAAATAAATTCCGTTCTGAGTACGTAACTAAAAATATAAGTGGAGCAGCCTTTTCAGATTTCCCATCATGATGCAAATTGTGCAAAGCAGGCATTAAGATAAGAAGCTTCAGTCTACATCTTGGTTAAGTCAGGGGATTTTTCATTCGCACTATCTTTTTTACATCAGTTGTAGCCTATGTGTGGGTTTTTGTAGAATGGTAACTACCATTAAATCTGGCACCATCTGCTGTGTTAATCGGGCCATTTTACTGCATGGGATGGGTGCTCATTCCCCATACAATGTACACATCCTGTGATTCCTCCATATTCTGAGATTCTGATCTCAGTTCTACTATTTAGAAGAGAGTCAACAACATTTATATAGAACCTGCAACTTTGCAAACTGCTTTACATACATTATAGCAAACAAGATTTGACTCCAAGACACATCGGGGGATATCGAGGCAGATCGAGGTGGCATGGTAGCACAGTGGTTAGTACTGTTGCTTCACAGCGCCATGGTCCCAGGTTTGATTCCCCGCTGGGTCACTGTCTGATTCCCCGCTGGGTCACTGTCTGTGCGGAGTCTGCAAGTTCTCCCCGTGCCTGCGTGGGCTTCCTCCGGGTGCTCCAGTTTCCTCTCACAGGTCCCGAAAGATGTGTTTGTTAGGTAACTTGGACATTCTGAATTCTCCCTCTGTGTGCCCGAACAGGCGCCGG
Source organism: Scyliorhinus torazame (assembly GCF_047496885.1). Lineage (NCBI taxonomy): Eukaryota > Metazoa > Chordata > Chondrichthyes > Carcharhiniformes > Scyliorhinidae > Scyliorhinus > Scyliorhinus torazame. Next base: position 260,502,897 of record NC_092713.1, read on the forward strand.
AAATTTTCACAGTAACTTCATTGCAGTGTTAATGTAAGCCGACTTGTGACAATAAAGATTATTATATTATGACCAAAACCTTGGTCAAAGTGGTAGATTTTGAAAAAGGAAAGAGAGGTACAGAGCCAGAAATGTTCAGGGAGGGAATTCCAGAGCTTTGGGCTCCAGCAGTTCCAGACACATCTGTCAATGCTCAAGCGGCAAGAATTGGAAGACTGTACCTATCTCATTCAGGCCTGGAAGTGATTACAGAACCAGGGAGGGGAAAGGCTATTGAGAGGTTTGAAAATAAGATGCGAATTTCTGCTTAACCGGAAGCCAATGGTTGACGAATTGGTGTGAGCTTGTTCACAGATGGAAGAGATTTGGATGACCTCAAGTTTACGGATGGTTAAACCCTGGACACTGGCCAGGAGTGCATCAGAGTACTCAATACAAGAAGTGACAAATATATGAATGAGATTTACAGCAGCAATGATCTGAGGCACAGGCGAAATCGGTCAATGTTATGGAGGTGGGAATGGGCAGCCTCTGTGATAACATGGACCTGTGGTCAGAAGCTCATCTCTGGGTTAAATACAACAACAAGGCTGCGAACACCCTGGCTCCACCTCAGACAGTTGCCAAGAAGAAAGATAAAGGTGATAGCTAGGGAATGGAATTTGTGGTGGGGCCTAAAGGTAATCAGTGATGTGTTGGGTGTTCTGGATCACATACAGGTCACCAACACTTGAAGTAGTGCAACACTATTTTATTAAAAGGTTAACTATTTAAACATACTTGAACTGTGGGTAAAGATGATACTAGCTTTAACTAAAGACCTTTGCCTTGTCCTAACCAGTTGATGCACTCAGCACATGGTGAATGTCTGTGTTGCAGGCTGTAAGCTCTGTGCTCCTAGCTAGCTGCTATTCGAATGAGCGGGAACTCTGATGTCCCCTGTCTTTGTAGTGCATGTGCTCTCACTGGTGATTGGCTGCGGTGTTGTGTATGTTGATTGGTCCCACTGTGTGTCCATCAGTGTGCGTCTGCACCATGATATACTGGTGTATATTATGACTTCCCCCCTTTTATATAAAAAAAATGTGCCTGCGTGACAATAAATAGTGTGTGGTGAATGTTCCTGACTACGTGTGTGCGAAATATTTACAGGACTATGTACATAAAACTAAGCTATTTACATGGGAAGATGCCTGGTGCAGAAAAAACAGTGTGTCACACAAATAACGAGATGAACACTATATACAAACCACTTGAACGATTAAACGGAAGAACAGAACAGCCCAGAGAGTCCATTAGTGCACAAAGTTCACAAATTAAGTCTCTGAGGTAGGCGATGAATTCTGGTTGACCGACTCAAGGGTGGGTCAGGGGCCACCGGCTGAGGAGCGGGCTGGACTGCGTCAGAGTGAGGAGGATGCAGAGTGACCGGAATCTCTGCATAGTCCAGGTCAGGGACAACAGGAGGGCGTGGCACTGGCGGAGGATCACATAGCGAGCGCGGAACGAGACGAAGGGCACTTCGATTACGGCGCAGAATGGAACCATCCGGTAGATGAACCGGGCGGGGAGCCACCTGCCGAAAAACCACAGCAGTTGAAGACCAGCCACCATTCGGAAGATGGATACGGACATTGTCATCTGGAGCCAGAGCAGGGAGATCAACTGCACGGGAGTCATGAGCCGCCTTGTGCTGTGCACAAGACAGTTGCATTCGTTGAAGGACCGGAACGTGGTCAAGGTCTGGGATGTGAATGGACGGCACCGTCATCCTCAGGGCACGACCCATGAGCAGCTGGGCTGGCGACAGGCCAGTGGACAGTGGGGCCGAGCGATAGGCCAGCAGGGCGAGGTAGAAGTCGTATCCCGCATCGGCAGCCTTGCAGAGGAGCCGTTTGACTATGTGGACGCCCTTCTCCGCTTTGCCATTGGATTGGGGGTACAAGGGGACTGGATGTCACATGCACAAAGTTGTACCTCCTGGCAAAGTTGTACCATTCCTGGCTTGCGAAGCAGGGGCCATTGTCCGACATCACAGTGAGTGGGATGCCGTGACAGGCACGGATAACTGCAGACGATGTGATGTCGTGCAAACGTACCACCTCCGGGTAGTTTGAAAAATAGTCTACAATCAGAACATAGTCCCTACCCAGCACGTGGAACAGGTCGATGCAGACCTTGGACCAAGGGGACATGACCAACTCATGATGCTGTAGGGTCTCACGTATTTGGGCCGGCTGGAACTGCTGACAGGTGGGGCAGTTGAGCACTGTGTTGGCGATGTCGTCATTGATGGCTGGCCAGTACACTGCCTCTCAGGCCCATCGGCGGCACTTCTCCACGCCAAGATGGCCCTCGTGTAGCTGTTTTAAGACAAGCTGTCGCATGGTGTGCGGGATAACAATGCGGTCCAGCTTCAGGAGGACACCATCGACTACCGCCAGATCGTCTCTGATGTTGTAGAACTGTGGGCATTGGCCCTTGAGCCACCCGTCTGTTAGGTGGCGCATGACACGCTGTAGCAGGGGGTCAGCCGCAGTCTCGCGGCGAATTTGGACGAGGCATTCATCCGTGGCCGGTAGATTGGAGGCCACGAAGGCCACATGGGTGTCAACCTGCCAGACGAATCCCGCTGGGTCACACGTGGTGTTGACTGCCCTGGACAGATCATTGGCTATGACCAGGTCTTTGCCCGGGGTGTATACGAGCTGGAAGTCGTATCGCCGGAGTTTGAGCAGAATGCGCTGGAGGCGAGGCGTCATGTCGTTCAAGTCTTTTTGTATTATATTGACCAGCAGGCGATGGTCGGTCTCGACGGTGAATTGGGGAAGGCCGTACACATAATCATGAAACTTGACGACACCAGTCAAAAGGCCCAGGCACTCCTTTTCTATCTGCGCGTAGCGCTGTTCCGTGGGGGTCATGGCACGTGACGCATATGCAACGGGGGCCCATGATGAGGCCTCATCGCGTTGCAGCAGCACTGCCCCAATGCCAGATTGGCTGGCATCGGTCGAAATTTTTGTCTCTTTCGCTGGATCAAAAAAGGCCAATACCGGGGCCGTGGTAAGTTTGGTTTTAAATTCTCTCCATTCGCGCTCTTGGGCAGGAAGCCATTGGAAGTCTGTCGTCTTCCTGACCAGGTTCCTGAGAGCTGTGGTATGAGAGGCGAGGTTAGGGATGAACTTCCCTAGGAAGTTGACCATACCCAGAAATCGGAGGACCGCATTCTTGTCCTCTGGCTTTTTCATGGCTGTGATGGCAGCCACCTTGTCTGCGTCCAGCCGCACACCCAACTGGGAGATGTGGTCCCCGAGGAACTTAAGTTCCGTCAGGCCGAAGGAGCATTTGGCCCTGTTGAGGCATAGGCCCTGCTCCCTTATGCGTTTGAACACGTGCTGGAGGCGACTGATATGCTCCAAATGATTATGTCGTCGACTTAGACGCGAAAACATTCAATGACTTCCATCATTTGTTCCATGATCCTGTGGAACACTTCTGACAGGATCCCAAACTTCTGATATGATCCCAAACGGCATCCTGTTGTAACAATATCAGCGCCAAAAGGGGTGTTAAAGGTACACAGTTTCCTGCTGGATCTGTCTAGTTGAATTTGCCAGAATCCTTTTGAGGCGTCAAGTTTGGTGAAGAGCTTGGCGTGAGCCATCACGCATGTGATCTCTTCGCGCTTGGGGATTGGGTATTGCTCCCTCATTATGTTGCGATTCAGATCCTTTGGATCAATGCAGATTCTGTGCTTGCCGGAAGGCTTTTTTACGCACACCATGGAACTGACCCAGTCGGTTGGTTCCGTAACTCTGGAGATCACTCCTTGGTCTTGGAGGTCCTGCAGCTGCTGCTTGAGGCGGTCCTTGAGGGGTGCTGGGACTCTGCGAGGTGCGTGCACCACAGGCGTGGCGTTCTGTTTGAGTAGGATCTTTTAAGTATATGGGAGCATGCCCATGCCTTCGAAGACGTCACGGTGCTGGCCGATGATGGCGTTGAGTTGCGCCCTGAAGTCAGCATCCTGGAAGGCAGACGTGTCATCAGGAGAGAGAGAATGAACTCTTTGAACGAGGTTTAGCAGCTTGCACGCCTGTGCGCCAAGCAGAGAGTCCCTCAAGGAGCCCACGATCTCGAAAGGAAGGATGGCTTTTCGTGACTTGTGCATCACTTCGAGTTGGCATGAGCCGGTAGCAGGAATGATGTTGCCATTGTAGTCCAATAGCTGGCAGGCCGATGGAAGAATGGTTGGTTTGACACGAATACTTTGGAAAGCAGACCACGCCATGAGATTGGCGGAGGAACCAGTGTCCAGGCGGAATCGTATTTGGGACCGGTTGACCATCAGGGTGGCACACCATTCATCGTCTGGATCGATGCTGTATACCGACAGCGGCTGGTGTCTTTGATTCGGGGACAGCCTGTTTTTCGTTACGACACCGACTCGAAAAGGTGCCTTCGGGTCCTCAGTGTCACTGCTGTGTGGGAGCCCGGAATCGAACTCGGTGACCGTGGGTTGAATTGTCCGAACATTCCTGCGAGGCTGGCTGAAGTGATATGAATTGGAAGGCTGAGCTGCTCGACAGCAGGCAGCATAGTGGCCAAGTCTTCCACATCATAGGCATTGTCGAGATTTTGTGGGGCATTGCCACTTTAAATGGGTGGAGCCACAGTTGCCGCACGTCGTGACGTCAGCACGTTCGCTGTGCCACCGCAATGGCAACATGTGCGGTGTGGTCCTGCATGGTGCGCGCCTGCGCATTACGTTCCTCCACGTCGCCGTCCCCTCGTTTGGTACGTACAAGTGCGGGAGTCTGTGAAAAGAGCGCATAATGGCCGCCCTCATCCAGGCTGAGGCCCTGGAGGTGCTCAATCACTTGGACCCATTCCGCCTCGTGGGGACCATGCTGCGCCGTTTCAGCCGCTTGTATATGGGAGTATCGACTCGTGGCATTTTCATGTAGGACACAGGTCTCGATGGCGGTCGCTAGGGTGAGTTGCTTTACTTTGAGGAGCTGCTGACGTAGGGGGTCCGACTGAACACCGAAAACGAGCTGGTCGCGTTTCATGGAGTCGGAGGTGGGCCCGTAGCTGCAAGATTGCCAAGGATGCGTAGGTGCGTTAAAAAGGATTGGAAAGGTTCGTCCTTACCCTGCAAATGCTGCTGGAACACGTAGCGTTCGAAACTTTCATTCACTTCTACGTTGCAGTGAGTGTCAAATTTGAGGAGAATCGTCTTGAACTTTGTCATGTCTTCGTCATCTGCAAAGGTGAGAGAGTTGAAAATGTGGATGGCATGGTCCCCGGCCGTGGAGAGGAGAAGACCAATCTTTCTGGTGTCCGAGGCGCCCTCCCTGTCCATGGCTTCGAGGAAGAGCTGGAAGCGCTGTTTGAAAATCTTCCAGTTGGCCCCGAGGTTGCCGGCGATGCGGAGCGGCGGCGGCGGGCTGATGTTGTCCATGTTGCAGGATGAGGGAATACTGGCGGAAGGCAGATCACTTGCAGGTAGGTCTAAGAAGTGCTAGTATGCAACCACACCTGGTATCATGATGTGTTGGGTGTTCTGGATCACATACATTCAGGTTGCACTTGAAGTAGTACAACACTATTTTATTAAAAGGTTAACTATTTAAATATACTTGAACTGTGGGTAAAGACGATACTAGCTTTAACTAAAGACCTTTGCTTTGTCCTAACCAGTTGATGCACTCAGCACATGGTGAATGTCTGTGTTGCAGGCTGTGAGCTCTGTGCTCCAAGCTAGCTGCTACTCGAATGAGCGGGAACTCTGATGCCCCCTGTCTTTATAGTGCGTGTGCTCTCACTGGTGATTGGCTGCGGTGTTGTGTATGTTGATTGGTCCCACTGTGTGTCCATCAGTGTGTGTCTGCACCATGATATACTGGTGTATATTATGACAATCAGTTTGGCCTTCTCAATATTTAGTTGGATGAAATCTTCCCAGCAAAGAGGTGGAGCTAACTCACAAACTGCAGCTGGCATTTACAGTCACCGAATCCAATGGTTGCCTGGCAGCTACAGGTATCTTTATGACAGGCAATAGTCTGAGGAAAAATTATAGGTTATTAAGTAAAAGTCAGCATGGGTCAGTTAAAGGCAAATCACTTTCCACTACCTTGAATGAGTTCTTTGATGAGGTGATGGAGAGGTTTGATGAGCTTAATGTCGTTGATGCACCGGCTTTCATGATGCATGGAATGATGGCACAGTGATTCATGGTGGCACAGTGGTTGGCACTGCTGCCTCACAGCTGCCAAGGAACCAGGTTGAATTCTTGCCTTCTGTGACGGTCCTTGTGGAGTTTGCACGTTCTCCCCGTGTCTGTGTGGATTTCCTCCGGGTGCTCTGGTTTCTTCCAACAGTCCAACGATGCGCAGGCTGGATGGATCGGTCATGTTAAAATTGCCTCTTGGCGTCCAAAGACGTGGAGGTTATGGGGTTGGAGTGGGGGGAGTGGGCCGAGGTAGAGTGCTCTTTCAGAGGATTGGTGCAGACTCTGTTGGCTGAATGGCCTCCTTCTGCACTGTAGGAATTCTATAATAAACGTTCTGGCAAAATTAACTGTTTAACTACCCAGCCCTTTAAACTTTAGAATGTCATTGAAGTGTACTTTAACTGGGTCTTAAAGTCATAACTCAATTTACCGCCGGACATGGACGTAGATGGAAATTATTGTTGCATCACAGCCCCTCCCATCCCCCTCCCCCCATATAACATTTCAATGTTTAGATATTAGACTTTCAGACTCAACATTAAAAAGACCACTAACTATTGAACTGGCAACAGTATCGACCTGGTTCATGCCTCTTTGGTGTGGTCCATGATATAGCTCCGCCATCCACACTGATGCAGTCTGGCATTTCTACAGTTTCTTGATGCAGCTCCTTAATTCATAACTCCAATGACCTTTGAAGTTTGTTTCTCTTTGCGTTCTGTGCATCAGTGTTTTAAAAATAACATTTTAATTGTAAGCCACATTAATATTGTCATCCAGATGCTTTGTTGTAATTCTCTGGATTCTGTTGACTGGCTGAGGTGTTTTGATCTGATTATTTGTACTTTGTTATAATTGTACATTTGGAATGCTAAATTATAGATTCTTAATTGAATCCCTCTGAGGGCACAGGCATGTTGCTTCTGCATTCGAATAGACAATTTGATTTATCACAGACAAACAGGTTGTTACATTAAAATGTGAGAAATTAATCCAGGAGTTTAATGGCAATTAGCAACTGCAGCAAGATGGTGATTTGCAATACATTCTCAGAAACATTTTTTTGGCAATGCCTTGCAGTAACCATTTCCCTGGACATTTGGAGAATTGAGCCACAATTTAAAACAAAAACAAATATAAATGTGCATTGCACCTGCTTGGAAAACCTGAGTTAACAATTTTTAAAATTTTTACACATCTGTATTTACAACCCTTGATAGTACTGTAAGGTAATGCCTTATGTGACAGTTCCTAGAATTGTGAACCTAGAACTTTAAACTTCTCGACTGAGGCGAGAACATAAGAACATCAGAAATAGCTGCAGAACTCGGCCTTTCAGTCCTTTGAATCTGCCCCACCATTCGTAGATCCCCACAGAGCAGAAAGGCACCATTCAGCCCATCGAGTCTACACCGACTTTCTGAAAGAGCACCCCACCCAATCCTAACCTACACATCTGTGGACACTAAGAGGCAACTTAGCATGGTCAATCCACCTAAACTGCACATTTTTGGAGCTTTTGGGCAACTTCGAAGCACCCCGTCAGGGAATTCAACCCTGGTCTCCTGCGTGACAAAGAGGGACACTAACCACTAGACCAACGCCCAAACCAGACAACAGGGAATAAACCCTCACAGACATGGGGAGAACATGCAAACTCCATACAGACCGTCACCCAATGCTGGAATTGAACCCTGATCACTGGCGCTGTGAGGCAGCAGTGCTAACCACTATGCCACCATGAGCCACTGCGCCACCACGCCATGATCAATATGATCATGGATGATAGTAAAAACAAAAAATACTGGATAATCTCAGCAAGTCTGACAGCATCTGTGGAGAGAGAAGGGAGCTAACGTTCCGAGTCTGGATGACGCTTTGACAAAGCTAGAGAGAACTGGAAATAGGGTCGGATTTCTACTGTTGTGGGGGAGGGGGGCTGGTGGAGCAGTGGGGCTGGCTGGAGGGCCAGTGATGAGTAGAGATTGACAAAGGTGTGGACAGAAAGACAAAGGGAATGTAAATGAGGGTGATCGGGGATAAGAAAGGTGCTGACAGTGGCTCATAAAGAGATTAGAATGTGTGAATGGCAGAAAAAAGGTAAGCAGTGTGTCAAAGAGAACTAAGAACAAGGATTCACCCGCACAACCCAACGATATGTAGGTTAGGTGGATTGGCCACACTAAATTGCCCCTTAATTGGAAAAAAAATAATTGGGTACTCTAAATTTATTTATAAAGAAACTAGGAACAGGGAACAGTTACCCAAGTGGGGAATTTGGGGGGGGGGGGGGGGGACGACAGGACGACAATGCTGCAGAGGAAACAGATTGATGGAAGAAAGTAAAATAAATTAAAGAAATAAAGGAGGGGTGAAGATGGAGGAGAGTGTTCGCAGTCGGAAGTTGTTGAACTCAGTGTTAAGTCCGAAAGGCTGTAATGTGCCTATTTGGAAGATGTTGGGCGAAATTCTCCTACCCGCCCCGCCACATTTCTGCGCCGACCGGCCGGCGGGAGTCTCCGTAACACCGGCCGGTCAATGGGGTTTCCCATTATGGGGCAGCCCCACGCCGTCGGGAAACCCCCGGGCGCCGGCAGAACGGAGACTCCCGCCGGCGGAGAATGACGCCCGAGGTGTTGTTCCTCCAGTTTGCACGGGGTTTCGCTGGAACAAGGACGGACATGTGGATGTGAGAGTAGGACGGTGAGTTGAAATGGCAAGCAACAGGAAGGTCTGGGTTCTGTTTGCGGATGGAACAAAGATGTTCTGCAAAACGGTCACCCAGTCTGCGTTTAGTCTCTCCAATATAGGGAGCAGCAAATGCAATAGACCAGATTGAAAGAGGTGCATGTGAATCGCTGCCTTGCCTGAAAAGAGTGTTTAAGCCCTTGAATGGTGAGCAGGGAGGAGATAAAGGGGCAGATGTTACACCTGCTACGATTGCATGAGAAGGTGCCCTGGGAAGAGAGTGAGGTGTTGGGGCTGATAGAGGAGCAAACCAGGGAATCCCGGAGGGAATGGCCCCTGCAGAATGCTGACAAGGGGAGTGAGGAGAATATGTGTTTGGTGGTGTCATCTGCTGGAGTTGACGGAACTGACAGAGGATTATCCTTTGAATGCGGAGACTGGTGGGGTGAAAAGTGGGGACAAGGGGGACCCTATCCTGGTTCTGGGAGGGAGGGGAAGAGGTGAGAACAGAGGTTCAGGAGATGGGTCAGACACAGTTGAAAGCCCTGTCGCCCACAGTGGGTGAGAAGCCACGATTAAGGAAGAATTAAGCCATGTCAGCAGTAGCATTTTGGAAAGTGGCATCATCGGAACAGATGCGACGGAGGCAAAGGAACTGGGAGAAAAGTCCTTTCAGGATGTGGGATGTGAAAAGCTGTAGTCGGGGTAGCTATGGGAGTCAGTGAGTTTGTAATGTATACAAATGGACAGTTTATCCCCAGAAATTGAAATAGCAAGGTCAAGGAAGGGAAGCAAAGTGTTGGAGATGGGCCATGTGAAGAGGGAAAATTGGAAGTGAATGGATGAAGTTCAACCTAAAATCCACTTTTCCACACTATCCGGTATCCCTTAATTCCAGTACCCAAAAATCTATCAATCACTGCCTTGAATATATTCAGTGACATAGCATCCACAAAGCTGTGGAGTAGACAATTTCAAAGATCCACAACCCTTTGCATCACAAAATGTCTCATTATTCCACTCCTAAATGTTGCCCTATTATGTATTTTTTTAAGTTCCCTTTTCTTCTCATGTACTTAATGATCTGTTGAGCTGCTCGCAGAAAAATACTTTTCACTGTACCTCGGTACACGTGACAATAAACAAATCCAATCCAATCCAATTCTGAAACTGTGGGCAGAATTTTCCATTCCAGCCAACAGCACGGCGGGTGTGGGAACATAATTTGACATCAGGCCAAAAATGAGTTCCCTGACAGTGGTTTGAACTTTCGCAATTAAGTTCTCGGGACTTTAAAGCCGTATTAAACACGGGTCGAGTTCCCTGGTGAACAATGTCACAAAACCCTTTTGCGTGCACCAGTAAGTCACGCATACTCTTTAATAGGCCACCTTGCTGGAATTAAGTCCCCCTCTAAATTAAGTGACCTACCAGCGAGAAATTAGAACGTTCGCTTTTACGACAGCACCTGGTGTGCACCTGGTGAGGTAGACTTCTTCCAGGATTAATGGTGAGTTGCCACTTTGTCCTCTTTGGGGAGTATCTGTAAATGCCAGCCTATGCTTGAGACTGGGTAGTGGAAGTGCAAGTTGTGAAGAAGATGACCAAGAAAGGGTTCCTCCCTTCTCCCTCCCTCGGGGTTACGGGGAAAGGTGGAGGGAATAGTCCAGGCTGTTGGGTGCCCTTTGAAATGGCAGCAGACCTTTTAAAAAAAATTATTTTTGTTCACCAAATTTTCAACAATTTTACAGCACAAAACAACCCCACAAACACCCCCCCCCCCCCAACCACCCCCTCAACAGTCAACGGTAACCAACTTCCAAAAATGCACGATGAATGTACCCCAACAATTGTAGAACCCATCACTCGCCCCCCATCAGAGCAAACTTCGCCTTTTCCAGGGTCAGAAACTCCAGTAAGACCCCCGCCACACCGAGGCACAGGGTGGAGAAAAGGACCTCCATCCCAACAAGACCTGCCTGTGAGCAATCAGCGAGGCAAAGGCTAAAACCTCTGCCCCGCACCCGCCTGCAGCTCCGGCCGGTCCGTCACCCTGAATATGGCTTCTAGGGGATCGGGGTCCACGTCCACATGTAGGAACCCCAAAATGGTGCTGAACACCTGACGCGACCATCAATTCACACGAGACGATTAGCAGAAGTGAACAGTGGTTTTAATAAGCTAGATCTGTGCCTGCCTGCGACTGCTCTGTACTGAGTGCTGCCTACAGGCTGCCGGTTTATATACCACCCCCGAGGGGGTGGAGCCACAGGCAGAGCCCACAGGGGCATCAACATAATACAGTACAATACAGTGGTGTATTGCAGTAGCAATACGTTCACCACAACACCAACATCCAAAACCTTTCCAGCTTAGGGCAGACCTAAACATATGCGCATGGTTCATGGGGCCCCTCCCACATCGCTCACAGACATCCTTCACCACTTTGAACAGCCAGCTCATCCTTAATTTTGTGGGGTGCGCTCTGTATGCTAACTTCAATTGTATCAGCCCCAACTTCGCACACAAAGTCGAGGTGTTTACCCTCTGCAACACCTCACACCACAGATCATTCTCCAGCACTGCCCCCAACTCTTCCTTTCATTTCGTCTTAACCCCCTCCATGTACAACCAGTCCTCCTCCAAAACCCACCCATAAATCGCTGAGACAACCTCCCCTCTCTAACCCCTCCCGCTGACAGCACTACCTCCAACAACAAGGAGGCAGGCGCTATCGGGAAGTTCGGAAAGACCATCCTTGTAAAGTCCCGCACCTGCATAAAATTGAAACTTTCGCCCCGTGCCAGCTGAAATTTCTCGCCCAACTCCTCCAAACTCACAAATCGCTCTCCCAGGAACAGATCCTTAATTTCCTTACTCACCCTCTCTTCCCATCTCCGAAACCTCGCATCCATCCTCCCTGCTTCCCCCTAATCGGCATCCCCCCTGATCTGGCCCCCAAGCTAAAATGCTGTCTAAACTGCCTTCAAATCTTCAACGTGGCCACCACCACCGGACACACCAAATACCTCCCTGGAGCCATCGGGAGCGGCACCGTTGGCAGTGCCTGCAACCCCGCCCCCCTGCAAGAGCCTGCCTCCATCCTCACCCACAGAGCGCCCCCTCTCTGCTCCAGCCGCACTTCTCTGTGTCATAATATACACCAGTATATCATGGTGCAGATACACACACACTGCTGGACACACAGTAAGACCAATCAACACACACAACACCGCAGCCAATCACCAGTTAGAGCACACTCACTATAAAGACAGGAGGCATCAGAGTTCCTGCTCATTCGGGATGCAGCATCCTACAAGGACAGAGCTTACAGCACAGATCCTCACCATGTGCTGTGTGCATAGACTGGTTTGGACAGGCATAGGTCTTTAGTTTAATCTAACATCGTGTTAACCCACGGTGAAATTATGTTCAACAGTTTCCAACTTAATAAAATAGTGTTGCACTATTTTAAGTGTTGGTGGCCTGTATGTATTCCACGGATCCAGAGCACCCAACACATCACTCTGCATTTGCCGCCCAATAATAATACAACAAGTCTGGTATGTCTAACCACCCTGCCTGCAGCATCACTCCCCCCTCCATGCAGTATCACCCTCCTAATCCTGGCCATCGTCCCCACCCAAACAAACAAGGAGATAACCCTGTCCACGCCCCAAAAAATGCCTTGGGCAAAGAGACCAGTAGGCATTGGAAAAAAACAGTAATCACAGCAAAACATCCATCTTTACTGCCACCGGCCCGCCAATGACAGATAACCCCTAACCCCTGCCAGCGCCTCCCATCCTCCCCTCCCCATCTCACTCACCTGGCCCCACATACCCCAACAATTCCCCACCTCCCTCAACATAGAATTTACAGGGCAGCACAGTAGCATAGTGGTTAGCACAGTCGCTTCACAGCTCCAGGGTCCCAGATTCGATTCCCGGTTTGGGTCACTGTCTGTGTGGAGTCTGCGTGTTCTCCCCGTGTGTGCGTGGGTTTCCTCCGGGTGCACAAGTTACTCATATTAAAGAACAATATAAAACCTTGCCCAATGTAAAAATCAATAAAACCAAAACCGAATGCATATGTGAACAAATGTAAACAAACCACCCTCCCATTCAAGAGCCAGAAAAACAAAACCGCAATCAAATAGAAAACACTCCATAAGAAAAACACCATCCCCGTCCCCACCAACTGTCCCAACTCTCATCCCCGTCCCAGTCCTTCAGCATTAACGAACGCCTCAGCTGCCTCCGCCATCTTGAAATAAAAATCCCTCAAGTTGTGTGTCACTCTCAACTTTGCAGGGTAGACCACTCCACATCTCACTCCGCTGCTATACAATGCCGCCTTCACCCATCCAAACGCCGCCCGTCTTTTTGCCAGCTCCGCTGTCAGGTCTTGGTATATTCGTATACCAGGGCCATCTCACTTTACCTCTTTTCCCTGCTTCTCCCAGCTCAAGACCTTCTCCTTCACGTGGAATCTGTGAATGCAGACTATAACCGCCTTTGGTTGCTCACTTGCTTTAGACTTCAGCCTCAGCAACCGATGTGCCCTGTCCAACTCGTAGCGGGAGGGTTTCCCCCTCTCCCATCAACTCCGCAAGCATCTTTGCGAAGTACTCGGTCAGCCTTGGGCCCTCCACCCCGTCAGGCAGGCCCACGATTCACAGTTTTGCCTCCGTGACCTGTTCTCCAGGTCCTTCACCTTAGCTCTGAGCCCTTTGTTGTCCTCCGGAAACCTCTGCAGCTCTTCGCCCATCGAGGTGGACTGGTCACTATATTGCGACAATGCCTCCTCCACCCACTTCAACTTCTCTCCTTGCTCCTGCACCTCGACTGAAGCCGTCATCACTGCCGTCTTTGCCGGGGCAATCACCTCCTCTACCACTCTTTCAGTGCAGCCATCATCTCCCTCCGAAGCACCTCCATATGTTTGGCAAACAGCGTCTCAAACTCCACCGACATCACCTCAGTCAGAGTTTCCACCGTGAGGGGAGCAGCCCCCGCCCGACGACCAAACCCCCGCCATCTTTCTTCCTGCAGGACTCACAGACTTACTTGATGGTGAACATTCGCCTCACCCCCTTCATTCCAGCACCCTCCTTCTGGCCCTTTGACATTTCACGTCTTCCTTATAACTTCTCACACTTCCTTATGACTTCCCACACCAACCCATTCATAAACAACCTCTGAAACGGGGCATAAGAGTCCCAAAACAAGAGACTCCAGCAGGAGCCACCTAACGTGTGACCTCCACCCACATGCCACCATCGGAAGTCGGCACCCAGAACTTTGACTGCATGGGATAATGACTTCCTGCCTTCCCTCGCTGTGAGAATTGGTGAGCTCCTCGTGGACGCGCATGTAATAAGCTGACCAGCATACGATCATGCATGGTCAGCCGTCCCACTCCCAGTGGAAATCACTCCCACCTCCACACCCTTCACCAAGCTGACATTCCAGAATGGAAGCTTCCGGCCTGCAATTTGCAACTCTGGTTTCCCAGCCAGGTGAAACATCCTCTCAGCACCGACCCTATCCAACTCTTAAAAATTGAGAATATCAGCTACCAAAGCTCCTGAATACGCCTGTCAGAAATTTGTGACTCGCCTATTTTGTGTTTAACTGCAGCGCGCATTATAGTGCTGATGCACTATCAATTACAACAAAGACGAGAATAGTGGAACAATCAAGGCTTTATTGAGCCTCCTGTAGCTGGAACCAGAATGGCTGCAGCACAGAAGAGCACACACATGTATACACCGCCTACTGGGTGGAGCTAGCAGGCAGGGATTTACCCTTGTACCTCTAATATACGGGCAGTGCGTAATATATATAATATACTACTAGTGGTGACTACCACATTCACCCCCTGTTAAAAAAAAGAGTCCGGTGTGGGCGGTGGAAAACCTTACAAATTAAGTCTGTCGGGGGCCTTGGCCCTCCTCTGCGATCGACTCAGCCCTGGTGGTCTGGCGCCATGTTGGGAGCGAGACCCCGGAATGGACTTCCTGGGGAAGGCAAACACACGTTCGTGAGGGGTCTCATTTGTCGCGGTGCAGAGGAGTGATCGGATGGAGTGGAGCACGTCGGGAAGGACCTCCTGCCAGCGGGAGACCGGGAGACTTTCAGACTGCAGGGCCAGCAGGACGGCCTTCCAGACCGTCCCGTTCTCCCTCTCCACCTGCCCGTTTCCCGGGGGTTGTAGCTGGTCGACCTGCTGGAGGCAATGCCCTTGCTGAGCAGGAACTGACGCAGCTCATCACTCATGAAAGAGGATCCCCGATCGCTGTGGATTTAGGTGAGGAAACCGAACAGAGTGAGGATACTGTGGAGGGCATTAATGACCGTGGCAGAAGTCATATCGGGGCATGGGATGGCGAAAGGGAACCGGGAGTACTCATCAATCACGTTCAGAAAGTACGTGTTGCAGTCGGTGGAGGGGAGGGGCCCTTTGAAGTCCACGCTGAGGCGTTCAAAGGGGCGGGAGGCCTTCGCCAGGTGCGCTCGATCTGGCCGGTAGAAGTGCGGCTTGCACTCTGCGCGGACTTGGCAGTCTCTGGTGACGGTCCTGACCTCCTAAATGGAGTAGGGCAGGTTGCGGGCCTTGATGAAATGGAAGAACCGGGTGACCCCCTGTGGTGAATGGAACTACTGTTAATTCACCAGTACACTGTGATATCAGGTTACTGCTGTATCGTGTTACGTTATGTGTTTAACCCTGTGGGCTCCACCTATGGGCCATTGTATGGCTTCACCCACAGGGGGATATGTCGGGGCATGTTCGGGCTCGCCCATGGCTCCACCCCTTACAGGAAGTATAAAGGCAGCTGACCTGCGGGGCCGCATTTCATTGTTGTACCAGTCACAGGCAGGCTCAGTTGCAAGCTGATTAAAACCACGGTTTACTTCTGAACGTGTCTCTCAGTGAATTGATGGTCGCATCACCCCCGGGTGGCAGAGATCATAGTGGAGAGCCCGGAGTCGGTCCACTTGTGCGCTGGCACATGTACCACGGGATAGGGCATCGGGGGCTCATTGAGTTTGTCCGGGTGATACAAAATCTCGTAATTATAGGTGGAGCACTCGATCCTCCACCTCAAGATCTTGTCATTTTTGATCTTGCCCCGCTGCGTATTGTTAAACATGAAGGCAACCGACCGTTGGTCAGTGAGGCGAGTGAATCTCCTGCCGGCCAGGCAATGCCTCCAATGTCGCACAGCTTCCACAATGGCTTGGACCTCCTTTTCGACAGAGGAGTGCCGAATTTCGGAGGCATGGAGGGTGTGGGTAAAGAAGGCCTGGTTGAGGGTGACGGCCAGAGGTACGTCCGATGCATCGCTCTCCACCTGAAAGGGGAGGGATTCGTCGGCCGCATGCATCGTGGCCTTGCCGATGTCTGCCTTGATGCGGTTGAAGGCCTGGCGGGCCTCAGTCGCCAAGGGGAAAACTGTGGACTCAATGAGTGGGCGGGCCTTGTCCGCATAATTAGGGACCCACTGTGTGTAGTAGGAGGAAAACCCCAGGCATCGTTTCAGGGCCTTGGACTCCATTTGTGGGGGAGAGGGAGTTCCAGGAGGGGGCGCATGCGGTCGGGGTCAGGCCTTAGGATTCCATTTTCCATGACATAACCAAGGATGGCTAAGCGGTTGGTGCAGAACACGCATTTCTCCTTATTGTATGTGAGATTAAGGAGTTTGATGGTCTGGAGGAATTTTTGGAGGTTAGCGTCGTGGTCCTCTGATCGTGGCCACAGATGGTGACGTTATCTAGGTACGGGAAGGTGGCCCGCAGTCTGAACCGGTCAACCATTCGGTCCATCTCTCGCTGGAAGACCGAGACCCCATTAATGACGCCGAAGGGAACCCGAAGGAAGTGATAGAGGCGGCCATCTGCTTCGAACGCAGTGTATTGGCGGTCCTCCAGGAGGATGGGGAGCGGGTGGTAGGCGGACTTCAAGTCCACTGTGGAAAAGACTCAATGCTACGCAATCTGATTGACCATGTCAGATATGAGTGGGAGGGGGTACGCGTCGAGCTGCGTGTACTGATTGATGATCTGCCTGCAGTCAATGACCAACCTGTGCTTCTCCCCAGTCTTCACTACCACCACTTGAGTTCTCCAGGGGCTGTTGCTGGCCTCAATGACCCCTTCCTGCAGAAGCCGTTGGACCTCCGACCTGATGAAGGTCCTGTCCTGGGCACTGTACCGTCTGCTCCTGGTGGCGACGGGTTTGCAATCCGGTGTGAGGTTCGCAAACAGGGAAGGTGGATCGACCTTAAGGGTTGTGAGGCCGCAGACGGTGAGGGGGGTACGGGTCCGCCGAATTTAAAAGTTAGGCTTTGGAGATGGCACTGAAAATCCAGGCCGAGTAACAGGGCAGCGCAGAGGTGGGGGAGGACAGAGCCAGAACATAGAACATAGAACATAGAAAAATACAGCACAGAACAGGCCCTTCAGCCCACGATGTTGTGCCGAACCTTTGTCCTAGATTAATCATAGATTATCATTGAATTTACAGTGCAGAAGGAGGCCATTCGGCCCATTGAGTCTGCACCGGCTCTTGGAAAGAGCACCCTACCCAAACTCAACACCTCCACCCAACACCAAGGGCAATTTTGGACACTAAGGGCAATTTATCATGGCCAATCCACCTAACCTGCACATCTTTGGACTGTGGGAGGAAACCGGAGCACCCGGAGGAAACCCACGCAGACATGGGGAGGATGTGCAGACTCCGCACAGGCAGTGACCCAAGCCGGAATCGAACCTGGGACCCTGGAGCTGTGAAGCAATTGTGCTATCCACAATGCTACCGTGCTGCCCTTAAGAACAAATTAATCTACACTATATAATTTTACCGTAATCCATGTACCTATCCAATAGCTGCTTGAAGGTCCCTAATGTTTCCGACTCAACTACTTCCACAGGCAGTGCATTCCATGCCCCCACTACTCTCTGGGTAAAGAGCCTACCTCTGACATCCCCCCTATATCTTCCACCATTAACCTTAAATTTATGTCCCCTTGTAATGGTTTGTTCTACCCGGGGGAAAGGTCTCTGACTGACTACTCTATCTATTCCCCTGATCATCTTATAAACCTCTATCAAGTCGCCCCTCATCCCTCTCCGTTCAAATGAGAAAAGGCCTAGCATCCTCAACCTTTCCTCGTAAGACCTACTCTCCATTCCAGGCAACATCCTGGTAAATCTCCTTTGCACCTTTTCCAAAGCTTCCACATCCTTCCTAAAATGAGGCGACCAGAACTGTACACAGTACTCCAAATGTGGCCTTACCAAGGTTTTGGACAGCTGCATCATCACCTCACGGCTCTTAAATTCAATCCCTCTGTTAATGAACGCTAGCACACCATAGGCCTTCTTCACAGCTCTATCCACTTGAGTGGATCGCCATCTGGAACGCGGTATCCAATGAGTACCCTCAGCCGTTCTTCCAGTCATCCGCTGTGTAACCACAGCCATTCTTTCAAGTCCCGGCCGTCCAAGGCCCACCGCCGCACTCCTTTTTCCCAGCCCCGCCGGCCCAACGCGCACCGCAGCCTTTGTCCCGCCAGGCAGCGTCGCAGCCGCGGCCATTCTGCCCCCCGGCAACCATGCTGGAGGAGTGCGCGCAGCCATTTTGTCCCTCGCCGGTCCAATCATCGGGGTCTCTGTCCCCGAACTCCATGGGCGATCCATGGCCGGTGCCATCTTGGATGGGGCCTCAAGCCCCCAGCACGGCTGGCTACGCGCCGCCCGACCAAAACCCCTTGCTGCAGCTGGCCTCCGCCACGCTGGAGCAGTGTGCGCCGCCATTTTGTTCCTCCCCGCCGCCATCTTCGGAGTCCCCGGACTCCATGTGCGATCCATGGCCGGCGCCATCTTGGATGGGGCCTCAAGCCCCCAGCACGGCTGGCTACGCGTTGCCCGACCAAAACCCCTTGTTGCAACTGGCCTCCGCCACGCTGGAGCAGAGTGCGCCGCCATTTTGTTCCTCCCCGCCGCCATCTTCGGAGTCCCCGGACTCCATGTGCGATCCATGGCCAGCGCCATCTTGGATGGAGCCTCAAGCCCCCACCACGGCTGATGATGCGCTGCCCGATCTAAACTCCTTGCTGCAGCTGGCCTCCATTACCCTGGACCAGAGTCGGCCCCGAACGCTAGCAAAGGCCACCACGATGATCGCCATCAACGGCCACGTGACTTAATGCCTCATTGGGCAATGTACATAGCCCCGCCCTGAGAGGCGGGGTATAAGAACCGATGCCGTCCCAGCAGCCTCCACTTCTGTAACATCGCTGCTGGGTACAGTTCTATCTGATTAAAGCTGAATCGATATGACTCCTCGTGGTCTCAAGCGTATTGATTGTGCATCAGTTCACCACCACTTTTCTAGTCGCCCCGCTCCTGTTAAAAGCCTTTTACTGTCGGGAAACTATTGCAATCTCCTTCCCACACCAGGAAACGTTGAAAAAATTCCGTTGGGGGCCCTGAAAAGAGCCCAAAAGTCCGTTTTTAGCAGGAGCTGCCGAATGTGCGACTTAGCTCCGCATAGCCGCAACCGGAAGCCTACCCTTGCACTTCTAATGTACGGGCAGTGCCGTAATACATATAATATACTACTAGTGGTGACTACCACAAGTGCTCTGGAACATATTGGCTGTTTGATTCAAATGAATTTGGAGCTCAAATCTCCAACTTGCATTAAATATTAATTGCATGTTGATACTTACAAATGTTAATGTTTGTTTCCTGTACCATCATTGACTAATTTATAAAATTTAGGCGGTCGTAATGGCACCTCACAGATTTTCTGGTAACAAACATATTCTGAAAATATCTGCTGAGAATCCAATGTCACTACTTTCATGTTGTTTGTCTTTCCTCAGCACACACATCAGTAACATATGGGTTACACATGGTGTGAATTTAGGAGTCTTAGGCCTTGGCATAGCACAACAATGAGGCAGGCACTCCTCTCCTGTAAGTGCCGGATGTAGTCACATGGTACTGAGCCACACTCAGCAATCTTCATTTCGAAAACCATGGGTGGAATTTCATGCTCCCTCTTGAGGCAGGCTGACAAGCAATGGGGTCCTGTGAAATCGGGCAGGGAGATGCAGTGTGGAGACCTTGCTGCCTTCCTGACTGCCCTCGGACTCCAGAGTTTGAAGGGTCTCAGGCAGGTTTCCCAGCTGGAAGAAAATTGAGGCCTTTTGATGGCCACTTAAAGGCCTCTTAAGCGCATCATCCTGCCTCTGCTGGTATTCACCCAGATGGGTATGCCTGTGGCTTGGTGTTGGGGGCGGGGGAGTCTCTCCTACTTGTGCAGCCTGTTTGCCAATCTCAAGTGTTGCATATATGAGGATTCCGTTTCCCTTTCAATGAACCCCGTCCTCCTCATGAGCTCGCAGATCACAGATGATTTTTGTTGCAAAGGACTCAGGCTGAGGATCTCAATGGAGCAGCATACTCGAGAATGCAAACTGAGATGTTGGGTGCATTCATCGGCCTACACCAGATAACATCCTGTCACTATCAAGTAGGCAGAGGCAATTATGCAGACGTTGCCCACCTCCCCATCATACTCTGGACCCAGAGGCACTGCTAATGCAACCCCCATAGCTGCTGTAGCGGACAGGTGACTTACTCCTCTGCCATTCCTGTGAGGATGCAACAACACTCCATGTCAAATCCAGGAACTCACCGTCACACATCCAGAAACATATGAGAGTTCTTCCAAAAAACTGGCAACAGCAGAAGTTGTTCAAAATCACCTTACCTTCAAGTTGAATGCCTGGCACTTTAAGTAACACCTGGTGCAGGGCCCATCTTCTGGTCCAAATTTAAATGGGCATGACATCAGCTAGCAAGGTTACGTGACATCATGAAAGCATGCATTCAGCTGCTTTAAGTTCTCACAGTGCTATTGATCTAAAGCTCCCATCCGCCAAATTGGAACTACACTCTTCTGTCAGTCTATTATATGTGAAGGCACAAACTGGTTGGCAGGAGGGGAAGTTGCCCAGTTTTACACTGAAGGAAATCCTCTTCAGAGCACAGCACAGCACAGCAGTAGTTGTACATCCAGGTGGTGGTAGGCAGGCTGCATGCTGAGTACAGTCCTCATTGAACCTGGGAATAGATACGCCAGAATGACAATTGTTTTCATAATATCTCCCCGTACCCATATCTCTTCAAGGCAATTAGTCAAATGGGAATTTAGAACTGACAACCTTGCTGTACTCACTTCTCCTCAAGGCTTTACACATCAAATCATTGGAGCACGCTCCAGCTCTATACTGCATGGTCACTTAATGACACCCATATGGGCTGCATTTGAGCATGTGTCAATCAAGATATATGCGTTGATTCAAATGAACAAAAGCTCAAGATACCTTCTATCTTTACATGAGAGAGATGACACATAATGCAGAGAATTGGTCTGGTGCACATTGCTGTCTGATAATTTACCGGTAATAGTATTTTAAGCTATTCACTGGTAGCTTATCTGTAAATGTACAGTATTGCTTTGTCATCTCAATAGCTAGAAATGAACCACTTAGCCATTGTGAACCAGCTTGGTTTAGTTTATATTCTGTTGATAAAATAGTGAAACTGTGGATGTAGAGCCCGATCATCTCTATTACCATTAATCCAAAGGCCGAGGATATAAGTCATGTATCAAGATTATACCTCATACATACCTTCAATTGTTGAAACATCAGCAAAACCGCTGGGAAATGTAAAAAAAAATAAAACAAAGTGTACAGTAGTGTAGTTGTTATCTGTCTGGACAATGATTGAGAGGCTCATCACAACACATTGGTTAAATTGCGCCCAGGTCCCAGTTCAGCGCGTTGAGCAGGGTGTTTCTCAGCACTGCAGCGACCCCACTATGCCATTTTATTTTGCCGGGAACGCCCCGCTAAGGCTGCACTCACATCATTTCCAGGTCGCCATGTTTTTCCATCACTACACCAGCCACCCTCCTCACTCCCCATTTCCCCCTTCCAGCCCCTCCCCTTTTCCCTCATTTCACCCCTTTCCTCCCCTGATCATCCTCCCCCATTTCCCTCATCCTTCCCCACTTCCCGCTCCCGCTCCCTCCCATTACTTGCCCCCCCAACACCGCCCCTTCCCTGGCCACCGTATTCCACACCCCAAGGGTCTGTGTAACATCACTCCAGGGCGACGGGCCTGTGTCAGTATTGCCAGCTGGTCAATATACAAGGCAGGAGAGTGATGATAACTCGCTGTTGTGGTGATATGTCTATGGGCTATATCATACATGAATAGTGTGCGACCTCCAACCAGCAGGTGGCGGTACAGACACACCATGCGGTCTCAATGTCATGTGACTCTGATATAAGGAGAGACACATCTGGCCATTTAAAGAAGACGATTGAGAGGGTAATAAGACATACATGTGAATGCTTAGTGCTGGGTGCAAGTTCCAGAGGAGTGGTTAGCAGACTCCATGATAACGTGCTCTGTAAGAGATTGCTATCTTAGCACACGAGACTCAATAAAAGATTCTGGTTTAGACAAGTCGAAGAGTTTGGTGGATTCCTTCGTAAAGTACAAAGGACCAACACAACAGCTGTGAGGTTCGCTCTGGTGCTCCTCAGTTTATGCCAAAGTCTGACTTTAGTCTTTCTGTTGATAGCGCGCTCTGACACCCATCCCCTGAACGGGGTCTGCATCGGGGGCGTTGATTTTGGACCATTGTGCCCAGGTGGTGGCAGTTGGGGGAGGGGAGGGCAACAGGGCTGGGGCGCAGGCATGCCCACTGTGAAGATTGATGTGACAAGAGGTTTCACATGTATCAGGTGTAACATGTTTTATTAGTGAACATTTGACATTTCCATTTCCTCTGACTACAGATAGTGCCAGCAGATACAGCTCGCCAGCAGGAAATCCCTCTAAGTGCGGCCTCGGCAGGGAGAAAATCCACAAGGCCAAAACAAACCCAGCCAAGTGCTGTTGGATAACGGGAAGTGGGATTCTCTTAGCCCGGGGCCGGGCTGGAGAATCCCCGCGACCAGCGCGAATTGCACCATGCCGCCCCGACGCCGGCATGCGATTCTCTGCAGAGCGAAGAATCGGCGCCATTGGCGGTGGCGTGGTTGGCGCGGCGCCGGTCGGGGGCCGCTCTACGCGGCCGGCCTGCCGATTCTCGGCCCAGGATAGGCCGAGCGGCCATCGTAAAAACGCCGAGTCCCGCCAGCGCCGTCCACACCTGCTCTCACCCGGTGGGACCTCGGCGTGGAAGGGTCAGGGGGGGTGGCCTGTGGGGGGGGGGGGGGGGGGGGGGGGGTCCGACCCCAGGGGAGGCCTCCGACGTGGCCTGACCCGCGATCGGGGCCCACTGATCAGCAGGCCAGCCTCTCTGGCTGGGGGCCTCCTTTCCTACGTGCCGGCCCCTGTAGTTCTGCGCCATGTTGCGTCGGGGCCGGAGCGTTGAAGGAAGCCACTGCGCAATCGCGCAATGCCGCCGGGGCCACTGCACATGCGCGGATTCCACGGCGCCCAGTTCGTGCCGGGATCAGCAGCTGGAGCGGCGTGAACCGCTCCAGTGCCGTGCTGGCCCCCTGTGGACACCCTGCTGCGGGATTAGAGAATCCCGCCCGGGATGTTTCACGGCGCTGCAGCCACCAAGAAACACCCCTCTAAATGTGCCATTCAGCCGACTTTAACTTGAGACTGCCTAATTGCACCCGGTACACACTCCAGTGGGTTATTTATAAGACCTGAAGAATGAGAAAGTTATCTGAAACCCATTTGCTCTCAACCCCATCTTCTCTTTTTACACAGGAGAAAATACGGCACAACATGAGAGAGGGAGAGAAGATGGGAGAGGGGGCATTTTGGAACTGAGGAATCTTACAATGTTCGAGGAGTAAGCATCAGAACTGGCAGGGGAGGATCTGTACTGAGTCTCTGCAGATGTTGGAGAGATTGGCGGGCGACTAAATTTTAAAAATAGCTCCAGTCCACATCCCTGTGTTCTACCTGGGGGTAATGCTCACAGACTACCACATTGAGGGAATTCATGAGCACACAACCCATTATTTTCTGTTCTTGAAATTAATTACTGGCTGCGTATTAGTTCCTGTGAGATATTCCCTCTCTTCTGGGCAGTCTCATGGCTCTCATGTAAACCTCAACATTAATAACTTCAGACCTTTTTTTTCTCCACCTATTTCCTGGCCTGTCTGGCCGGCTTTTCCCAACTTCCTTCTGCTCCATTTTTGTGTGCATTATTTTCAAGCCCTTTCAGCCACAATTTCTAACTGCTAATAGCCCTTTCATTTTATAATGTGGTCTAATTGCCTCACTGAGATTTCCTTTTGTATATAATTCTTCAATTTTTACTTCTTTCCACTTTTTGAAAAAATCTGTTTAGACTCACAATCTGCCTCTTTTTGACAGGAATGATCATTTATGGGCTTTGTGTTGCCTATTTTACTCCTTTGTCCTTTCCCGCCCCCCATTTTTTTTAGTTCTACAAAGTGTTAGTTTATCTTCTGATTTCCTGTTCTGACAAAAGGTATACACCTAAAATGTCTTTTCAGGTGCGGAGTGACTGGCTGTACATTTACAACATTGGCCTGGACTTTGCAGTTAACGGTGAAACAACGGTCCTTGCTGTTGAACTCAAAAGGAGCCCACAAAGCAATATGTGTGGTGTGGCATGGAGTTCCGTTTTCCCAATGTCAGTTTGTACCTAGTGCCATGTCAGGGGGGATCTCTAGGCATCCAGCAACGGTGATGTCAGCAAACAGGGTAAGCAGCAAATCATGTTGAAGTATTCTCACAAGCATGATACCAGGAAGAGTTTTTTTATTTTTAATTAAAAATGTACAGAGTGAAACAAATGATTGGAACAGAGACATGGGATTTAGGTAGAAGCAAAAATATTATTAGAAAATCCTTTTCTTATAAATACATTAATTTTTATCATAATTGAGAAATTTGACATTCTATGAATACTAAAAACTTAGTTACACTTCATTCAACAAGGTGTAACCTTTTAAAAAGAGTTTATGTCAATATTAATAGCATAAAAGTGTAAGTTCTCATTGATTCTGTGTTTTCTGCTTGATTATGGACTGAGGGGTCTCCCTGTGGAGATGTGCAAAATGGTCGACAGCAATGTCTGGATTTCTAGGCTTTTAAAAAAACATTTCCAATTAAGGGACAATTTAGCATGGTCAACTCGCCTACCATGCACACCTTTGGGTTCAGGGGATGAGACCCATGCAGACACGGGGAGAATGTGCAAACTCCACATGGACAGTGAGCCGGAGCCGGGATCGAACCCGGGTCCTCTGCACCGTGAGGCAGCAGTGCTCATCACTTTGCTACCGTGTCACCCTGGATTTCCAGGCTTGACTGTACAATGTGGACTCCAGGGCCAGGATTTTCAATCATGTGTGGAGTTGAGACCAGGAGTGGGCACGATCTAAAAATAGCACTCCCAGATGGTGCACCAATGTCCTGATACATCTGGGACTGGCTAGACTTTTCAAAGCAAGGGTCGCAGATTGGGAGTGCGGCAGCGATCTAGTTGGGAACCGGCACACCTCCAATTCGCTTCTCATTAAGCTCTTTGAGGAGCTTGTTAATGGATTGGGGAGGGCGATAAGCCAATTTCCAATTCTTAAACTTCCAAATCCGGACAACTGGTACTTATTAGTGCACAGCTGTTAAGTTTAACCTGGAAACAATTGAGTGATTAGTTCTATCAGGAGAAATCTTTTGGCCTTAGGAGTTTTTTGTTCCAGTATCTTTCAGTTGGCATTTGCATTTGGAGATTGCACCATGAGTGACGTAGATACGGCATAGGGTCAAAACCAGGCATTGGATTCCTGACTCCAAATTGAACATCAAGCCCCCAGAAGCTGCCATCAGTCGCAAAGGAGTAATGACGGCAACGCAATAAACTATTGCAGAATCCTGGCCTATTACTTTTTACTTTAGCCCTATGCATTGACTTCTGTGAATTTAGGTTATGAGTTTTATCAATGCACTGTTTTGTGTATTTGTATGTAAGATGCTGAAGCTGTATTTTGGATTATGTTTTTTCTCTTGTGTATTTCAACCTAATCTGTGAGAGTTTGTGACACGCAAACTGGACTAATGAGACTTGATATGAAATTCAACTACACGAAGAGAAACAATGCAGCTATGTAGTTACTTGTCTTTACACCGCAGCCACTTGGTCCTCCTCTTTCTGCCTTTAATTAAATTGAGACAGATGTTATTATCCTTTTCCAAATATTTTCTCTCTTTATAGTTATCCACTGGTAAAGATGAAAGGGCCAAGTATTGCTGTCCACTCGAAAAATCTAATTCGCTGAGCTCTCCCAGCTCTTTCTATCTCTCTGCCCCCCTCGATCTGAGCTCTTTCTCTGATCTCATTCCTCTCTCCTTCCTCCCATTCTCTTCCTGTTATTGTACTTCCCACATTATTTTTCTATATTCATCCAAATAACTATTTGATTCACCCCACGTTTGTTTATTTTTGTTTAAACTATTATTGTTGTCTCCAGTTTCCTTCCATTCACCTCTACCGATATCCATCTGCAGACCACACGGTCGAACCAACCAATTACTCTACAGCGATTCTCAGACGAGAAGAAAAGTTTAAAAACTTTAAATCTACAAAATCCTGCAGAACAGATTACAGGAGGATATTATGCAGAATGGGCAAATAACTGGCAACTTAAGTTCAACAGAGATAAATGCGAGGGAGTACATTTTGGTCGGAAGAATAGTGAGTGTACTTATTACTTGAAGGTTGCAGATCTGTGGGGGTAGAGGAACAAAGAAATCTCAAAGTACAAATACACCAATCACTAAATGTTGCAAGGACATAAAAAGAAAGCAAAAGAAAAAAGGTATAAGTTTTATTTCAAATTGAAAAGTAGAAGTCTGGTCTTTATTGACACTGGGAAGGAAATGAAAGACATGCCCCATAATAAAGGAAAATTGAAGTCGCTATGAATTGACCTAATTTGAACGTTGGTTAGACCCCACTCAGAGTATTGCCTGCAGTTCTAGCTGCCATATTATACAAAGTATATAGAGGCACTGGGCTGGAACTTTCCAGTCCTTCATGTTGGCGGGTTTTTCTGGTTCCACCAATGTAAACGGAGGTTTCAGTGGCTCGCTGGCTCCACTTTGCCGGCAAGCCATTGAAATTCACATTGGCAAAATTCTGGCCCTGGAGGGGATGCAGAGGCGGTTTACATGAATGATACCAGAACATGGTAATTATAAATATCAGGAAAGGATTGACAGACTTTCTTTTCTCTTGAAAAAAGAAGGCTGAGGGATGACTTAATTAATGCTTTAAAATTATGAAAGGTTTCTATAGAGTGGATACAGAGAGAATGTTTCCTCTTGTGAGCTCAAATATAACTAGAGGCCATCGATATAATATAGTCACCAAAGAGGAAATTCGGAAGGAACATTTTTACTGAGAGTAGTGAGAATGTGAAACACATTAGCACAGGGAATGGTTGAAGGGAATCATGTAGTTGCATTTAAGTGGACGCTAGGTAAGCATATGAGTGAGAAGGGAATAGAGGATTACAATGGTAGATGTGGATGCAGAAAATGGGTAAAACTGGGAGGAGGCTTGATGGAGCATAGCCAGCATGGACTGGTAGGGCCGAGTGGCCTATTTCTGTGCCAAATCGCCTTATCCTATGTATTGCTGTGTAATGTTATCTGACTCAGACACATTTGAACATAATATTTTGATGATCTTGGGTCTCATGTGGTCTTTGGTCATATCTAGCATGTATCTAAATATTTCACACACAGTGCATGATTTTATTGCACTCTGTATATATTTTATGTACACATGCGTGCATATTTGTGAAAACTACTATTTTCTTTCTGGTCCCTTGGTTTAGAGGTCCAGCACCAGTTCCAGCTGTGAAGTGCGGAACTATCTGCTCCTGTTGGTATGTTTCCATGCATCAGTAGGGAGGAGAGCTCTTTGGAAATACTCCTCTGATCTGTTTTTGCAGTGGACTGTGATGGAGGCCCAACTCCTGTTTTTCTTTCGCCTTATGTGATGGCAGGTGCATTCTATTCTATGCCTCTTCAGAATAGCAGGACTAAGATTAATATGTTAGTGACATAAAAAATCGAATCCATGTACCTCTTTATGGTGGAACAATGCACTGATGCTCCAACTCATATAACTGCGCCGGCTGAAGGTGCCAATATTTGCTCAGTGCTACTACTTTCTCTAATCACTTTTGTATCGGCTAGGCTCTCCTATTCATAAGATTTCAATTATCAGTTTGTTGTAAAGCTGCTTATAATGTAACAAATGGTTTTGAAATCTTTGGAAGATTCTAATATATTAATTCCAGATACACTGCTGTAACTTAGCAACATGCTTTTAGACAGGCAAAACTCTGCTTTGCAATAGCTAAGAGACTGCCAGCAGCAGAAACCAATCATGATATTTCTTACCAGATAGAAGGTACATTAAGAAATACAGTGGTTTGTGAACCCAGCTGCAACCTGTTTAATTAAAAATCAGTGATAAAAGCTTTACTGGCAGTAAAATATTAAGCTACAAAGGAAGGAATTTTTTGCCTTTTGTGTGTTGGGCTTCCTGTGTTTACTGCCAAAATAAAAACAAGGGGCCATGATTTTCTAGTGCCACTGACCATGATGAAATAACGGCCAACGTATTGCTTGAAGACCTTGGACGAGCTATTTCAAACTCTTTCACTTCCCATGCTCATTCCTCTTTTACTCCCATCTCATTACTTTCCTCTTTCGCTTCGATTTCTCTCTTTCTCCCTGCTCATTCCTTTTATTTCAAATCATTTCTCCTGCATGACTTTACAGCCAGGGGGAGGCAGCAGCATCAGTGTTGAGTGTACCTGGGGGCTCTGTTGGAAGGGATGGCATTGCTGAGTGCTGTGGTGAGATGGAGGTATCAGTGAGTATTCTGATTGGCAGTCTGTATTGGCTGCCACCTAGGGCCTGCTCCCAGTAAGTCTCTTCCTCCCTTCCAGTCGAGACCTGCTTCAAGGTCCCGTGATGTTGCCCATCAAAATTGGATGCAAGATCCAACAATGCCAATTGGTTGTTTTTCTTCGCCAGCAGGCCATTGACAAGGTGATTCTGCATGTGTTGCTGCTACTGGGATTGATGGCACTCTCAAGTGAACAGAGAAAAAGAACCCATGGGACATCAGAAAGAATTTTTAGATGGCGCAATGTTTTTTTCACAGGGAACTGCAAGGATAAACCTTCTGATCTCCCTCCTGGGAGTGCTGTTTGCAGAGTTATCTCATTCAGTTATTGCTCTGTTGGAAATGGGTGGTAATTGGCATTTAGTACAGCTGCAGCTTTATTGTGCAGAACATAAAAACATCCATGTAGCTTTAATTCAAGGTGACGTAGTCATTGCTGAAATTCTGCATCAGGCATGCATATATTAAATAAAGCTCCTTCAGCGCTACTAGGTCATGAAATACAAATGTACAACAGCATTTCCTCCCAATGTACACCAGCCTAACCTCAAGGTCGACACTTGTGTCACATCTTATCCATTTCTCAGACAGGCCCTATTTTGACATTGGTTACCTAATATCCACTGGATTAACAGTGTCCAAACTCATCCAAAAAAGACAGTTAACAGCCAGAAAATAAAAGAGATTTATGTCCTCTCTTTTGGGACTGCATGGGATTGTCAGAACTAAAAGCTTGATATCTGGCACCCAGTCGCACTAAGGGCGCCAACATTTTTGGGACTTATTCCTGCAGGTTACATCACAACCACACTCTCCCAGGCAAACAGCCTTTTCTCCAATCTCCAATACTTTTATAAATAATAAACAAAAATGTTTAAAGGCAATGAGAAAAACGCAGTGTGTAGCTTCGCAGTCCTACCACTCATGCATCAGAACCTCTATCGGGACTCAGGCCTAATGTCCATTTCACCCTCACACAGCTTTCAATGCTGCCAGCATCACTCCCGCTTCTCACTGCTTTGACATAAATCCAACTGTTCATTCACGGCAGGCATATCACCCACTCACGCTCATCAATCTATCTCTTGAAGGGCACAATGGCCCAGAACAAGGGAAAGTTGATTAGAACCTGTGTGTGATCAGCACTCCTGCATCTGGCACGCTCAGGAGGAGATGATGCTCGCATTATGGAGGTGGCTGTGACTGAGGCTGTTGTACCCAACGCCACTGAGAACATTTAGAATAGCAGTGTGCCTCATGCCCCCTCTCAAATTCCACCTGGCCCTCATCCTGCTACTTGGCATGAAGTTCAAAATGCAGACGGTGTGACCATAAGACCCCTTGCTGCCCATGCAATCCTTCCCCTCCCCTACACTCACCCAGCCCTCTCCATCTGTATTCCTGCTTTCAGCTACCCAAGAACTGCCACCTGGTCAGCCACTGTAGCTTCATGAGGAAAGTTGAGAGCTGCTACACACCTTTAAGGAAGAGGCACAGTGAGCTTTGCGTACGAGCAGTGGGAGAGGCCACATCCAGTGTGAGGCACAGCCCGAGTCAGCTTTAAACTTGGGAATTTGAAGCAAAGTGGGAATTCGATGCAGAGTGGGAAGAGGTGCTATTTGCTTTTTCTCCTTGTTTTGTAACTTTGGTTTAGAACATAGAACATACAGTGCAGAAGGAGGCCATTCGGCCCATTGAATCTGCACTGACCCACTTTAGCCCTCACTTCAACCCTATCCCCTTAAACCAATAACCCCTCCAAACGTTTTTGGACATTAAGGGCAATTTAGCATGGCCAATCCACCTAACCAGCACGTCTTTGGACTGTGGGAGGAAATTGGAGCACCCGGAGTAAACCCACGCAGACCGGGGAGAACGTGCAGACTCTGCACAGACAGTGACCCAGTGGGGAATTGAACCTGGGACCCTGGTGCTGTGAAGCCACAGTGCTAGCCACTTGTGTTACTGTGTTGCAGTTTGCTGCAGTTGAGGCTACAAGGGAGAAAGTTCATTGGTAAGTAATGGATAAGGTCGGTAAGTCATTACGCTTTCTGGTTTAAACCTGTAAAGGCTATAATTGGTAGTAATAAGGACAAGGGAAAAAGGGGCATAGAGAATTGAATTTAATCTAATATCAAGCATCTTTTAAAGCTTTAATTTAAAGGGGCATGTTATGGCAACAGACTTGGTTTGCTCCTCTTGCACCATGTGGGAAGCCGGGAACATTTCCAGTGCCCAGACCAGCATTTGTGCAGTAAGTGTTTCCAGCTACAGCTCCTGGAAGCCCGGGTTTAGGAGCTAGAGCAGCAGCTGGAGACACAGTGGAGTGTACACGAGGTGGACAATTTTGTGGATAATGCGTATAGAGATGGTCGCATTCCAGGCTCAGGCTTCGCAGGTAGGAAGGGAATAGGTGGCCACCAGGCAGAACAAGAGAGCAAGCAGGTAGTGCAGGAATCACCTGTGGCCATTCCCCTGCAAAACAGGGGTTTTATCCCCTGCTTTGGATACTGTTGAAGGGAATGCCCTCTCATGGGAAAGCAGCAACAGACAAATTTGTTGCAACATGATTGGTTCTGCTGCAGAGAGGAGGAGTAAAAAGTGTAAGAATGCTATAGTGATAGGGGCTTCAATTGGGAGGGGAATAGATAAGCGCTTCTGTGGCCACAAATGAGACTCCAGGATGGTATGTTGCCTCCCCGGTGCTGGGGTCAAGGATGTGTCTTGGAGCGGCTGAAGGAAATTCTGGAAGGGGAAGGTGAACAGCTAGTGATCGTGGTACACACTGCTACAAACGACATAGGTAACAAAAGGGATGAGGTCCTAAAAGCAGAATATAGGAAGTTAGGAAGAAAGTTGAGAAATCTGACTTCAAAGGTAGTGATCTCAGGATTACTACCAGTGCCATGTGCTAGTAAGAGTTGAAATAGCAGGATCTATTAGAATCCTGGAGCATTGGGACCTGTTCTGAAGAGGTGGGATCAGTACAAACTGGACAGGTTACACCTGGGCAGGACCGGACTGATGTCCTGGGGCAGTATTTGTGAGAGTACTTGGAGAGTGTTTAAACTAAAATGGCAGGGTTTAGGAACCTAGGCAAGGAGTCAGAGGAGGAAGAAACAAGGACAAAGACAAAAGGCAGAAAGGGGAATAAGAAAAGTGATAGGCAGAGAAACCAAGGATTCAAACAGGGCCACAGTAAAAAATAGCGGGAGCGAGACAAGTAATGTTAAAAAGACAAGCTCAAAAGCTTTGTGCCTTAATGCGCAGAGCATTCACAATGAAATGGATGAACTAATCGTGTAAATAGACGTAAACGGGTATGATATAATCGGGGTTACGGAGACATGGCTTCAGGGTGACCAGGTATGGAAACTAAATGTACAGAGGTATTCAGTATAGGAAGGACAGACAAAAAGAAAAAGGCGGTGGGGTTGCATTACTGGCTAAGAGGAAATGAATGCAATAGTGAGGAAGGATATTAGCTCTGACAATGTGGAATCTGTATAGGTAGAACTGAGAACACCAAAGTGTTGGAAATAGACCCCCAAACTGCAGTGCTGATGTTGGGAATGGCACTAAAAAGGAAATTAGAGATGCATGTGATGAAGAAACAGCTGTAATTATGGGCGATTTTAACCTGCATATAGATTGGGCAAGTCAAACAAGCCACAATACCATAGAGGAGGAATTCCTGGAGTGTATACAGGATGGTTTTCTGGACCAATACGTTGAGGAATCAACCAGAGAGCAGGCCAAGCTAGACTGTGTACTGTATAATGAGATCGGAATCGTTGGCAATCTAGTTGTGTGAAACCCTTTGGGGAAAAGCAACCAAAATATGGTCCAATTTTTCATCAAGATGGAGAGTCAAGTAGTTGATTCTGAAACTAGGGTTCTGAATCTTAATAAAGGAAAATACGATGGCATGAGGCGCAAGTTGGCTATGATAGATTAGGAAACTTTAATTAAAGGAATGACAGTGGCAATGGCAAACATTCAAGGATATTCCTCAATGGTGATGTACCCTGAACCAGGGGTCACAGTCTGAGGATATGGGGTAGACTATTTAGGACAGGGATGAGGAGAAGTTTCTTCACCCAGAGAGTGGTCGGCCTGTGGAATTTGTTACCACAGGAAGTAGTTGAGGCCAAAACATGGTGGGTGGGATTTTCCATTCGCCGACACCAAAATTGGGAAATGCGACTGGGCGGAAAAAAGCTTTCAACGGCAAAATCGCGGCAGGCGGTGATTTGATGCCAAATTTCATTTACTCTGCGCGCACAATAGACACCTTTGCCATATTATTAGCGGGTCTGACCCGGTATTCTATGGGGTCTCCGCGAACCTCCACCCCCGATAGGCCAAGTTCCTGATGGTGTGGTTCACTTGTGCTTTTAAAAATTGTGAAATTGGCATGGCGGCTGCTGAGGGAGAAAGGGGGTAAGGAAGGGGTCCAACATCGCCATAGTTTGCTGACAGTTGTGCCACTGGCCAGGGGTTGGCTTCTACCCGTGTCGGGGGGAGTAATGGGGAGTGGCCAGGAGGTGGGCTGTGGGGTTGGGGTCGACGCGCACGGAGCACCGTTGCTGCAGCCAGCAATGCAGGCATGCAGCTGCGCACACCGCTAACAACCTACTTTGAACCTGATGCCACGGGTCGTGTAGGTGTCCCCGGTGCCCCCTGGCCCCAGCTGACCATCCAGCAGAACCAGTGCCATCTTTTTGGCTGGGATAAGTATGTGTAGGGAGTGTAACGTGTGTGTGCAGCTGCAGCTTGTCAGTCTCCTGAGTGTCAATCATGGACCTGGCCAATCCCACACCATTTTCCATCAGAATCCACTTTTTCCATGCGGCACTGGTGCTAGCCCCTTAATAGTAGTAGAATCGATGCAGGTGCTGCGCCGTTTTTCTGTTGTGGAAGTCCATGGATTTTCTGTTGGCATCAACATCTTGGGCGGGATTCTCCAATTGCCGACGGTGAAATGCGTTCGATGATTGGGCAGAGAATCTGTTTTGCCGCCAAAATCGAGGGAGGCACCGTTTTTCAGATGCTCCGCCACCTCAAAAATGGGGTATTGGTGAGTACGCTGCACCCCATTGGGACGGCCTCAGGCCATCACTTAAGCCCTCCCCGATGCTCCGCCCCCAATGGACCGACTTTCCCACAGCGTCGGTCGCCAACCCTCTCAGTGATTGGGGACCCCATGTGGCGGGTGCGGACTGTGTCCAGTGCTGCCACAGTCAGTGGGGATGGGGGGGAGCTGTTCCGCTGGCCAGGATGGCTTCGGTGGGGGCTGGGGGGACTAGTGGAGGTGGTGCAGGGGTGGCGAGAGTGTTACAGGGGGGCAGTATCTGGCAGGCAGGTTGTGAAACTGGCAGCCGGCGCCATGTTGTACGGTGCGGCCGCCTCAGGTCGCCGCCACGCACCACGGCCATGCTCCATCGATATCTGCAGCTGAAGCTGGGGGCTTTACGTGGCATGGCTGCTAACCCCCCACTGGGTGGAGCATTGGTAAGGGGGCGGCGCAGACGTTTTGGTCCTGAGACCAGACGCTTCCTCCACAAGATCGGAGAATCCAGCCCTTTGTCTCAGAAACGGAGAATCCAGCCCGGTATGTTTTCAAGAACAAGTTAGATATAGCACTTACGGTGAAAGGGATCAAAGGATGTGATGAAAAGCGGGATTAGGCTATTGAGTTGGAATTTCTGCCATGATCATAATGAATGGTTGAGCAGGCCTCCTCCTGCTCCTATTTCCTATGTTTCTATGTTTCTAAGCACTGTCACTTGATCTGGAGGTGGATTCTCCATTGCCCTGGAAGTCCAATTCTCCACCCATTATACACCGAACCCCACAGTGGGAAATCCACCAGGTGGACTCTTGGTCAAGTTTTCCCAAGCGAAGGGCGGCTTGTGGCACAGTGGTTAGCACTGGGACTATGGCGCTGAGGACCCAGGTTCAAATCCCGGTCCTGGGTCACTGTCTGTGTGGAGTTTGCACATTCTCCCCGTGTCTGTGTAGGTTTCACCCCACAATCCAAAGATATGCAAGTTAGGTGGATTGGCCACGCTAAATTGCCCCCTAATAGGAAAGGGGGAAAAAAAACTGGTTGCTCTAAAATTTATATGAAAAAAAAGTTTCCCAAGCGTGGCCCTGATACCGTGGACCCCGAGGTGGGCAAAGGGGGTCAGTGCAAAACTGAGGTACCCCCAAAAGTCCCCTCTCCCCCCCACAACACAAATCCAACCGCCAGCCCCCCCCCCATAGCAGAAAGCATGAGAGTGAACTTGGCCCCTCCCACTGACCCCCTCAGCACCCCATCAGCCTCCTCTTCAGTCACCCCAATCAAAGACCCCATTAGACCTCTCATCAGAGACCCCTATCAAAGACTGTACCAGAGATTCCTGCCTGAAAGCTGAAGAGCAGTCCAGGCAGTGCAGTGAAGTATCACTGCATTTTCACTTACCCTTCCCTAACATCTACTGCCTCAGATAAAAGTGGTTAAACCAGCAGCTGTAACAAGTGTCAGAGGCTTCCTCAAAAGCCAAATATACTTGAAAGGGCTTGAATCCCTTGACAGCCTTTGAAATGCAAAATTCCCAATCAATTTCACACAGCAATACATTTCACTAGCAAGTGATTGACAGTTTTTTTAGTCCAGAGACATGAGCTTGGTGGATCTATGTTTCTCTTCATGCTTGAATGCATTGCAAATACCCTGCTTTGATGCTGACACAATGTTTATTCACACTCTTGCCATGATTTACATGATGTTGTGAGCAGTTTTGGGCCCCGTATCTAAGGAAGGATGTGATGGCCTGGAAAGAGTCCAGAAAAGGTTCACAAGAATGGTCCTTGGAAAGAAGAACTTGCCATGTGAGCAGCGGTTGAGGATTCTAGGTCTGTACTAGTTGGAGTTCAGAAGGATATGGGGAGATCTTATTGAAACTTACAGGATACTGAGCGGCCTAGATAGAGTGGATGTGGAAAGGATGTTTCCATTATTAGGAGAATCTAGAACCCAAGGCCACAGACTCAGACGGGCAGCATGGTAGCACAGTGGGTAGTACTGTTGCTTCACAGCTGCAGGGTCCCAGGTTCGATTCCCGGCTTGGGTCACTGTCTGTGTGGAGTCTGCACATTCTCCCCGTGTCTGCGTGAGTTTCCTCCCACAAGTCGCCAAGACGTGCTTGTTAGGTGATTTGGACATTCTGAATTCTCCCTCTGTGTACCCAAACAGGCGCTGGAATGTGGCGACTAGGGGCTTTTCACAGTAACTTCATTGCCTACTTGTGAAAAAGTCACAATTTTCCTTCTTAACTCTCAGAATGTGGCTCAGTAACTGCTTCAGGGTAGCTTCCAAATTCTCCAAGTGTTCCTGTTTACTTGAACTGAATGAGTGTCACCTAAATAACATCTTACTCCATTCAACCCACTTGGAATTTGATGGATGGATCTCTGAGAAAGAGCAGATGTTATTCAAAAGTTATTGTTTTCTATAATGAAACAGACCTTTGTGCGCCATTATAGTGAGTAGTGGCTATCATCCGGCAGCCACATTCATCTGCAGATGTGCCTATGAGAGATCAATTTTATTTAATTTCTGTCCTATAGAAAATACTGTAGACATGTCTTCACTTAGTGTCAGTGGATAATGCAGACACTGGGTGAATATTGTTTTAAAAATCCTTACAAAGTCTTACTGAGCCATCCCGGTTTCATACAGGGACGATTGGTGTTGCCCAATTACTTGTAACAACAGGATTCATGGCTCATATCATAGAATAATAGAATCCCTACAGTGCATAAGGAGGCCATTTGTCCCATCAAATCTGCACAGACCTCAGAAAGAGCACTCTACTTACTAATCTGTCTAGTTCTTCTTCAACTATATGCCTAACAGCGTATGGTATAGTTCTAACTTTGAGGCATTTGGGTGTGCTGTCTGGCTTGACTTTTAGGTGGAGCTCAAATGCAGTCACAGTGCCTAGTGAATCTTCAAACACCTTCTTGTACTTCTTCAGAAGTCATTGCAAGTTGTTATTTGAATCCACTAATTAATTGACTGTTGCACAGTTACGTCTAATCTTAGACAATGATTCTCTGCCAAATAGAGCAGGAACATTTCCACGGACAAGGTGAAGAGGCAACTTCGCCCTCTGCTCATTTGCTTCTACTTTCACTGTAATGCATGCTTTTAATGGTGTACGTTGTCAGATCACATTTGACGGTTTTAAAGGCAGATTCTTCAGCTTTTGATGATAAATTGTCTCAGTTATCAGCGATACTGCTAAACCCATATCCACTTCCATTTCATTTTCATGACTTTCAAGTTTTGGATACGTCCAAAAACATCATTGATCCCCCTGCATTGACAAGACAGCTAGCTCAGCCCAAGTCCTGGCCATTCCATGCTACTCCCCCTGACCCTGGCAGATGCCCCTCTGGCCAGTAGCACAATTGGCAGCAAACTCTGGCGATGTTGGAGATTTTCCATACCCCCTCTCTCTCCCTCAGCAGCCATGGTGCTGGTTTCACGATTTTTAAAAGCACAAATGACCCACACCTTTGGGAACTTGATGCATCGGAGGCGGAGAATTGCGGTGGCCCTAGAGAAAACCGGGTCAGGTCAGCTAATGATATTCAAAGGGTGTACTGTAGGTGCATTCCGGGCCGCATTAACGCCGCTGTCGAGGTGACGGAGAATTGTGATCTGGCGTCAAATCTGTGCCCGCCACGATTTTCGTGTCGGAATCTGTTCTCTGCCCAATCGCGTTTCCCGATTTTGGTGTAAGCCAATGGAAAATCCTGCCCCAAATCTTTTCCAGAAATTATGGGGGGGAACATTGGTGTGGACCCATTTTTGGAACAAGACAGCCTCTTGATAAAGGTTTCTGCCAGTTTTCACTGGGCAGCAAGGTAGCACAGTGGTTAGCACAGTTGCTTCACAGCTCCAGGGTTCGATTCCCGGCTTGGGTCGCTGTCTGTGTGGAGTCTGCACGTTCTCCCCGCGTCTGCGTGGGTTTCCTCCGGGTGCTCCGGCTTCCTCCCACAGTCCAAAGATGTGCATGTTAGGTGGATTGGCCATGCTAAATTACCCTTAGTGTCCAAAACAGGTTAGGTGGGGTTACTGGGTTACAGGATAGGTTGGAAGTGTGGGCTTAAGTGGGGTGCTCTTTCCAAGGGCCAGTGCAGACTCAATGGGCCAAATGGCCTCTTTCTGCACTGTACTATGTGAAAAAACAAACGCCTCTCTGCTTCTAACTGAAGCTCGTTAACATTGTTGTGAAGCTTGTTGAGAATATGTCAAGGGGTGATGTTTAAATTTAAAGAGGTGTACAGGTTCCATATGTCTTCAACGATGGACAAGCTGATGGAAAGTATTGGAGAGCCAATCATGCCTGTCCCAGAGTAGTAGTCTGGCCCCACAAGGAGGTCAAGTGGCAAAAGGAACAAGACACTTGGTAAGGGATGCCCTCGGCATTGCACAGATGGTAGGCAGAGTGGGTAAAATCTTTCCTAGCATCACAGGGGACGTAGAGCAAGGGGCACCACTAGCAAGGATAGTTGGGCAACCATCTACACAGAAAAAAAGGCTTCATCTGGAACTGGGGGCATAACTGTCAAACTTTGGACTCAGTGGAGAAAAGGAGCAATGCCCTCTGCAGGATGAACAGAGCCCCAGGCATCAGAAGAGCACAAAACAGGAAAAAAGAGCGGGATAGCACTCAACAGCAAACTCTCAACATGGGATCAACCATCAAAGTCATGAGTTACCGAGATGATCAAGAACCTGATTGACCAGGCAGAAGGTCACAGACATCTCTGTCCTTATCCCTGAAGACATTGCACTTCGCTGCATTGGTCAGTATGTCCTGACAGCAGCTGTCAAAGTCACTGTGGTCTTGAATGGAGGAAGGATGCTCAAGCAAGAATTGCAGATCGCAATGATTCCAACATGGTGGCAGGGTGAATCTTCTTTGAATGGGTAAATCAATGATTTTTGGGCAAAGCACGAATAGAGGAACATTACACAGGATGTCAGTATAAGGGTTCACACCCAGGGGCACTGAAACACATTTCTAGAAACTGTTAGACTTCAAAAGTACCAAATTAGGAAATCAGATGAGCACAAACAAACATAGTCTGTTTTATAGATAGGCTATTTTTTTTTCCAATTAAGGGACAATTTACCTAACCTGCACATCTTTGGTTTGTGGGGGTGAGACGCACGCAGACACGGGGAGAATTGCAAACGCCACACAGACAGTCAGATAAGCTAATATACTACATTATTCCTAAAATAATATATGTATTTAGGCATTGGTGACATAAATTATGGTCTAGGTTTTAGTATGGGGCAGATGTCATGCAGGTGGGGATTGAGGCTGAAAGGAATCCATCCTGGTGATAACAATGTGACATCAAAGAATGGTTTGACTCATGTCTCCAGCCCAACATCAGCTGGAGGTTATAGGTGACTCAGATGGCTGGCAGATGCAAAATTCTGTGTGGCACAAAGCTGTCATCAGGGCCATGAAGGAATGGTCTCTGGCACTCAGGTAAGCCACTGAGAGTTATTTTGTGGTTTTGGCTATTACCTTGATTTCCCTTGTGGGGCCAGGAGACACATTCTTTCTCAACCTGACCCACAAGTAAAGTCAACAGTAAAGCCACTTATCTTTTCCAGCCCTCTTCCCATAGGTTGGGCAAGTGGAAAAGCTTTCCCACAAAGGCTACTGGTTAAAATAATATACGTATTTAGGCATTGGGCAGCACGGTAGCACAGTGGATAGCACTGGTGCTTCACAGCGCCAGGAACCCAGGTTCAATTCCCGGTTTGGGTCACTGTCTGTGCGGAGTCTGCACGTTCTCCCTGTGTCTGTGTGGGTTTCTTCCGGGTACTCCGGTTTTGGACATTCTGAATTCTCCCTCTGTGTACCCGAACAGGCGTCGGAATGTGGCGACTAGGGGCTTTTCACATTAACTTCATTACAGTGTTAATGTAAGCCTACTTGTGACAATATAGATTATTATTATTATTAAATGGAAGTCGTGCCTCCATAATGAAATTGGAGCCTGCTTTGCGACTTTTCTGGGTTAAGGCAGGTGTCCATCCCATTTACTCAGAAGAACAGCTTACATTCATAACCTTGGGTAAGAGAATAGGACCATGGTGGATAAGTCCACCAAGTGGGCAGATTTAAAATAGTCTCTCATGAGCAACAGGATAGCTTAATTGTCTTAATTTGATGAAACCAAATGGATCCAGAAACCTGCTGGAAATGCAATACAGAAGAGAAACATTAAACATGTTTCAAAGCCAGGTCAGAAAGTAAGATGCTGCTGACAAAGCTTCACAGCAGATAATAATTAATCGCATGCACACCCAAGAGGGGCAGTTAAAATTGCTTCATTTTCTAATCACTTCCTCATATTTTCTGTACAACCTCAGCACGTTGAGGGTGAAACTTGGCTTGGGCAATAGCAGAAAATTGGTAAGAGTGAATTAGCAGCCTGATTTTCTTTCAGGTGGATTTTTAACTGAATTGCCAATTGACTATCGTTTGTTTTCTCCTACCACCAGGATGAATTTCACCCACTTTACCTTGAGGCGCACTGCACCTGAACCACAGTAATTTCTGAGGCAGTTTTTCCACTCTGCTGCTATTGCTTCACACATTTACACTGTTTTTCCATTCATTCTGCTGCTCTCCCACTGAAGTTAAGACGGGGGGTTGGGGAACCTTTGCAGATGAGATTTAGGTCGAAGTTGAGAATACTGTGCAGCTGCAGGGCAAAATACGCACCAGAAAATATGCATTTATTCAATGTATATAATCTCCTTACAGAAAAAAGTTCCGTAAATGAAAGGCACATGGTGTAGGTAGATGGAGGAAGTCAAACTTAGCAACTCCTTCAAAGAGCACCTAATGGCTTGAAACCTGTCCAAAGCATTAGTGAGTGCACCAGCTACAGAAGGGGAACATGATTCAAGTTAATGTAATTATAATTGCATATCCTCTCTTGTTAACATGTGTTTCAGAAGGTGTAAAGCAGTGACTGCTTTGTGCCATGAAATGTACAGTGAACATTTTGTTCAGCAACAGCTGCCTAATTTTGTGCGCAGATTTGTGTCTCCTTTTCTGTTTGGTTTGAGATGTAGCATTACCACAGGAATAACAAACCAACCCCTTCTAGCAGTGGACACCACTTAAAGCACCTTGAGTCATTTTACAATGTTAAAGAAACTAATATTAATGCAATTGTTGACGTCACAAAGCCCCAGTTCAAAGAAACATACTGTGGAAGGTTTTAGAAGCAGCAACAGAGAATGAGTCATTTCTCAAATGGTGTGGAAAAAGCAGAGATGATGGCTAAAGGAGGGCTAGCTGTTACTGGATGGAAACAAAGCATTACCACAGGCACTGCTGAGTCATTTTGTGATTCATGGCTGCAACTAAACAGGATAATTCAGAATCACGATCAGGTGTACCATGCTCTATATTGCAACAGTACACTTCAAAATACCTAATTTGTGTAATGTTTGGGACATCTCTCATTAAGGCACTACTAAATCCAATTGCTTTCATGTCTGATTTATATTGCATGTACAGCACAGAAACAGGCATTTCAACACAACTGACATGCACCAGCTTTTATGTTACACATTGTAGTATTAGTGTGTTTGGGACTATAAGGGTTAATGTCGGACTGGGGAAATGGTACCGACCACATTATGATGTAGTGCAGGCTTGTCCAACCTTCGCTTGGACACGAGGCCACATTTACATACTTTTCTCACTCAAGAGGCTGACAAGAATATTTCAGAAAGATAAGGGACGGATTCTCCGTTGCCCGATGTCGCAATTGGGAACGGCGATCGGGCGGAGAATAGCTCCCGACCACCGATATCGCAGCAGGCACTGGTTTGATGCCGAATCACGATGCTCTGTCCCCTCCAAAACGATACCATTGTGACACACGGCGTGCATAGTTGCAACCGCATCTCATTAGCGGGCCCACCTGTGATGCTCCGCCTCCATTGGGCCATGTTCCTTACGGCACGAACCATGTATGCTCTCAACAATCGTGAACCTGGCGTGGTGGCTGTGGAGAGAGAGGGCATACGGACAGTGTCCAGCACCACGACACTTCGCCGACAGTTGTGCTGCTGGCCGGGGGACTTCTGCCAGGGCTGGGGTGAGTAGTGGGGGGTGGCCAGCAGGTGGTCTGTGGGTTCGGGGTGGACAGGGACACGGTCCAGCAAAACCTGCGTCATCTTTTCTGGCGCGAACGGTGTGTGTGTGGGGGTGTATAGTGCACGCGCGGCTGCAGCATGTCAGCCCTGCGGGTGTGCATCACGGATCCGGCGATTCCTGCACTGTTTTCCATGTGATCTGCTGGTGTTCCACGCGGCGCCGGTGCCAGCCCCTCACCGGTAGCAGAATTGGTGCGGGCTTGGCACCGCTTTTTCTGAGGTGGAACTCCACAGGTCCTCCGTTGGCGTCAGCACTTAGACTCAGGACGGAGAATCCAGCCCAAGGTTTGGCAGAACAATAAACTGAATTTTAAAAAAATGTTGGGTTTTAAGGAAACAGATGATGTCATAGCAAGAAACTGATAAGTTAAGAAAGAGGAAGTAACAAAAATGATCAGAGTGTGAGAGGGTCAGTGTACATGGGTGAGAGAGCATGCGTGTGTTTGGGTTGATGTGCAATGGTGAAAGCGAGTGAGAAACCTTAGAGTGGGTGTAAAGCAGACTTACACTCACCTGCCACACACTCATTCAGTGTCTCGCACATACTCAGTGTCCCACACTCAGTCTCTCATACTCACCATTGCACACTCACTTAGCCTTCACACTTACTCCTGCACGCTCACTCAATTTTTCGCACTCACCTTTGCACACTCACTCAATCTCTCACACTCACTCAATCTTACGCACAAAACCCTGCACACGCACAGTTTCTCACATTCCCTTCTGTACACTCACTCTCACTCCCACATACACACTCAGCCTCTCTCTCTCACACACACTCAGTCACTCACTCTCACTCCCACACTCCCACATACACACTCAGCCTCTCTCTCTCACACACATGTCATAATATACACCAGTATATCATGGTGTAGACACACACACACACACTGATGGACATGCAGTGGGTCCAATCACCAGTGAGAGCACACGCATTATAAAGACAGGGGACAGGAGAGTTCCCGTTCATTCTAGTAGCAGCCAGCTCGGAGCACAGAGCTCACAGCCTGCAACACAGACATTCACCATGTGCTGAGTGCATCACCTGGTTAGGACTAGGCAAGGGTCAACAGTTAAAGCTGGTATTGCATTTACCCACAGTTCAAGTATGTTAATATAGTTAACCATATAATAAAATAGAGTTGCACCACTTCCAGTGTTGGTGACCTGTTTGTGATCCAAAACACCCAACACATCATGGTACAAGGAGTGGTTGCATACTAGCATTTCTGAGATCCACCTGCAACTAATCAGCATTCCGGCATCCTGAAGTATGGAGAACATCAACCCGCCGGCACCTCAGCGTACAGTGACAACCAGCAACGATACCCAGGCAAGATGTTCAAGATCCGGGTTCCTCAGCAGCTCCAGTGCCACGGCGATCTCCGTGAAAACTGGCGGGCATTCCGGCAAAAGTTTGAAATCTTCCTGCTGGCAGCCGAACTAGAAGACCTGGCCGATCCTGAAAAATCAGAGCTTCTCCTCACCATCGCCGGTGCCAGAGCAGAAGAAATCTTTTAAAAATTCAAGTTCTCCAAGGGGCAAATCAGGAGCAACTTCCAGGCAGTCCTGGACAAATTCGGCAAATACTGTGAGGAAAACACACTCCAACCAGCAAGGAAAGGTAAGAGAAGCGCCAGTACTCACCTCGAGGCCGAAATCCCAGAGCAGAGAACTATTTTGGTCGGCGGCCATCTTTCTAAAGCACCTGCACTTGCGCAGTTGCGCGACGCCGCGCATGCGCAATCACAAAAACGGCCATCAGTAAAGGAACCGCGATCTGCGGATGTGCAAACGCCTCCGACGTGCTACGTCACGTGTGTCATGACGTCAGAGGCCCCGGACCACGCCCATTTAAAGGGGAAACGTCCCAAATCAAAGAAAAAATCTTTTAAAGCTGTAAAACAACCTTCCTCCACCTGGAATGACAGCACAATGCCTCAAATTGAACCAGGAAATGAAATAAACCTCCAAAGAACCCTGTAACAAGCAGCTACCTACCCCCAAACCGAGTCCGATTCCGACTTCCCGCAGACTAGTGACACTGAGGACCCGAGGGAGCCTTTTCGAGTCGCTGTTATAACAAAGAACAGGCTGGCCCCGAATCAAAACCACCAGCTGCTGTCGGCATTGATCCAGACGACGAGTGGTGTGCCACCCTGACGGTCAACCGATCCCAGATACGATTCCGCCTGGACACTGGTGCTTCCGCTAATCTCCTAGCGTGGTCAGCCTTTCAGACCCTTGGGGTTAAACCAACCATTCTTCCGTCGACCTGCCAACTAGTGGACTACAATGGCAACGTCATTCCTGCTACCAGTTCATGCCAACTCGAAATGACGCGCAACTCGCGAAAAGCCATCCTTCCCTCCGAGATCATGGGCTCCTCGAAGGACTCTCTGCTAGGCGCACAGGCGTGCAAACTCCTAAACCATGTTCAACGAGTACACTCTCTCTCTCCAGAGGATACGTCTGCCTTCCAGGATGCGGATTTCAGGGCGCAACTCAATGCCATCATCGACCAGCACCGCGACGTTTTCGAAGGCATGGGCACGCTTCCATACACTTACAAAATCCTGCTCAAACGAGACGCCACGCCTGTGGTTCATGCACTTCGCAGAGTCCCAGCACCCCTCAATGACCGCCTCAAGCAGCAGCTGCAGGACCTCCAGGACCAAGGGGTGCTCTCCAGAGTGACGGAACCAACCGACTGGGTCAGTTCCATGGTGTGCGT
This sequence comes from Scyliorhinus torazame, assembly GCF_047496885.1. Classification (NCBI taxonomy): domain Eukaryota; kingdom Metazoa; phylum Chordata; class Chondrichthyes; order Carcharhiniformes; family Scyliorhinidae; genus Scyliorhinus; species Scyliorhinus torazame. Next base: position 260,547,846 of record NC_092713.1, read on the forward strand.
AAAGAAGCCCTCCGGCGAGCTCCGGATCTGCATTGACCCAAAGGATCTGAATCGCAACATAATGAAGGAGCATTACCCTATCCCCAAGCGCGAGGAGATCACGTGCGAGATGGCTCGGGCCAACATCTTCACCAAACTTGACGCCTCAAAGGATTCTGGCAAATTCAACTAGACAGGTCCAGCAGAAAGCTGTGTACCTTTAATACCCCGTTTGGCAGATACTGCTACAACAGGATGCCATTTGGGATTATATCGGGATCAGAAGTATTCCACCGGATCATGGAGCAAATGATGGAGGGCATTGAGGGTGTGCACGTCTATGTTGACGACATCATCATTTCGTCCCGCAGGAGCATATCAGTCGCCTCGAGCGCGTTTTCAAACGAATACGGGACCAAGGCCTTCGCCTCAACAAAGCCAAATGTTCCTTCGGCCAGACGGAACTCAAGTTCCTAGGGGACCACATCTCCCGGTTGGGTGTGCGGCCGGATGCGGACAAGGTGTCAGCCATCACGGCCATGCAGAAGCCAGCGGATAAGAAGGCGGTCCTCCGATTTTTGGGCATGGTCAACTTCCTGGGGAAGTTCATCCCCAACCTCGCCTCCCATACCACAGCTCTCCGGAACCTGGTGAGGAAGACGACAGACTTCCAATGGCTTCCCGTCCACGAGCACGAATGGGAGGAGCTTAAGACCAAGCTTACCATGGCCCCGGTATTGGCAATTTTTGATCCCACGAAGGAAATAAAAATTTCAACGGATGCCAGCCAATCCGGCATTGGGGCGGTGCTCCTGCAACGCGACGAGGCCTCATCATGGGCTCCCGTTGCATATACGTCACATGCCAAGGCCCCCACGGAACAGCGCTATGTGCAGATCGAAAAGGAGTGCCTGGGCCTGTTGACTGGGATCAACAAATTTCATGCTTACGTGTACGGCCTCCCCCAATTCACTGTTGGGACCGACCATCACCCGCTGGTCAACATTATACAAAAAGACCTGAATGATACGACCCCTCGCCTCCAGCGCATTCTGCTTAAACTCCGGCAGTACGATTTCCAGCTCCTATACACCCCGGGCAAGGACCTGATCATAGCTGATGCTCTGTCCAGGGCAGTCAACACCCCATGTGACCCAGAGGGGTTTATCTGCCAGGTTGACGCCCATGTGGCCTTCACGGCCTCCAATCTGCCAGCCACGGATGAACACATTCATCTGTGAGACTGCGGCTGACCCCCTACTGCAGCGTGTCATGCGCCACATGACGGATGGGTGGCACAAGGGCCAATGCCCGCAGTTCTACAATATCAGAGACGATCTGGCGGTAGTCGATGGTGTTTTCCTGAAGCTGGACCGCATCGTGATCCCGCACAGCATGCGCCAGCTCGTTCTGGAACAGCTACACGAGGGCCACCTTGGTGTGGAGAAATGCCGACGGAGGGTCCGAGAGGCTGTGTACTGGCCCGGCATCAATGAGGACATCGCCAACACAGTGCTCAACTGCCCCACCTGTCAGTGGTTCCAGCCGGCCCAACCACGTGAGACCCTACAGCCCCATGAGTTGGTCACATCCCCTTGGTCTAAGGTAGGTGTTGACCTGTTCCATGCGCTTGGCAGGGACTATGTTCTGATTGTTGACTATTTTTCGAACTACCCGGAGGTCGTACGCCTGCACGACATCAATCATCGGCGGTCATCCGTGCCTGCAAGGAGACCTTTGCTCGTCACGGCATCCCACTCACTGTGATGACGGACAATGGCCCCTGCTTCGCGAGCCAGGAATGGTCCAACTTTGCCAGCAGGTACAACTTTGTGCATGTGACATCCAGTCCCCTGCACCCCCAATCCAATGGCAAAGCGGAAAAGGGCGTCCATATCGTCAAACGGCTCCTCTGCAAGGCTGCCGATGCAGGATCCAACTTCTACCTCGCCTTGCTGGCCTATCATTCGGCCCCACTCTCCACGGGCCTGTCGCCAGCCCAGCAACTCATGGGTCGCACCCTCAGGACCACGGTGCCGTCCATTCACGTCCCAGACCTCGACCACGTTCCGGTCCTTCAGCGGATGCGACAGTCTCGTGCACAACACAAGACAGCGCATGATGCTCGGGCGACTGATCTCCCTGCTCTGGCGCTGGATGACAACGTCTGCATCCATCTTCCGGAGAGTGGCTGGGCTGCAACTGCTGTGGTTCTTTGGCAGGTGTCTCCCCGCTCGTTCCTGGTTCATCTGCCAGATGGTTCCATTCGCCGCCGCAATCGGCGTGCCCTTCGTCTCGTTCCACGCTCGCTACGTGATCCTCCACCGGTGCCACGCCCTCCTGTTGTCCCCAACCTAGACTATGTGGAGATTCCGAATACTCTGCATCCTCCTCACTCTGCCGTGGCCCAGCCCATTCCTCAGCCGGTGGCTCCTGACCCACCCTTGAGGAGGTCAACCAGAATTCGTCGCCCACCTCAGAGACTTGACTTATGAGTTTTACAATGTTGGACTCTTTGATCTGTTCTGTTATCCTGTTTCATCGTTCCAGTAGTTTGTATATAATGTTCATTTTGTTGTTGATGTGACACCCTATTTCTCTGCACAAGGCACCTTCCCGTGTAAATAGATTAGCCTCATGTACATAGTCATGTAAATAACACGCACACACATAGTCTGGTACATTCACTACATGATATTTATTATCACGCCGGCACATATTCTTTATATAAAACGGGGGATGTCATAATATACACCAGTATATCATGGTGCAGCCACACACACACACACTGATGGACATGCAGTGGGACCAATCAACATACACAACACCGCAGCCAATCACCAGTGAGAGCACACGCACTATAAAGACAGGGGACAGGAGAGTTCCCGCTCATTCTAGTAGCAACCATCTCGGTGCACAGAGCTCACAGCCTGCAACACAGACATTCACCATGTGCTGAGTGCATCACCTGGTTAGGACTAGGCAAGGGTCAACAGTTAAAGCTGGTATCGCATTTACCCACAGTTCAAGTATGTTAATATAGTTAACCTTATAATAAAATAAAGTTGCACCACTTCCAGTGTTGGTGACCTGTTTGTGATCCAGAATACTCAACACATCAACACACACTCAGTCACTCACTCAGCCACATACGCACTCAGTTTCTCTCTCACGCATACACACACGCTCAGTCACTCACTCTCACTCCCACCACACTCAGTCTCTCTCTCACACACACATACACACTTAGTCACACACGCACATACACACATTCAGTCTCTCTCACACATACACGGCGTGTTTATCCAGATTTTCCATTAAGATCTTCCCCCACACATTGCCATTTTTTAGAAGGGTGACATGTTTTGCGTGGTTACTGTAAGGGTTGGGGCCTAAAGACGCCAGCAAGCCCGGCTCCACAGAGATTGGGGCGCCTTTTTTAAAGGGTGCCCCAATCTCAAATTGAATTTAAAGACCCCTCTCCCCGATGGATATCGGGACCCACCCATCATTGATTGCCAGCATCAAGCCTCCTCCCCCATCATTGATCACCAGCGTCAGGGCCCTCCCCATGAGTCTCCCTAAAGGCCCTGCCCCCTCCAAGCCCCTCCCTCTCCAGGACCCGCTCCCTTCAGGTCCCATCCCTTGACAGTGGCTGCCTTGGTGGCAGGGGGCGGGGCCAGGGCACTGTCTTGCCACATGCCCAACCATCCGTGGGCTACAATGACCTTCTAGCACCTGGTATAGTCATTGCGTCTGGTTTCCGGTTTTAGAGACCAATAGTGATTCCCGCTTGCATCATGTCATGCCGGCGAGTGGGAACACATGACGTTGCTAGAATATTCGGCATTAAGCCGATTTTGAATATTTAAATGAATTTAAATCCATGGTAATCAAGTTCACACCCTCGCTGGATGTGAACCTAATTACGTCGTTGGAGAGCGTTGGGGAAGTCGCAAATCCCGTTAAGGCCCTCTGGAGGGCGCATTGTGGCTGGAAAATCGCCCCCTCTATCTCTCATTCACTCATTCCCATACACACACTCAGTCACTCATAGTCACTTCCACACACAGTCAACTCACTCACACTCACTCCCGCACACACACTCAATCACTCACTCCCACGCACGAACACTCACTCACTCCCACAGTCACTCACTCCCACACACACATTCAGTCATCACACACACTACTCAGTCACTCACCTAATCTCACTCCCACACACACATACTGTCACTCTCTTAACCTCACTCCCACACACGTAGTCAGTGTGTTAGCAGCACTATCAGCATAATAGGTTCCAATGTGCAAGTCTCCTGGTCTTTTGTAATTAAAGGGGTCTGTACAACGATGTGTGAGATTCCAGAAACTGCACAAATAATTAGTTTGTTCTTGTAACTTCTGGGGGTAGCTTCCAGACAAAGGGCCAACAATGTGGTCATGTGACTGGCAGCAGCCATCCTTTGAGATCAGCAGGAAATCCATTTTTAAAAATAGCAATAAGGATAAAGTTTGGAACAAATGGTGTTGGAGTCCTTCTCATGTCATAGGAACCCGGGAATACTCAGAACTCTAAAGTGCTGTACAGACATTATGGGCCAAATGGCCTCCTTCTGACTTTCTCACAGCAGAGAGGAGGTGACATCAAAAGGGGTGGAGAGGAAAGGATGGGAGTCTTGATGGAGAAGCCATGGTGAAGGGAGCACCCAGGAGGTGGAGGGGGCAAACCGTTGGGAGAGGCACCTGATGTGGAAATGGAGTTTGGGTAGGAACTGGTCCTTAAGTACCGAAAGACTGGCCTCAATAGCGGTGAGGGTGGAGGTTTGCAGGCTGCCTTGAGCCTCAACCACCCGTCGTAAAATTCTGGACAAGTCGGTGCAGAAAGACCACACGAAGAACTTTACAGCATCCCCCCCCTCCCCAGCAGGTGACATTATAATTCTGCTCCTTGACTTTATTAATAGTTAAGTATACCACAAAAGTAAGGAAGCTGTGCTAAATCCTGATAAAACACTGACTATACCTAAGCTGCAGTATTGTGTTGAATTTTGAGCATTGTACTTTCAGAAGAATTGTAAGGATATACAGAGAACGCAGAAGAAAAGCTGTGTTGCTCTCCATAGAGCAGAGAAGGTCTAAGGGTATTCAAAACTATGAAGGAATTGGGAAGAGTAAATAAGGCCAAACTATTTCCAGTGGCAAAAGGGCCACTAACCAAAGAACACAAATTTAAGGTCATTAGCAAAAAAAACAAGGACACATATGGAAGTTTTTCTTTACAGAGCAAATTGTTATGATCTGAACTGCAGCTCTTTGTAATGGTGGTGGAAGCAGATTCAGTAGCGATATTCAAAAGAGAATTGGATAAATACCTGAAGGGAAAAAAAGTACGGGTCTATGGGGAAAGAACACGGTAAGTCCAAAGATTAGGTTAGGTGGATTGGCCATGATAAATTGCCCTTCGTGTCCAAAATGGCTAGGTGGGATTACTGGGTTACGAGGATAGGGTAGAGGCATGGGCTTAAATGGGGTGCTCTTTCCAAGGGCCGGTGCAGACTTGATGGTCCGAATAGCCTCTTTCTGCACTATAAATTCTCTGATTCTATGATTCTAAGTTGTGTGGTGATGTGCATCAATGTAAATACATGTAGGCTAGCTAGACACTAGAGGGAGCACAAGAGACATCACACACACACACTCAACCAATAGATCAGTTAGATAGGACATGACCAATGGACATTCACGATACACACAGAGGTGACACCACCACAGGAGGGCATTACACCAACCCATATATAAAGGACACCACACACATGATCTGCCTCTTTCCAGTGGAAATGGTCAGTGAGTAGAGACACAGGGTTGATTCAATATTACACCCACCACGTGGATTGCAGCAACTGGTTAGTCAGTCTGAGTAGCTATAGTAGGATTAGCAGTAGTGTTGAACCCGAGTAATAGAAGTGTAAATAGTTTAATAAACGTGTTGAAGTTATCTCCACGTCTGAACCTTCCTTTGTCAAGTGCACCACAAGGAAGCCGCTTATGTTACACCTACAACATAACAAATCAAGTTGCACTAATTGGACAGATGTACCATTGGCATGTTGCACAGGGTAGCCTCCTTCTGCACTGTATGTTTCAATGTATGGTTCTGGCATTTCTGTGGCTCATATTACAACTCCTGTTCACTCTGTCCTCTGGTAATTTGTGGAGTCTGATAAGCTCAATTGGTACATACGTGGGCAGTGTTGTACAGCAAGGGTTCTCTATTTTGCAGATAGCTGAAAGCAACTTGCAACATTAGTGGCATTTGCAGGAGAGACCTCAAGCATGGATATGACAAGCGCTGTTGCAGCACTTTCAAGATATTCCCACTGATGTTGTTGAGTCTTTGAAGTCCACATTCCGCATCACTTGATAGCAGCTACTTGAAGCTTACTTGGAGTCAGATTGCAGAGAACTAAGAATAAGGGATTCAGGGAGCCTGTGACAGTGCGATACTCAATGCTGAAATAGAAAATGTCCTGCGAAAAATAAATAAGTCGCATATGTATAACTTTTTTCATGATCTAAAATCCATCACAGCTAATGAGCTACTTTAAAATGTGGTCACTTTTGTAATGTAATGAAACACAACAGCCAATTTGTATGCAGCTAAGTCCTACAAACAGCAATGAGATAAATGACCAGACTATCCGTTTTAGTGACGTTAGTTGAGGGATAAATAAGAATTCATCTGCTTGTCTTGAAATAGTGCAATGGGATCTTTTATGCCCACATGAGAGGGCAGATGGGAACTTAGTTTAATGTCTCATCTGAGACAGTGGCATCATCTTAATGCCACTGGACTACTAATCTAGAGGCCCGGTTAATGCTCTTGGGACATGGGTTCAAATCCCATCAAGGCAGCTGGTGGGATTTAAAAATTCAGTTCACGAAACTGGAAATTAAAAGAAAAATCCAGCCTCAGTAAGGTAACTATGAACTATGACTGATTGTTATAAAAATCCAACTGATTCACTCGTGCCCGTTAGAAATCTGCCATCCTTTCCTGGTCTGGTCTACATGTGACTCCAAACCCACAGCAATGTGGTTGACACGTAACTGTCCTCTGAAATGACCTCGTCTGAAATGACCTCGCAAGTTATTCATTTCAAGGGCAATTAGGGATGGGCAACAAATGCTGGCCTTACCTGCAATGCCCACATCCCATGAAATAAGAGATTTAAAAGAAATCTGAGAGACAGCACCTCAAATAGTGCAGACTGTCTTACTACTGCACTGGGATATCTACCTAAGTTCTATTACATGCTCAAAACTCTGTAATGGGGGTGAACCCATGCCGTTCTGTTTCAAAGGTAAGAATGCTACCATTGGGTCAAGACTGACACCTTGGGGCGTAGAAACATAGGGAAACCTGCAAGATCCTCTGGGCAAGTGACAAAGGAAGATATAGAAAGGAAACAAACTGCAACCACACCAAAACAGGATAAGCTATTTTTGACACAGTCCTGCAACGGAAAGTGGTCAACTGAATCACAAATAAATAAGTCCACACGAGACCGCTCAGGAAGCATGCATGCATGCATACACCTTCTAGTGGTATGTCATGTGGCAATATTAGATATGGTATCTTCATTTAAATGTCACTAGGGGTCAGCACCGTATTACATCAGATTCAATATAAACACACGCTACAGCCACTTTATTTTCAATTTAGATACACAGATCATGTTAACTTTACAGTCCTCGGTTTTTAAAATCAAAAGTTAATTGTTTCCAGGCAAACAGTGCTGTGCAATGGTTGTTTGGGCATGTTTTCAAGGAAATGCAGTAAGAATTCCTCATTCATATTTGGAAAATTTATGCTTTTTTCTGTACTGGCTCCAAAGTTATTACTAAACTTTTGCCATCACTCTTTTCCTCAATCTCCATGCATTCTGGCTTGTTGCTGATCATCTTCCACGAACACATGTACGCCACTTTTGACAGCTTTGTACTGTTGCATGCGGCACATCATTAACTTTTTTGCCAACTGTTTCCACAACAAGCTGTAACACACCCTGGTCTGGTTCAGACATTGGAATCATTGTCTGAATAGCCAAATGTCTCGCCACTGATGTTCTTGCCTCTTAGATGTGCCGTTGTATGCTTTTTGCTGGTGTATTGGTCTCATGAGCGACATTTGGAACGGTATCCCATACTCCTGATGTTTTCATGTTCCTAATGTATTGTTTTAAATGTCTAGTTTTTTGTTGAAATAAGTCAGCCAATTGCAAATTATATGTACTCTCTCACATTTAAATTTTGACCTTTGTGCTATGACAGGGTGGTAGTTGGGTGGTGTGTTTAAATTGGTGAGGAGCTCAAAATCCAAGAAACAATGACCTGCCATATTTGACACACAAAGAATGTAAGTTAGCAGTTTGAGAAATGTGGTTCTAACACCCAGGGAGCGACTGAACACAAAGTTCAATAATCTAAAGAAAATGCAGCTTAGGGATATTGGTTAACATAGGCTTTCATTTTCAGTGTGATGAATAGTGGTCTGAAATACATAAAAGGGAAAACTGAACCTTTCATTTTGAGCTCCTGCCAATTGATGGTCCTGCAATCGACTTACATCTGTTTTTCTGTGGGATTGTTCTATAATTATGTAATTCCTGTTTCCGGAGCTTTGCTTTTATGAAAGACCAGTGGAGATGATTTTCTGTTATGTTTTCATGAAACACAGCCTTTCTGTTGAGGAATGATTAAGTTAGTATGTGAGCCAAGTAATTCACATTATCAGTTCTAAATCCTTTGCCTCCACTTTTTACGAGAAGGGGGAAGGGTGCAGTAGAGGTTGAAAATGGCAGGAGAATCCAGAAAGGGTGGGCACAGGAATACCCTGCAACTGGATAGACACATACCCATTCTGCAGTCTGATCCCCCTACCATCTCTTGACTAGTATATTCAAGATGTCACTTCAGTCTGTTTCCTTTCAAGGTCTTTTTTTAGTCCAGTTCCAAAGTCCTGGGAGGTGAACTTGGCCATTGCCAAAAGCCTTTTTTTGTAGTACCATCTCTTGAACTTATAACTGTTGGCTTCCTTGAAATAGAATGTGTTCTTCCTGAAGGACTGTCTAATAGCGCCCCCCTCACACAGAGACCCCTGTAATAGGGAGACCTCCCCACAGGGACCCATGTAATAAGGAGACTCCCAGCCCCAGGGAGCCCTGTTTTAGAGGGACCCCATAGCTAGGGTTTAGCCCAGTGGGCTAGATAGCTGGTTTGTGATGCAGAACAAGGCCAGCAGCGCAGGTTCAATTCCCGTACCAGATTACCCGAACAGGCGGCGGAATGTGGCGACGAGGGACTTTTCACAGTAACTTCATACTTGTGACAATAAAAGGTTATTATTATTAGGGACCCCTGTAATTGGGAGCCCCCCCCCCCCCCCCCCGGACCCAAATTTTTGGGGACCCCCATAGGGACCCCTGTGATAGGTTACTGAAGCGTGAAACGATTTGAATGAATAAAAGCTGCAGATGTTTTTTACAAGCTGTCAATCGCAGACCACTACTCAACAACTATGAATGGGTTTGTGGGAACCGGATGCACTGGAGGCACAGCTGCTCTCCTTCGAGGAATGGACACATGGAGCTGCAAGGCGAGTATTACAGTGATAATGCTTCCCACTGCCCCTATCTGGACTGCTCTCTAGCTTCCAGACAGAGGACCCTCTTTTGGGGGTGGGGGAGTCTGTGTGGGGGAGGGGTCAGTGTGGGGGACGTGTCTCTGTGAAGGGGGTTCCTTTAGGCAGATGCTCCCTGTGGGGGGGACCCCCTATTACAGTGGTCCCTGTGGCGGTCCCCCTATTACAGTGCTCCCTGGGGGGTCACCTTATTACACGGGTTCCTGTGGGGGGAGCCCCTATTACACGGGTACCTGGGGGTGGTCTTCCTATTACAGGGGTCCCTGCTGGGGGTTCCCCATTACAGAGGTCCCGGGGAGGGCTGGTCGGGTCAACCCAGTACTTGGGGGTCAGGGGGCACCTAGGTAATCCGGGGTAGGGGGGCTGCTGTGATGCCTATGGCGGGGGTGGGGGGGGGGAGTGGCACTTAGCTGCTGAATCTTGTCTCTTATAATCCCCTCCAAGACTTTACCCACAACAGACGTGAGGCTCACCGGTCTATAGTTGCTGGGGTTGTCTCTACTCCCTTTTTGGACAAAGGGACCACATTTGCTATCCTCCAGTCCTCTGGCACTATTCCTGTAGCCAATGATGACACAAAAATCAAAGCCAAAGGCCCGGCAATCTCTTCCCTGGCTTCCCAGAGAATCCTAGGATAAATCCCATCAGGCCCCGGGGACTTATCTATTTTCAGCCTGTCCAGAATTGCCAACACCTCTTCCCTACGTACCTCAATGCCATCTATTCTAATAGCCTGGGTCTCAACATTCTCCTCCACAACATTATCTTTTTCCTGAGTGAATACTGACGAAAAATATTCACTTAGTATCTCGCCTATCTCTTCAGACTCCACACACAACTTCCCATCCCTGTCCTTGACTGGCCCTACTCTTACCCTAGTCATTCTTTTATTCCTGACATACCTATAGAAAGCTTTTGGGTTTTCCTTGATTCTACCTGCCAAATACTTCTCATGTCCCCTCCTTGCTCGTCTTAGCTCTCTCTTTAGATCCTTCCTCGCTACCTTGTAACTATCCATCGCCCCAACTGAAACTTCACACCTCATCTTCACATAGGCCTCCTTCTTCCTCTTAACAAGAGATTCCACTTCTTTGGTAAACCGCGGTTCCCTCACTTGACGCCTTCCTCCCTGCCTGACCGGTACGTACTAATCACGAACACGCAGTAGCTGTTCCTTGAACAAGCTCCACTTATCCAGTGTGCCCAACACTTGCAGCCTACTTCTCCAACCTATCCCCCCCAAGTCATGTCTAATGGCATCAAAATTGCCCTTCCCCCAGCTATAACTCTTTGCCCTGCGGTGTATACTTATCCCTTTCCATCACTAACATAAACGTCACCGAATTGTGGTCACTGTCCCCAAAGTGCTCTCCTACCTCCAAATCCAACACCTGGCCTGGTTCATTACCCAAAACCAAATCCAAAGTGGCCTCGCCTCTTGTTGGCCTGTCAACATATTGTGTCAGGAAACCCTCCTGCACACATTGTACAAAAAACGACCCATCTAATGTACTCGAACTATATCTTTTCCAGTCAATATTTGGAAAGTTAAAGTCTCCCATAATAACTACCCTGTTACTTTCGCTCTTATCCAGAATCATCTTCGCCATCCTTTCCTCTACATCCCGAGAACTATTTGGAGGCCTATAGAAAACTCCCAACAGGGTGACCTCTCCTTTCCTGTTTCTAACCTCAGCCCATACTACCTCGGAAGAAGAGTCCCCATCGAGCATCCTCTCCGCTACGGTAATACTGCTCTTGACTAGCAGCGCCACACCTCCCCCTCTTTTGCTTCCTTCTCTGAGCTTACTAAAACACCTAAACCCCGGAACCTGCAACATCCATTCCTGTCCCTGCTCTATCCATGTCTCCGAAATGGCCACAACATCGAAGTCCCAGGTACCAACCCATGCTGCTAGTTCCCCTACAAAGAACAAAGAACAAAGAAATGTACAGCACAGGAACAGGCCCTTCGGCCCTCCAAGCCCGCGCCGACCATACTGCCCGACTAAACTACAATCTTCTACACTTCCTGGGTCCGTATCCTTCTATTCCCATCCTATTCATATATTTGTCAAGATGCCCCTTAAATGTCCCTATCGTCCCTGCTTCCACTACCTCCTCCGGTAGCGAGTTCCAGGCACCCACTACCCTCTGCGTAAAAAACTTGCCTCGTACATCTACTCTAAACCTTGCCCCTCTCACCTTAAACCTATGCCCCCTAGTAATTGACCCCTCTACCCTGGGGAAAAGCCTCTGACTATCCACTCTGTCTATGCCCCTCATAATTTTGTAGACCTCTATCAGGTCGCCCCTCAACCTCCTTCGTTCCAGAGAGAACAAACCGAGTTTATTCAATCGCTCCTCATAGCTTATGCCCTCCATACCAGGCAACATTCTGGTAAATCTCTTCTGCACCCTCTCTAAAGCCTCCACATCCTTCTGGTAGTGTGGCGACCAGAATTGAACACTATGCGACCAGAATTGAACACCCTACTTTATTTCGTATACTCCTGGCATTGAAGTAGACACACTTCAAACCACCTACCTGAACACTGGCCCCCTCCTGCGACGTCAAATCTGTGCTCCTGACCTCTATACTCTCATTCTCGCGTACCCTAAAACTACAATCCAGGTTCCCATGCCCCTGCTGCATTAGTTTAAACCCCCCCAAAGAGCACTAACAAATCTCCCCCCCAGGATATTTGTGTCCCTCAGGGTCAGGTGTAGACCATCCTGGCTGTAGAGGTCCCATCTTCCCCAGAAAGAGCCCCAGTTATCCAGAAATCTGAATCCCTCCCGCCTGCACCATCCCTGTAGCCACGTGTTTAATTGCTCTCTCTCCCTATTCCTCATCTCATTATCACGTGGCACGGGCAACAACCCAGAGATAATAACTCTGTTTGTTCTCGTTCTGAGCTTCCATCCTAGCTCCCTGAAAGACTGCCTGACATCCTTGTCCCCTTTCCTACCTATGTCGTTAGTGCCAATGTGGACAACGACTTGGGGCTGCTCCCCCTCCCACTTAAGGACCCGGAAAACACGATCCGAGATATCACGTACCCTTGTACCTGGGAGGCAACATACCAAACGTGAGTCTCTCTCGCTCCCACAAAATCTCCTATCTGTGCCCCTACTATCGAGTCCCCAATTACTAATGCTCTGCTCCTCTCCCCCCTTCCCTTCTGAGCAACAGGGACAGACTCCGTGCCAGAGGCCCGTACTCCGTCCCCCCCCCCACAAGTATCCAAAGCGGTATACTTGTTACTCAGGGGAACGACCGCAGGGGATCCCTGCACTGACTGCTTCTTCCCAGTCCCTCTTACAGTTACCCATCTATCTCCAATCTTTGGTGTAACTAATTCCCTGAAGCTGCTAACTATGACCCCCTCTGCCTCCCGAATGATCCGAAGTTCATCCAACTCCAGCTCCAGTTCCCTAACTCGGTCTTGGAGGAGCTGGAGATGGCTGCATTTCCTTCTATCCATTGTTTTGGGATCAATATCAAAACCTTTCTGCATTCTAAATCAGCTGAATAATTTCTAACATTGTAGACAAACTCTGCTGCTGTTGGTTTTATAATATCTACAATTGTGCAGCTGAAATATTTATTAAGTATAAACCGTGTTATGATCTGGTTAGGGACCAGTATTTTTTTTTGTTTGAAGTGGACACAATTTGAAATCCCAGTTATTCACGAGGAGAATAAAACCCACAAGATTCCGTGGTTTTAAACAAACAAAATAACTTTACTGTACAAAGTCACAAAAGTAAAACAATTTACAATATCTATTTCGTATTCTAACAATCAGAATTAACATGAAGTAGATGTGAATTAACAGGGAAATTGTGATTGAACACACCACGCTGCACATTAAATGGCACATGAGACCACAATAGATTTCAGAGCAACCTACCCACCCAGTCTCCAGTGGCCTATTTGTCACAAAATCTTGTTAAAATTCTGTCTCCCTCATGAGGTATTTCAACTTCACTTTTAAAAATCTAGCCTCTGAATCCCTTCAAAAGATACTCCGACTAGGACTGTCACAATGACTGACCACTTCCCGATGGTTCAGTCTCTCCTCTTGAGACTGTGTTGCATGGGATTCATAAAGCTGCACTCCCACCTTGAACAACCAGCACAATTCCAGCTCTTTGGCAAACCACGAGCATTATCCCTGGGTTCCTCCAAACTCCAGTCTCCCAGCTGCATCGAGCTATAAATGGCTCAAGGCTCCCAGTGCTTCTCCTGAGCCCCAGGCCTCTCCAGCTTCGAACTATTGACTTTCTAGCAACCTCTTGGCTTCCCAGGACCTCTCTTGAGCCTTAGCTGCCTGGAGCCTCCTTACAGTGCCCAGGGGTCTCCATGAGGCTCAAATCACAACAAATCCCACTCTCCCAGCACATACATAGATACATTGAATCCAGAAAATCTTCTTGAGCATCACCCATCTCCATGACAATGCTTGCACCCGCCCTCTCCTGGAATAGCCCAGGGGCCATCGGGCACCCCGAGGGAGGAGGAGGTGATGGGGCCCATGCTGGTGATTCCCGCAGGGGAGGTGCCGGAACACCTCAGCACTCGGACTACCCCCCCTTTCTGTTCCTGACACATCTGGTGGGCAGCGTGTAGATCAGGGTGGCACCACACCACTGGACATCTGGGCATATAGGGCCTCCGCGAGAGTGCGGATGCTCCTGTGCATCGAGCTCTGTGAGATTCCGGACAGGTTCCCACTTGGCGCCTGGAAGGACCACATGACATAAAGGTTCAGGGCGACTGTCACCTTGACAGCTACTGGGAGCGGGTGTCCTCCTCCACACCCCTGTAGTGCCAGATGCACCATGACCTGGCAGATATGCCGCAGTGTCTCTCTGCTCAGCTGGAGTCTTCAACGGCATGCCTGGTCTGGCAGGTTTTCGAATGACACCCTGCTGGTACACGTGAGGCCTCATGCGGTGCCTCCTTTACACCTCCTCCTCCTTGGCTCGTCGGGTGGCCGGCTCTCCATCCTCAGCAGCTGCCTCCTGTTCCACTGCTGCACACTCCACTGCTGCAGCTTCCTCCTCCTCGAGCCGCTCCGGCTCGTAGAGCCGCATGGCATCCCCAGTGCATTACCAGTATAAAGGTGACCAAGACCGAAATTATTCACGTCAGGCTCCTTCCAGGTGAAAGAAGACCACATCTCCAACATCTCACAGTTCCCCATCTACTACTGTATTTGGGAAGTAACTGACAATCTGTATGGAAAGAAAAGGGGCTACATTGCATTTGTTTATTTCCAGAAATAAGATAGGTGGGTGGCGCGAGCAGGCAGCTTCACCAGGACAGTGGCTTCCCAATGTTGCAGGGTGCCATTGCCTGCACACATGTCACTTTGCAGGTGCCACATGTAAATACAGAGAGGTTCCACAACCACATAATGCCCACTCTATTAATGTCCAGCTAGTGTGTGCACTCGGCATGTCATGCAGCTCACGCCCAATATCCCAACAGCAGTCAGAATGCCTTTATTTTGAGGCAGTCCACTCTATCATCAGCATTTAGCTTCCACTTAAAACCAGAGTGTGTTTACGGGATGGCAAGGACTATCTGCCACCCAGTTTGAGACTCTGTGTGCAAACCACACAAATATCAGTAATATGCATAAAGGAAAATTGATGTTACCGCACAAAATGTTGTAGCTTAGACCATCGGGGTGCTTAAGCAATGTTTCAGCTGCCTGGACCACTCTCAGGTGGCCCCTGCCTGCAGTACTCATTAGAGCTTGTGTCAGGATTGTGATCTGCAGACTTCCGGGTGCGGCGATGACCAGCTGAGTCGCACGTTTCGGCAGCTCCCGGTGAAACGGACTTTTGGGCTCTTGATAGGAGCCCCAACGGCAATTTTGACGGCTAAAAACACTGTGCGGTAAACCAGAAGGGAATCCCCCCTGGATACGGATGGAAAAAGGAGGAGAGAGTGGCCAGATTGCAGTGGATCCTTTAGAACAGCGGCAAGGAAGGCAAGCAAAAACCAAGATGGCGTCGGAAGGTGGCAGTTTAACATGGGGCCCTGAACAACAAGAGTTCTTGAAATGCTGTGTGGAAGAGATCAAAAAGGAAATAAAGAAAGAGCTGTTGGCCCCAATACTACAGGCGATCGAAGGGCTAAAGGAGGAACAAAAGACCCAGGAGCGGGAGCTTCGGGTCGTGAAGGCAAAGGCAGCCGAGAATGAGGACGATATACAGGGCCTGGTGGTGAAGACGGAGACGCAGGAGGCACATCAGAAACGATGTGTGGAAAGGTTGGAGGCACTGGAAAACAACGCAAGAAGGAACAACCTGAGGATTCTTGGTCTTCCTGAAGGTGTGGAGGGAGCGGACGTCGGGGCATATGTGAGCACGATGCTGCACTCGTTAATGGGAGCGGAGGCCCCGGCGGGTCCGTTGGAGGTGGAGGGAGCATACCGAGTGATGGCGCGAGGACCGAGGGCAGGAGAAATTCCCAGAGCCATAGTGGTGAGATTCCTCCGTTTTAAGGATAGAGAAATGGTCCTTAGATGGGCGAAGAAAACTCGGAGCAGTAAATGGGAGAACGCGGTGATCCGCGTTTATCAAGACTGGAGTGCGGAGGTGGCGAGAAGGAGGGCGAGCTTTAATCGGGCCAAGGCGGTGCTTCATAAAAAGAAGATAAAATTTGGAATGCTGCAACCGGCAAGACTGTGGGTCACATATCGAGGGAGGCACCACTACTTTGAGACGGCGGATGAAGCGTGGACTTTTATTGTGGAAGAAAAACTGGAATGAGCGGGTTATTAAAAAGAACGTTCGAACAAAGTGGTGGGGCGAATGTGGGGGGCAAAGAGGGGTTTTATGTACTAATCCTGCGATGTGGTAACTTTTCTCTCTCCCACAGGTGGTGATGGGGGGAGGAGGGGAGGTGGAGGAGATGGGGCGTTGGCCATTGGGGGCGGGCCAAGGGAGAAGCGCGGGCTTGGTTCCCGCGCTATGATAATCATGGCGGGAATAGAGAAGCAGGAAGGAGGGGGCGTCGCACGGTGCGAGCTGAGGTCACGGGGGGAAGCCGAGGTCAGCCAGAGTTTGCTGACTTCTGGGAGCAACATGGGGGGAGTAATTACGCTAGCGGGGGATCTAGCGGGGGGGGTGGGAGGGGGGAATTACTGGGTTGCTGCTGCTGGGGAGAGGGGGGAGCTGGTATGGGAGAGGATGGGCGGGGGGCACCGCCTGGGGGAGATACAGCTGCGTGGGAACCGGGTGAGGAGCTGGAAAAAGGTGATGGCTAATCGACAAGGGGGGGGGGTAGGAAGCCCCCCAACTCGGCTGATCATGTGGAACGTGAGAGGGCTGAACGGGCCGATAAAGAGGGCACGGGTACTCGCACACCTTAAGAAACTTAAGGCAGATGTGGTTATGTTACAGGAAACGCACCTGAAACTGATAGACCAGGTTAGGCTACGCAAAGGATGGGTGGGGCAGGTGTTCCATTCGGGGCTAGATGCGAAAAACAGGGGGGTGGCTATATTAGTGGGGAAGCGGGTAATGTTCGAGGCAAAGACTATAGTGGCGGATAACGGGGGCAGATACGTGATGGTGAGTGGCAAAGTACAGGGGGAGACGGTGGTTTTGGTAAACGTATATGCCCCGAACTGGGATGATGCCAATTTTATGAGGCGGATGCTAGGATGCATTCCGGACCTAGAGATGGGAAAGCTGATAATGGGGGGAGATTTTAATACGGTGTTGGAACCAGGGCTGGATAGGTCGAAGTCCAGGACTGGAAGGAGGCCGGCAGCAGCCAAGGTACTTAAAGATTTTATGGAGCAGATGGGAGGTGTAGACCCGTGGAGATTTAGCAGACCTAGGAGTAAGGAGTTCTCGTTTTTCTCCTATGTCCATAAAGTCTACTCGCGAATAGACTTTTTTGTGCTGGGTAGGGCATTGATCCCGAAGGTGAGGGGAACGGAGTATACGGCTATAGCCATTTCGGATCACGCTCCACACTGGGTGGACTTGGAGATAGGGGAGGAAACAGGAGGGCGCCCACCCTGGAGAATGGACATGGGACTAATGGCAGATGAGGGGGTGTGTCTAAGGGTGAGGGGGTGCATTGAAAAGTACTTGGAACTCAATGATAATGGGGAGGTCCAGGTGGGAGTGGTCTGGGAGGCGTTGAAGGCGGTGGTTAGAGGGGAGCTGATATCAATAAGGGCACATAAAGGGAAGCAGGAGAGTAAGGAACGGGAGCGGTTGCTGCAAGAACTTTTGAGGGTGGACAGACAATATGCGGAAGCACCGGAGGAGGGACTGTACAGGGAAAGGCAAAGGCTACATGTAGAATTTGACTTGCTGACTACAGGCACTGCAGAGGCACAATGGAGGAAGGCACAGGGTGTACAGTACGAATATGGGGAGAAGGTGAGCAGGTTGCTGGCACACCAATTGAGGAAAAGGGGAGCAGCGAGGGAAATAGGGGGAGTGAGGGATGAGGAAGGAGAGATGGAGCGGGGAGCAGAGAGAGTGAATGGAGTGTTCAAGACATTTGATAAAAAATTATATGAAACTCAACCCCCGGATGGGAGGGAGAGAATGATGGGCTTTTTGGATCGGCTGGAATTTCCCAAGGTGGAAGAGCAGGAAAGGGTGGGACTGGGAGCACAGATCGAGGTAGAAGAAGTGGTGAAAGGAATTAGGAGCATGCAGGCGGGAAAGGCCCCGGGACCGGATGGATTCCCAGTCGAATTCTATAGAAAATATGTGGACTTGCTCGCCCCGGTACTGACGAGGACCTTTAATGAGGCAAAGGAAAGGGGACAACTGCCCCCGACTATGTCTGAAGCAACGATATCGCTTCTCTTAAAGAAGGAAAAGGACCCGCTACAATGCGGGTCCTATAGACCTATTTCCCTCCTAAATGTAGATGCCAAGGTCCTGGCCAAGGTAATGGCAATGAGAATAGAGAAATGTGTCCCGGGGGTGGTCCACGAGGACCAAACTGGGTTTGTGAAGGGGAGACAGCTGAACACGAATATACGGAGGTTGTTAGGGGTAATGATGATGGCCCCATCAGAGGGAGAAACGGAGATAGTAGTGGCGATGGATGCCGAGAAAGCATTTGATAGAGTGGAGTGGGATTATTTGTGGGAGGTGTTGAGGAGATTTGGTTTTGGAGAGGGGTATGTTAGATGGGTGCAGCTGTTGTATAGGGCCCCAGTGGCGAGCGTGGTCACGAATGGACGGGGATCTGCATATTTTCGGCTCCATAGAGGGACAAGGCAGGGATGCCCTCTGTCCCCATTATTGTTTGCACTGGCGATTGAGCCCCTGGCGATAGCGTTGAGGGGTTCCAAGAAGTGGAGGGGAGTACTTAGGGGAGGAGAAGAGCACCGGGTATCTTTGTATGCGGACGATTTGCTACTATACGTGGCGGACCCGGCGGAGGGGATGCCAGAAATAATGCGGATACTTGGGGAGTTTGGGGATTTTTCAGGGTATAAATTGAACATGGGGAAAAGTGAGTTGTTTGTGGTGCATCCAGGGGAGCAGAGTAGAGAAATAGAGGACCTACCGTTGAGGAAGGTAACAAGGGACTTTCGTTACCTGGGGATCCAGATAGCTAAGAATTGGGGCACATTGCATAGGTTAAATTTAACGCGGTTGGTGGAACAGATGGAGGAGGATTTCAAGAGATGGGATATGGTATCCCTGTCAATGGCAGGGAGGGTGCAGGCGGTTAAGATGGTGGTTCTCCCGAGATTCCTCTTTGTGTTTCAGTGCCTCCCGGTGGTGATCACGAAGGCTTTTTTTAAAAGGATTGAAAAGAGCATCATGGGTTTTGTGTGGGCCGGGAAGACCCCGAGAGTGAGGAAGGGATTCTTACAGCGTAGCAGGGATAGGGGGGGGGCTGGCACTACCGAGCCTAAGTGAGTATTATTGGGCCGCTAATATTTCAATGGTGAGTAAGTGGATGGGAGAGGAGGAGGGAGCGGCGTGGAAGAGATTAGAGAGGGCGTCCTGTAGGGGGACTAGCCTACAGGCTATGGTGGCAGCCCCATTGCCGTTCTCACCGAGGAACTACACCACAAGCCCGGTGGTGGTGGCTACACTGAAGATTTGGGGACAGTGGAGACGGCATAGGGGAAAGACTGGAGCCTTGGGGGGGTCCCCGATAAGAAACAACCATAGGTTTGCCCCGGGGGGAATGGATGGGGGATATGGAATGTGGCAAAGAGCAGGAATAACGCAACTGAAAGATCTGTTTGTGGATGGGAAGTTCGCGAGTCTGGGAGCACTGACCGAGAAATATGGGTTGCCCCAAGGGAATGCATTCAGGTATATGCAACTGAGGGCTTTTGCGAGGCAACAGGTGAGGTAATTCCCGCAGCTCCCGACACAAGAGGTGCAGGACAGAGTGATCTCAAAGACATGGGTGGGGGATGGTAAGGTGTCAGATATATATAGGGAAATGAGGGACGAAGGGGAGACTATGGTCGATGAACTAAAAGGGAAATGGGAAGAAGAGCTGGGGGAGGAGATCGAGGAGGGGCTGTGGGCAGATGCCCTAAGCAGGGTAAACTCGTCGTCCTCGTGTGCCAGGCTAAGCCTGATTCAGTTTAAGGTATTACACAGGGCACATATGACTGGAGCACGGCTCAGTAAATTTTTTGGGGTGGAGGATAGGTGTGCGAGGTGCTCGAGAAGCCCAGCGAATCATACCCATAATTTTTGGTCATGCCCGGCACTACAGGGGTTTTGGATGGGGGTGACAAAGGTGCTTTCAAAAATAGTAGGAGTCCGGGTCGAACCAAGCTGGGGGTTGGCTATATTTGGGGTTGCACAAGAGCCGGGAGTGCAGGAGGCGAGAGAGGCCGATGTTTTTGCCTTTGCGTCCCTAGTAGCCCGGCGCAGGATATTGCTAATGTGGAAAGAAGCCAAGCCCCCGGGGGTGGAGACCTGGATAAATGACATGGCGGGGTTTATAAAGCTAGAGCGGATTAAGTTCGTCCTAAGGGGGTCGGCTCAAGGGTTCACCAGGCGGTGGCAACCGTTCGTCGAATACCTCGCAGAAAGATAGACGGAATGGGAAAAAGAAGGCAGCAGCAGCAGCCCAGGATCGGGGGGGGGGGGGGGGGGGGGGGGCGGGGAGGAGGAACCAGAAGGACTCTCAGGGTTGTTAATATATACTGTATAGTATGTATAGGTCGTTGCTACAGATAATTATATATTGGACTGTTAAATTATATTTTTGGAGAGTGTTACTTGTGACAAGGCAGTTGCCAATTAGGGCTAGTTTTCATTTTTGTTATTTATTATTTATTCATTTTTTGTTTATAAAATAGGTCATTGTTATTTGTGTTGTTATAATATTGTGTAAAGGATGCACAATGTACTGTGTTGGTTGACCAAAAATTTTCAATAAAATATTTAATTTAAAAAAAAAGGATTGTGATCTGCAGCATCCTGCATGATTTTGCCTTCATCATGGGTCAGCCTTGCTTAATTGTACCAGAGAACACCTTCCAATTTCCCCATTCAAGAACAGACCCACACCTTCCTGTCCCTCTGTCATTGACTATCATAGCATCCTCTTAATCACAATTAAAGCCACCACAAAACAAATATTCCAAACCAACTCTATCAACAAAATCACACAATGTTCCACACAAAATGTAACCATTCACCTTCAGCATGTGTCTTCTGGGTACTTTATCCCATTCTAGTTCTCTTACACTGTGTTGTTCCAATTAAGCATGGTTTAAGTATGACTGGCGAAAGGCTGCTAAACATCAGATGGGAAGACTGTAGGTGGCCTTGCAGAATCACCTTGAACAGCTCCGGTTGTAGAAGGCCAGACTTTGGATTACACCACTGTGGCATGGGCAACAGCTATCTGGGCTGGCAGGCTGACAAGCAACAGTAAGGGGACTGGCAGAGTACCAGTGAATAGAGGACAAATGCTGTCATCCTGTGAGGGATGCAGCAGTTTCTTTTCTCCACAGAGTCTATGTGAGCTCCCTGAGGCAGTGCCTAGTAGGTCCTGGCTGTGTGTTGGCAGTCAGATTCCTGGAATTTTAGATCTGTGAGTCTGAGTGTGCATGGCACAAAGGGAAAATGCAAAATGTCAGAGGTGCAGTGAGGGGTGTACTGAAAGCAAGCAATCACACTTAGACCATCTGCAGCCTGTAAATCAGAAGAGATTGTGAGATGAGATGAAGTCGGATGTGAGAAGGAAGATTAGGTCAGAACTGTAATGATATGTATATAGTCAGGTTAGTGAAGGGTTAATTATTACATCGCAAATCAAACACTAGAGGGTGCTACCACATCTCTGTATTTAAGTCAGACCCTGAGGGAAGTCTAAGGGTAGCATAAGGAGAAAGTATGGTGATAGCATTAGAAGATTAGATTAGATAGAGTTAACACGAGATTAGACCATAGTGTAGTTAGTGACTATTTAGATTATTGAGTACTGCTAGACAGATTCAATATTACTTATTTATTATCTGTAGCTCAGTAGAGTGTGCAAACTTCATTTAATTAATAGTATTATAATAAATTAGTTTTGTTTCAATCTTTTGATTGGTGGATTCTTTGTCAACAAAACATCGGATCATTCTGGAAGGAAAGACAAAGAACACAACATATTACCACGACTGGTAATATAACAAGAACATATATGAGCTTTGATGGGTTGGGCTGTTGTTCACCATGGCCTCAATGATGGCCGGTCCAATGATGGTGAGCATAGGCTGGGGGGTGAGGAAAAGCAACCAGGCCAGTCCCCCATTGGCCAGTGTCTGGTGCCTCTGGTTATTTACCACATTGTTCTTTCTGCAAGAGTATGGTGCAATGCTGGCCGATCTTTCTCTCAAAGTTGAAAAGCTGGCAGTGTGTTCAAAGCTGGCAGTGTGTTCAAAGCTGGCAGTGTGTGCAAAGCTGTGAGTTGTGGATGTGAGATTTGCAGCAGCGCAGATTGCATGAAGGTGAGGTGTGAATGCTCGTGTCACTGTGATTGAGATTGTTGGCAGGATATGCGGAGTGGTGGTAAATTGAGCAAAGTGTATGATTTAACATTTGAAGGTGCATTCACTGTCCTTGACCACTCGCAAGCTCATTGAATTACTTGCAGAACTGCATCCAGATCCTTCACGCTGCTCCGCTGCCATTAGTCATGATGGCTATCTTCGCCCAGTGCCTTTACTTTGTGCTATTTGTCTGGAGTGTCTCCTGTGCCCCTGTGGATAGGGCACCTCTCTCCTCCTCTCCACCTTCTGCACCAAGGCCTCCCGTACAGTGTTGGAGAACTTTGCAGCACTCTGTCTGCTTTGCAGGGCCATTTTACAGTGTTCATTCTGTTGGTACAGTCTTTCCCAGCCACTTCCAACACCTGCTCTGTCAAAATGCACCTTCCTTTTAAGTGCTGCAGACTGGTTTATCTCGGGATGAATTATCCTTTCAACTCTGCTCCAATCGATTTCCCAATTGGGCAGAGAATGGAGCATTGGAGTACCAAGCCTGTTGTGATGCTCTAATGCCTCAGTGTTCTACCCGTCCTGTGATAGTGCGAGGATGCAAACAATCATTTAAGATATATGTTAATGTCATTAATGGGCTCGAAGCCCAAATGTCCAACCTCCCCCTGCCCCCATTTATGCACCAACCCCCACAGGGGGAAATCCATCAGGCAGGCTTTGGTGCAAGTCCTGTCCCACTCCCTCTGACAAGTAGGGGCATCCTCCCCCACCACAGGAATAACAGGCCACCCCCCCACACAGTGCACACACATGGGGTTGATCCAACCCGTCACTAACCACCCAGCCCCCCATCAGACGCCCCTATCAGACCTGTTATTGAAAATATGGACAAATGTGTCATTTGAAACATGGAAGTCTGGCAATATCTGGTCTGAGAGAAACATGAGAGAATGTAGGGAAAGATCCCACAAAGGGTTAACAGCAGCTGCCAGGGAAGGATTGTAAAATGCAGATATCCTTGGTCAAGCAGGCAAGCAGGCAAACAAGACAAACAGGATTTTGAATGAAGCCAAAGACAATGGCTCACACCTTCATTGAAAGTAACTACCTTAGTAAGGAACTGGAAAAGAAAGGATGAGATTCTAGGTGTGAAAATTTGCTAATACCAGGTAAATTAAAGAAAACTGGAGGCTATCAGTCTTCGAGAAACATAATTCAAAGCCAAAATCAAAGTCAAAATTGAGCTGAGGACACAATTGGAAAATAAAACTCTAGAAATGACAGGAATTAAAAGTAACACCTCTTGAAACCAAAGCATTTTGAACACCACAAAGGACACAATGTAATCAGATCTATGAGATGAGGTTATGTCAAAATGAATGTTTAGACCAAAGATACTTTTTACAATCAAAGAGAATCAAGAGTTACTTAGCAATAAGGTCATAAAAACTAGATAACTGAGAAATATATAAAAACCCGAAGAAAGGGGACAGCCGGCAGAGCCAGCTCTCACAGCTCGGTACATGGGAAAGATAGGACACAGCAATCGAGCTCATCAGCGAATACATCTAAAGAACACCAGATTTTAAAAAGAAGATTGATTGTCAAGTTGGGCCTGAAGGTCCCTTCAACCAACCAGAAGGATCCAGAAGCAAGATCTTTTTACTTTTCTGTAAAGACAGTGATTGCATCTTTAAAAAAAAAATATATATATAATAATAAAATAACTTAAAAATTTTAACCTGAAACAGTGGTTATTAGCCTACTTTACTTACTTAGCAACGCAGGACCCAGGATATCAATGCTACTGAGGGGTAAGTAGGTAAAATTCTTCGGTGAAGGTATGGGTTATACCGGGGGATAACTTGAAAATATAATTTGACCTGAATAGCACCCACTGAAGGTTGCATCGGAGTCGGGGAGTGAGAATCCCTGTTCACCATTTAGAATATCGACCCTTTTTTTGGCATAGGGGGAATTCTAAGAATAGTGGTGAGTTTTTAACTTCAGACCCCCACATCAGAGAATCCCCCATCAAAATGCCAAACAGAGACCCCTGTCAGTCACATCTGCCTGAAACTTGAAGAGCAGCCCTTCACTGCAATTTCACTTACCCTTCTATAATATCTGCTGCCTCAGATAAAAGTGTTTAAAGCAACACCAGTTACAAGTGTCAGAGGCTTCCTTTAAGCCAAGCACACTTCAAAAGGGTTTCAAATGCCTTGAGAGCCTTTGAAATGCAAATTCCAATCAATTTCTCACAGCAATACATTGCATTAGCCAGTGATTGACAGTTTTATTGACAACCTTTGACATGCAAATTCCAATCAATTTCACACAGCAATACATTGCATTAGCCAGTGAATGCCAGTTTTATTGGTCCAGACAGCTGCTTAGCGGGTTTGGTTTTTTATCTTTCCCTTTATGCTTGAATGCATCCTAATTACTCTGCTGTGATGATGCTAATCATATTGTTTATAAATCCTTTTGCTATGATTGACAGTTTGCTCACCGTATCAAAGTGAGCTAAGGGCTAGCAACTGATAAAAAAGAGGAAGTGAAAGCACTTTGATGTGGTGAGGAACTGTCAATCATAGCAAAAGTGTTTATAAACAATGGAGGGTGCTCAAGATTCATTCTAGCGACTGATGGGGCTCTCTGAGGAGGGTATTGATGGGGGACTCTGATGGGGGATCTGTTCTCTGATGGGGGTCAGATGGGGGGGGGTCTGATCCCGTACAAGTACCCAGAAACCAGGCGAATCTTTCAACAGTATTGTAACCGACTTGAGGCTTAGGGCAGCATGGTGGCGCAGTGGTTAGCACTGCTGCCTCCTGCCGCCGATGTCCCAGGTTTGAACCCGGCCCGGGTCACTCTCTGTGTGGAGTTTGCACATTCTCCCCGTGTCTGCGTGGGTTTCACCCCCACAACCCAAAGATGTGCAGGGTAGGTGGATTAGCCACACTAAATTGCCCCTTAATTGGAAAAAATGAATTGGGAACTTTAAATTTAAATAAAAAGTAAAAATCGACTTGAGGCTGAAGGCCCAGTCCTGCAATTTTAGTGATCTAAAATCATCGATGATCTGCGACCAAATAGTAGTGGCATATCGAATGATAAGCTCCGTGAAAGATTGTTATGGGAGGAAGACCTGAAATTGGAACATGCGATTACAATTTGCCATGTGAGTGAGGTGGTTGTGAAGCAACAGTGATAACCACTGTGCCGCCCTAACTTGGCTCTTTAGGAATAGATGACGTATGCATGGTAATTTCAAGTGACGAGGACCCGTCACTTGGGGCTCAGGCACAGGATGTAGGGACAGCACCCAACGTTGGGGATGTGGATCCAACCCAGACACCAGAGTGTGAGACTCTGCAGCCACCCATTGAAGGTGTGGCCTTGACCATGACCACACAGTCCCTCAGGGGCACGCTAGCACGAGACGTCTCAGCAGGCGATCCACAAACTACTGTTCCCATGGCGCAGGTCATCTGCAAGACAGGGATTCCCAAACCCAAGCAAAAAAAGAGGATCAGTCACAAATCATTTTCAAGACAAAAAAGAGGACAAGAAGGAGAATAGGGGATACCGTGGGTGGGAATCTCTGTTTCTCAGGCAAAGTGTTGACGCCAATGCAGAATTCGTGGACTTTCACGACAGAAAAACTGGTGCCACACCTGGACCAATTCCACTATTATTAAGGGGCTAGCACCGGTGCTGCATGGAACACAATCGTTCCAATGAAAAACAGTACGGGATTCGCCTTGATTGACACTCGGGAGGCTTGCAAGCTGCAGCCGCGCATACACGTTACACTCCCTACACACACTCATTCAAGCCAAAAAGACGACACTAGTTGTGCTGGAGCGTGCCAATACAGCTGATGGGGCGACTGGGTCCGGAAGGCACCCACGCTGGTTTCACGATTTGTAAAAGCACAAGTGAACTGCGCCATCGGGAACTCGGCTCATCGGATTCTGAGAATCACGGAGGCCCCAGAGAATACCGGATCGGGCCCGCTAATGATATGCCATTAGTGTCTACTGTACCTGCATTCCAGAATGCATTGATGCCGCTGTCGAAGTGCTGGAGCACTGCCACTTGGTGTCAAATTGGTACCTGCTGCGATTTTAGTGTCGGAACCCATTCTCTGCCCAATCGCCTTTCCCAATTTTGGCGTTGGCTAATAAAGAATCCCGTCCCGTGAGTCCCACTGATCACACCAAGCAAGAAGACGTCGACAATGTGGCCGACAGGCCAGAGAATACACAACAACGCAGCAGCACAAAGCATTGCTTAACGACACAAAAGAAGCTGGTGACACCAGAGAGCACGCAACGACGCGGTAACAAAAATCATTGCGTAAAGACACAAAAGAAATTGTGACGCAGGCATGGCCAGCAAGGATACCGGCCTTCAAAAAGCATTGTGTCAAAAGCATAAGGTACAAAAGACGAGCACGGGAACCAGTCTTCCAGAAAGCTGACAAGAGCCCAGATGAAGAGCGAGCTGACGCTGTTGGAGGTGTGCACAAAGGACACACTTAGCAGGCATATCATGTGAGATAAAGCACAGTTAAATTTGTATACACATGCCACATGTGTTTAATAATACCAATCATGTTTTGTATATAAATGTTAACATCTCCAAAGGAAGGGGGATGTGGTGATATGCCTGTGAATAATATTGTATATAGCTAGCAGTGCAACCTCTAACCAGCTGGTGGCGCCAGATATCGGTCATGTGACATCCGATTATCGGCAGCTGAGGCGTACAACAGGACAGTCGCACATCGGATAGTTCCAGGAGCGTCCATGAAACTCAAATAGTAACTTAGTCTGTATAGCGTTCTGTATGTTACCTCTCCACGTGCTAATCAATAAATCATCTTTCGAGTTAACTCACCAGCAATTCTGTATGAATCATTGCAAAGACACAACACCTACATGTATATTTCCTTTAACCAGTTCTCTTCATGCAATGTCAGAAGCACGGATCGGTATTTTGTAACTTTACGATGCGAGTGTAATTTTACAGCCAGTTTTATTTGCTCAACCAAATGGAGCTGACAGAAAGGGAGCCATGTGTTTGCAGTGAACTACTTGCCTAGATTGTAAGAACACCTTAAAATATTGGCTGCTCTTTGCTTTTTTGTTCTTCTCCTGGAACAACCTTCAGAATAAATATTAATTTAACTCCAAGCAATTAAATGTGGAAATAAAATATTCAGTGAAGTAAAGAACATTTGAACGTGTGATGTGTGAATTAAACAGTCGATTATTCTAACCAGGTGGGCTGATTCAATTAGAATGGTAAGACTGTAATTACACCCTGTTGTCTTGTTTTGTTATCCACTGGAAATCGAGACAGCTCTGAGATTAGCTCTTCGTTAAATTACCAACACATTAAAAGGTCAGCAAAAAGGGAAGGAAAATGGGTTAATATACTTGTTCATTGATGCATTCCTTGTTCCTTCAGTCTGCATTAGAAAGTTGTAATCTAGCACCAGCCGTGTCCTCATTCTCACTGCAGCCTATCTCTGAAATGTCACTTCGGATAGTTGGTGTTCGTTAAAAGTGTGGCAGCAAATCCTTATAATCATATTCATGGCGATGGGGTGGGGAGAAAGAGGTGGGGGGGGTAAAACAAAGGAGCAACAGGGACCTTTGAACAGTCGCAAACTCCCTTAAAACGATTCTGAAATCTGACCATGCCAGCTTTGAACTTTAGTGAGTCAATGACAAAAACCAGAGTCCTGTGGTCTGAATGGAACAGTGATGGCTATCCTCAAATATGAAGATATTTATCGGACAGTTCAATGGGAATAAATCAGCTGAAACATTAAACAGGCATTTATTTAGCGTGCAATTGCCTGTGATAGTTAAAATATTGGGGTGAATTAATGGAAACATTTCTTTTAAAAAAAATATTTTTATTGAAGCATTTGCAAAATGTTTATAACAATAAAAAACAAAACAATAATAACATAAACATCAACATGGTAAACTAGACATTTCCCACCCAACCTCTTCTGTACATCCCTTAACCATATTGCACCTACCCGCCCCTCCCCTTCAGAATGCTGCTTCTGCTGACATTTTAATTTTCCCCGAGAAAGTCGACGAACGGCTGCCACCTCCGAGAGAACCCCAGCATTGACCTCCTCAAGGCAAACTTTATTTTCTCCAGCCTGAGAAACCCAGCCATGTCACTGACCCAAGTCTCCACACTCGGGGGTTTTCAGTCCCTCCACATTAAAAGGATCCGTCTCCGTGGGCTACCAGGGATGCAAAGGATAAAACGTCGGCCTCTTTACCTCCCTAAACTCCCGGGTCTTCTGATACTCCAAAGATCACTATCTCTGGATTCGGCACCACCTAGCACCTTGGACATTGCCTTGGCAAACCCCTGCCAAAACCCTCCAAGCTTCGGGCATGCCCAAAACATATGGACATGGTTCGCTGGGCCTCCTGCACACCTCGCTCATCTATCTTCTATCCCGAAAAACTTGCTCATCCTCGCTGCCGTCATGTGTGCCCGGTGTACCACCTTAAACTGTATTAGACTGAGCCTGGCACATGATGAGGAGGAATTAGCCTTGCTTAGGGCATTCGGATATCTATCAGGAGTTGTTGGAGGTGGAGGAGACCTCGGCGGAGGAACTGAAGGGCAAGTGGGAGGAGGAGCTAGGTGGGGAGTTAGAGGCGGGTCTTCCAGTGCCTCCCCATCTTTATGCCTAAGGCCTTTTTCATGCGGGTAAACAAGATTATTTTGGGCTTTTTATGGGCGAATAAAACCCCGCGGGTGAAGAAAATGTTGCTGGAGTGCAGTCGGGGGGAGGGTGGGCTGGCGCTGCCGAACATCTGCAACTACTACTGGGCGGCGAATATAGCGATGATTAGGAAGTGGGTAATGGGGGAGGGGTCGGCATGGGAGCGGATGGAGGTGGCGTCATGCAAAGGCACCAGTTTGGGAGCACTGGTAACGGCATCTCTGCCGTTCTTGCTGGCCCGTTACTCCACTAGCCTGGTGGTGGTGGCGACATTGAGGATCTGGGGGCAATGGAGGAGGTATAAGAAGGTGGAGGGTGCGCCAGTCTGCACCCCGATTTGCAACAACCACAGGTTCGCGCCCGGCAGAATAGATAGCGGGTTCCGAAGTTGGCAAAGAGCAAGAATTAGGAGGATGGGAGATCTATTCATAGATGGGAGTTTTCCCAGTCTGAAGGCGCTGGAAGACGAGTTCAAGCTGCCACCGGGGAATGGTTTCAGATATTTACAAGTCCGGGACTTTCTGAGGAAACAGGTGTTGGCTTTCCCGCTGATCCTGCTACGGTGGATACAGGACGGGGATTTATGGAGCAGATGGGGGGGGGTTAGTGTGTTAGTCACCACTGTTGTATTATATTGTATAGACTGTACTGCACACGAGGGTATTACGGCAAGGCCCCTGTACTACAGGTATGGGGGTAGATCCCTGGCTGCTAGCCCCGCCCAGTAGGCGGAGTATAAATGTGTGTGCTCTCCGAACTGCAGCCATTTCATCAGCAGCTGTAGGAGGTGACACATCTCAGTGTAATAAAACCTCGATTACTCTCTACTCTCGTCTCGTCGTAATTGATAGTGCATCAATTTATTACACAGAGATTTTACAAAGATGGATCTCTGCATCAAGCCGGATCACCTGCAGCTGCATCCTCAAGCAGAAAACGCCAAAAAGGACTTTGCACATTGGCTAGCTTGCTTTGAAGCATACATCGGATCTGCGACAGACCCAATCCCAGAAGCACAGAAGCTCCAGATTCCGTACACGCGGCTGAGCTCCGATATCTTTCCCCTCATCCAGGGCACGCCTACCTACGCAGAGGCCATTGGGCTACTGAAGGTGAACTACGCTCAGCAGACCAACAAGATCTATGCCAGGAACCTCCTGTCAACGCGGCACCAACTTCCCGGTGAGTCTGTGGAAGATTTCTGGTGTGCCCTGCTCGCCCTAGAGAGAGACTGTGACTGCCAGGCAATTTCGGCCGCTGAACATTCTAACCTGCTAATGAGAGACGTGTTCATTACGGGCATAGGGTCAGCCTACATCCGCCAGCGCCTCTTAGAAGGGGCTACGCTTGACCTCGCGGTGACCAAGAAACTAGCGCTCTCGTTCACAGTCGCCTCACGCAACGTACAGGCGTATGCCCCCGACTGCACGGCCCACCCCTCCTGGGCATCGTGGACCCTGTCAGCGGCCACCCCATCATGGACCCCATCAGTGACCGCCCTCTGCCAACCCCACGTCTGCACCGTGCGGCAGCCAACCAACGCCGGGGGACCCAAGTGCTACTTCTACGGACAGACAAAACACTCCCGGCAGCGCTGCCCGGCGCAGAGCGCGTTCTGCAAGGCCTGCGGCAAGAAAGGACATTTCGCTGCAGTGTGCCAGGTCCGCTCAATCGCCGCCAGTGGGTGCCAGTGGGCGCCGCCATCTTCCTAGCCTCAGAACACGTGCGGCCCGTGGGCGCCGCCATCTTGCTCCCCTCACAACACGTGCGGCCCGTGGGCGCTGCCATCTTGCTTGCCTCACGACCAATGGATGGAGTCATCTTGCCTGCTTCAGGACACATGCGGCCCGAGGTTGCCGCCATCTTGCCTGCCTCAGGACACGTGTGGCCCGTGGGCGCCGCCATCTTGCTCACCTCACAACACGTGCGGCCCGTGGGCGCCGCCATCTTCCCCGCCTAAGGACCCCTGGCCGTTGGGCACCTCATCGGGCCGCTCATCGCCTGCAACTGCCGCTGACCAGCCGCGTCTCGCCTCTGTCATGATCGACCAGTCCCGACCGCACAACCTCGCGACCGCGTCGACAAAGGTGAAGGTCGACGGGCATGAGATATCCTGCCTTCTGGACACCGGGAGCACTGAGAGCTTCATCCACCCCGATACGGTAAGGCGCTGCTCCCTCGCGGTACACCCCATTAACCAAAGAATTTCCCTGGCCTCCGGATCCCACTCTGGGGCGATCCGGGGGTACTGCATCGCCACCCTCACCATCCAGGGCGTAGAGTTCAGAGGCTTCCGGCTCTACGTCCTCCCCAACCTCTGCATTGCCTTGCTACTCGGCCTGGACTTCCAGTGCAACCTCCAGAGCCTAACCCTGAAATTTGGCGGGCCCCTACCACCCCTTACTGTATGCGGCCTCACGACCCTTAAGGTCAACCCGCCTTCTCTGTTTTCAAACCTCACCCCGGATTGCAAACCCATCGCCACCAGGAGCAGACGGTACAGCGCCCAGGACAGGACCTTCATCAGGTCTGAGGTCCAGCGGCTGCTGCAGGAAGGTATCATCGAGGCCAGCAACAGCCCCTGGGGAGCCCATCAATCGGCACACGCAGCTCGACGCGTACCCCCTCCCACGCATATCTGATATGGTCAATCAGATTGCACAGTACCGGGTCATCTCGACAGTGGACCTGAAATCTGCCTACTACCAGCTCCCCATTCGCAAGGCGGACCGCCCGTACGCCACGTTTGAAGCGGACGGTCGCCTTTACCATTTCCTTAAGGTTCCCTTCGGTGTCACTAACTGGGTCTCAGTCTTCCAACGGGAGATGGACCGAATGATTGACCGATACGAACTGCGGGCCACATTCCCGTACCTGGAGAATGACACCATCTGCGGCCACGACCAGCAGGACCACGACGCTAACCTTTCCAAATTTCTCCACACCGCCAAACTCCTCAACCTAACCGTTCGGAGGCTTTTTAATGTAATTATGATGCCCTCAGAAGGAGAGGAGGCAGAGGTGGTGGTTGCGATGGGCGCGGAGAAGGCTTTTGAATGAGTGGGAGTGGGGCTGGTTTAGCACACTGAGCTAAATCGCCGGCTTTGAAAGCAGACCAAGGCAGGCCAGTAGCACGGTTCAATTCCCGTACCAGCCTCCCCGAACAGGCGCCGGAATGTGGTGACTAGGGGCTTTTCACAGTAACTTAATTTGAAGCCTACTTGTGACAGTAAGCGATTTTCATTTTCATTTCATTTCATCTTTGGGAGACGCTGGAATGGCAACATTTCTAAGTGTCATTTTCAGCTCAAATGGCGGGCTGTTTCTCGATCTGCGTTGGCGAGATTGCAGCGGGCTGTTTCTCGATCTGCGTTGGCGAGATTGCAGCGGGCTGTTTCTCGATCTGCGTTGGCGAGATTGCAGCGGGCTGTTTCTCGATCTGCGTTGGCGAGATTGCAGCGGGCTGTTTCTCGATCTGCGTTGGCGAGATTGCAGCGGGCTGTTTCTCTATCTGCGTTGGCGAGATTTCAGCGGGCTGTTCTCGATCTGAGTTGGAGAGATTGCAGCGGGCTGTTTCTCGACCTGCGTTGGCGAGATTGCAGCGGGCTGTTTCTCGACCTGCGTTGGCGAGATTGCAGCGGGCTGTTACTCGACCTGCGTTGGCGAGATTGCAGCGGGCTGTTTCTCGACCTGCGTTGGCGAGATTGCAGCGGGCTGTTTCTCAATCTGCGTTGGCGAGATTGCAGCGGGCTGTTTCTCGATCTGCGTTGGCGAGATTGCAGCGGGCTGTTTCTCGACCTGCGTTGGCGAGATTGCAGCGGGCTGTTTCTCGACCTGCGTTGACGAGATTGCAGCGGGCTGTTTCTCGACTTGCGCTGGCGAGATTGCAGCGGGCTGTTTCTCGACCTGCGTTGGCGAGATTGCAGCGGGCTGTTTCTCGATCTGCGTTGGCGAGATTGCAGCGGGCTGTTCCTCGACCTGCGTTGGCGAGATTGCAGCGGGCTGTTTCTCGATCTGCTTTGGCGAGATTGCAGCGGGCTGTTTCTCGATCTGCGTTGGCGAGATTGCAGCGGGCTGTTCCTCGACCTGCGTTGGCGAGATTGCAGCGGGCTGTTTCTCGACCTGCGTTGGCGAGATTGCAGCGGGCTGTTTCTCGATCTGCGTTGGCGAGATTGCAGCGGGCTGTTTCTCGATCTGCGTTGGCGAGATTGCAGCGGGCTGTTTCTCGACCTGCATTGGCGAGATTGCAGCGGGCTGTTTCTTGACCTGCGTTGGCGAGATTGCAGCAGGCTGTTTCTCGATCTGCGTTGGCGAGATTGCTCGGGCTGTTTCTCGACCTGCGTTGGCGAATTTTGCAGCGGGCTGTTTCTCGACCTGCGTTGGCGAGATTGCAGCGGGCTGTTTCTCGACCTGCGTTGGCAAGATATCAGCGGGCTGTTTCTCGACCTGCGTTGGCGAGATTGCAGCGGGCTGTATCTCGATCTGCGTTGGCGAGATTGCAGCGGGCTGTTTCTCGATCTGCGTTGGCGAGAATGCAGCGGGCTGTTTCGCGATCTGAGTTGGCGAGATTGCAGCAGGCTGTTTCTCGATCTGCGTTGGCGAGATTGCAGCGGGCTGTTTCTCGACCTGCGTTGGCGAGATTGCAGCGGGCTGTTTCTCGACCTGCGTTGGCGTGATTTTAGTGGGCGGTTTCTCGATCTGCGTTGGCGTGATTGCAGCGGGCGGTTTCTCGATCTGCGTTGGCGAGATTGCAGCGGGCTGTTACTCGACCTGCGTTGGCGAGATTGCAGTGGGCTGTTTCTCGACCTGCGTTGGCGAGATTGCAGCGGGTTGTTTCTCGATCTGAGTTGGCGAGATTGCAGCGGGCTGTTTCTCGATCTGCGTTGGCGAGATTGCAGCGGGCTGTTACTCGACCTGCGTTGGCGAGATTGCAGCGGGCTGTTTCTCGATCTGCGTTGGCGAGATTGCAGCTGGCTGTTTCTCGACCTGCGTTGGCGAGATTGCAGCGGGCTGTTTCTCGACCTGCGTTGGAGAGATTGCAGCGGGCTGTTTCTCGATCTGAGTTGGCGAGATTGCAGCGGGCTGTTTCTCGACGTGCGCTGGCGAGATTGCAGCGGGCTGTTTCTCGATCTGCGTTGGCGAGATTGCAGCGGGCTGTTCCTCGACCTGCGTTGGCGAGATTGCAGCGGGCTGTTTCTCGATCTGCGTTGGCGAGATTGTAGCGGACTGTTTCTCGACTTGCGTTGGCGAGATTGCAGCGGGCTGTTTCTCGACTTGCATTGGCGAGATTGCAGCGGGCTGTTTCTCGATTTGCGTTGGCGAGATTGCAGCGGGCTGTTTCTCGATCGGCGTTGGCGAGATTGCAGTGGGCTGTTTCTCGATCTGCGTTGGCAAGATGGCAGCTGGCTGTTTCTCGATCTGCGTTGGCGAGATTGCAGCGGGCTGTTTCTCGATCTGCGTTGGCGAGATTGCAGCGGGCTGTTTCTCGATCTGCGTTGGCAAGATTGCAGCTGGCTGTTTCTCGATCTGCGTTGGCGAGATTGCAGCGGGCTGTTTATCGATCAGCGTTGGCGAGATTGCAGCGGGCTGTTTCTCGATCTGCGTTGGCGAGATTGCAGCGGGCTGTTTATCGATCTGCGTTGGCGAGATTGCAGCGGGCTGTTTCGAGATCTGCGTTGGCGAGATTGCAGCGGGCCGTTTCTCGATCTGCGTTGGCGAGATTACAGCGGGCTGTTTCTCGATCTGCGTTGGCGAGATTACAGCGGGCTGTTTCTCGATCTGCGTTGGCGAGATTGCAGCGGGCTGTTTCTGAACCTGCGTTGGCGAGATTGCAGCGGGCTGTTTTCCGACCTGCGTTGGCGAGATTGCAGCGGGCTGTTTCTCGATCTGCGTTGATGAGATTGCAGCGGGCTGTTTCTCGATCTGCGTTGGCGAGATTGCAGCGGGCTGTTTCTCAATCTGCGTTGGCGAGATTGCAGCGGGATGTTTCTCGAACGGCGTTGGCGAGATTACAGCGGGCTGTTACTCGACCTGCGTTGGCGAGATTGCAGCGGGCTGTTTCTCGACCTGCGTTGGCGAGATTGCAGCGGGCTGTTTCTCGACCTGCGTTGGCGAGATTGCAGCGGGCTGTTTCTCGACCTGCGTTGGAGAGATTGCAGCGGGCTGTTTCTCGACGTGCGCTGGCGAGATTGCAGCGGGTTGTTTCTCGAACTGCGTTGGCGAGATTGCAGCGGGCTGTTTCTCGACTTGCGTTGGCGAGATTGCAGCGGACTGTTTCGCGACCTGCGTTGGCAAGATTGCAGCGGGCTGTTTCTCGATCAGCGTTGGCGAGATTGCAGCGGGCTGTTTCTCGATCAGCGTTGGCGAGATTGCAGCGGGCTGTTTCTCGACCTGCGTTGGCGAGATTTCAGCGGGCTGTTTCTCGACCTGAGTTGGCGAAATTGCAGCGGGCGGTTTCTCGATCTGCGTTGGCGAGATTGCAGCGGGCTGTTTCTCGACCTGAGTTGGCGAGATTGCAGCGGGCGGTTTCTCGATCTGCGTTGGCGAGATTGCAGCGGGCTGTTTCTCGATCTGCGTTGGCGAGATTGCAGCGGGCTGTTTCTCGACCTGCGTTGGCGAGATTTCAGCGGGCTGTTTCTCGAACTGAGTTGGCGAGATTGCAGCGGGCGGTTTCTCGATCTGCGTTGGCGAGATTGCAGCGGGCGGGCTGTTTCTCGATCTGCGTTGGCAAGGTTGCAGCTGGCTGTTTCTCGATCTGCGTTGGCGAGATTGCAGCGGGCTGTTTCTCGATCTGCGTTGGCGAGATTGCAGCGGGCTGTTTCTCGATCTGCGTTGGCGAGATTGCAGCGGGCTGTTTCTCGATCTGCGTTGGCGAGATTGCAGCGGGCTGTTACTCGACCTGCGTTGGCGAGATTGCAGCGGGCTGTTTCTCGACCTGCGTTGGCGAGATTGCAGCGGGCTGTTTCTCGACCTGCGTTGGCGAGATTGCAGCGGGCTGTTTCTCGATCTGCGTTGGCGAGATTGCAGCGGGCTGTTACTCGACCTGCGTTGGCGAGATTGCAGCGGGCTGTTTCTCGATCTGCGTTGACGAGATTGCAGCGGGTTGTTTCTCGAACTGCGTTGGCGAGATTGCAGCGGGCTGTTTATCGATCTGCGTTGGCGAGATTGCAGCGGGCTGTTTCTCGACTTGCGTTGGCGAGATTGCAGCGGACTGTTTCTCGACCTGCGTTGGCAAGATTGCAGCGGGCTGTTTCTCGATCAGCATTGGCGAGATTGCAGCGGGCTGTTTCTCGACCTGCGTTGGAGAGATTGCAGCGGGCTGTTTCTCGATCTGAGTTGGCGAGATTGAAGCGGGCTGTTTCTCGACGTGCGCTGGCGAGATTGCAGCGGGCTGTTTCTCGACCTGCGTTGGCGAGGTTGCAGCGGGCTGTTTATCGATCTGCATTGGCGAGATTGCAGCGTGCTGTTCCTCGACCTGCGTTGGCGAGATTGCAGCGGGCTGTTTCTCGATCTGCGTTGGCGAGATTGCAGCGGACTGTTTCTCGACTTGCGTTGGCGAGATTGCAGCGGGCTGTTTCTCGACTTGCATTGGCGAGATTGCAGCGGGCTGTTTCTCGATTTGCGTTGGCGAGATTGCAGCGGGCTGTTTCTCGATCGGCGTTGGCGAGATTGCAGCTGGCTGTTTCTCGATCTGCGTTGGCAAGGTTGCAGCTGGCTGTTTCTCGATCTGCGTTGGCGAGATTGCAGCGGGCTGTTTCTCGATCTGCGTTGGCGAGATTGCAGCGGGCTGTTTCTCGATCTGCGTTGGCGAGATTGCAGCGGGCTGTTTCTCGACCTGCGTTGGCGAGATTGCAGCGGGCTGTTTCTCGACCTGCGTTGGCGAGATTGCAGCGGGCTGTTACTCGACCTGCCTTGGCGAGATTGCAGCGGGCTGTTTCTCGATCTGCGTTGGCGAGATTGCAGCGGGCTGTTTATCGATCTGCGTTGGCGAGATTGCAGCGGGCTGTTTCGCGATCTGCGTTGGCGAGATTGCAGCGGCCTGTTTCTCGATCTGCGTTGGCAAGATTGCAGCGGGCTGTTTCTCGATCTGCGTTGGCGAGATTGCAGCGGGCTGTTTCTCGATCTGCGTTGGCGAGATTACAGCGGGCTGTTTCTCGATCTGCGTTGGCGAGATTGCAGCGGGCTGTTTCTCGATCTGCGTTGGCGAGATTACAGCGGGCTGTTTCTCGATCTGCGTTGGCGAGATTACAGCGGGCTGTTTCTCGATCTGCGTTGGCGAGATTGCAGTGGGCTGTTTCTCGATCTGCGTTGGCGAGATTGCAGCGGGCTGTTTCTGAACCTGCGTTGGCGAGATTGCAGCGGGCTGTTTCTCGACTTGCGTTGGCGAGATTGCAGCGGGCTGTTTCTCGACTTGCGTTGGCGAGATTGCAGCGGGCTGTTTCTCGATTTGCTTTGGCGAGATTGCAGCGGGCTGTTTCTCGATCGGCGTTGGCGAGATTGCAGCGGGCTGTTTCTCGATCGGCGTTGGCAAGATTGCAGCTGGCTGTTTCTCGATCTGCGTTGGCGAGATTGCAGCGGGCTGTTTCTCGATCTGCGTTGGCGAGACTACTGCGGGCTGTTTCTCGACCTGCGTTGGCGAGATTGCAGCGGGCTGTTTCTCGATTTGCGTTGGCCAGATTGCAGCGGGCTGTTTCAAGATCTGCGTTGGCGAGATTGCAGCGGGCTGTTACTCGATCTGCGTTGGCGAGATTGCAGCGGGTTGTTTCTCGATCTGCGTTGGCGAGATTGCAGCGGGCTGTTTCTCGACCTGCGTTGGCGAGATTTCAGCGGGCTGTTTCTCGACCTAAGTTGGCGAGATTGCAGCGGGCGGTTTCTCGATCTGCGTTGGCGAGATTGCAGCGGGCTGTTACTCGACCTGCGTTGGCGAGATTGCAGCGGGCTGTTTCTCGACCTGCGTTGGCGAGATTGCAGCGGGCTGTTTCTCGATCTGAGTTGGCGAGATTGCAGCGGGCTGTTTCTCGATCTGCGTTGGCGAGATTGCAGCGGGCTGTTTCTCGATCTGCGTTGGCGAGATTGCAGCGGGCTGTTTCTCAACCTGCGTTGGCGAGATTGCAGCGGGCTGTTTCCCGACCTGCGTTGGCGAGATTGCAGCTGGCTGTTTCTCGATCTGCGTTGGCGAGATTGGAGCGGGCTGTTTCTCGATCTGCGTTGGCGAGATTGCAGCGGGCTGTTTCGCGATCTGCGTTGGCGAGATTGCAGCGGGCTGTTTCTCGATCTGCGTTGGCGAGATTGCAGCGGGCTGTTTCTCGACCTGCGTTGGCGAGATTGCAGCGGGCTGTTTATCGATCTGCGTTGGCGAGATTGCAGCGGGCTGTTTCTCGATCTGCCTTGGCGAGATTGCAGCGGGCTGTTTCTCGATCTGCGTTGGCGAGATTGCAGCGGGCTGTTTCTCGATCTGCGGTGGCGAGATTGCAGCGGGCTGTGTCTCGAACTGCGTTGGCGAGATTGCAGCGGGCTGTTTCTCGACCTGCTTTGGCGAGATTGCAGCGGGCTGTTTCTCGATCTGCATTGGCGAGATTGCAGCGGGCTGTTTCTCGATCTGCATTGGCGAGATTGCAGCGGGCTGTGTCTCGACCTGCGTTGGCGAGATTGCAGCGGGCTGTTTCTCGATCTGCGTTGGCGAGATTGCAGCGGGCTGTTTCTCGATCTGCGTTGGCGAGTTTGCAGCGGGCTGCTTCTCGATCTGCGTTGGCGAGATTACAGCGGGCTGTTTCTCGATCTGCGTTGGCGAGATTGCAGCGGGCTGTTTCTCGATCTGCGTTGGCGAGATTGCAGCGGGCTGTTTCTCGACCTGCGTTGGCGAGATTGCTCGGGCTGTTTCTCGATCTGCGTTGGCGAGATTGCAGCGGGCTGTTTCTCGATTTGCGTTGGCGAGATTGCTCGGGCTGTTTCTCGATCTGCATTGGCGAGATTGCAGCGTGCTGTTCCTCGATCTGCGTTGGCGAGATTGCAGCGGGTTGTTTCTCGACCTGCGTTGGCGAGATTGCAGCGGGCTGTTTCTCGATCTGCGTTGGCGAGATTGCAGCGGGCTGTTTCTTGACCTGCATTGGCGAGATTGCAGTGGGCTGTTTCTCGATCTGCGTTGGTGAGATTACAGCGGGCTGTTTCTCGATCTGCGTTGTCGAGATTGCAGCGGGCTGTTTCGCGATCTGCGTTGGCGAGATTGCAGCGGGCTGTTTCTCGATCTGCGTTGGCGAGATTGCAGCGGGCTGTTTCTCGATCTGCGTTGGCGAGATTGCAGCGGGCTGTTTCTCGGTCTGCGTTGACGAGATTGCAGCGGGCTGTTTCTCGATCAGCGTTGGCGAGATTGCAGCGGGCTGTTTCTCGATCTGCGTTGGCGAGATTGCAGCGGGCTGTTTCTCGAACTGCGTTGGCGAGATTGCAGCGGGCTGTTTCTCAATCTTCGTTGGCGAGATTGCAGCGGGCTGTTTCTCGATCTTCGTTGGCGAGATTGCAGCGGGCTGTTTCTTGATCTGCGTTGGCGAGATTGAAGCGGGCTGTTTCTCGATCTGAGTTGGCGAGATTGCTCGGGCTGTTTCTCGATCTGCGTTGGCGAGATTGCAGCGGGTTGTTTCTCGACCTGCGTTGGCGAGATTGCAGCGGGCTGTTTCTCGATCCGCGTTGGCGAAATTGCAGCGGGCTGTTTCTCGATCTGCGATTGCGAGATTGCAGCGGGCTGTTTCTCGTTCTGCGTTGGCGAGATTGCAGCGGGCTGTTTCTCAATCTGCGTTGGTGAGATTGCAGCGGGCTGTTTCTCGATCTGCGATTGCGAGATTGCAGCGGGCTGTTTCTCTTTCTGCGTT
Organism: Scyliorhinus torazame; assembly: GCF_047496885.1. Classification (NCBI taxonomy): domain Eukaryota; kingdom Metazoa; phylum Chordata; class Chondrichthyes; order Carcharhiniformes; family Scyliorhinidae; genus Scyliorhinus; species Scyliorhinus torazame. The sequence goes on from NC_092713.1 coordinate 260,588,138, forward strand.
GGCGAGATTGCAGCGGGCTGTTTCTCGACCTGCGTTGGCGAGATTGCTCGGGCTGTTTCTCGATCTTCGTTGGCGAGATTGCAGCCGGCTGGTTATCGATCTGCGTTGGCGAGATTGCAGCCGGCTGTTTCTCGATCTTCGTTGGCGAGATTGCAGCGGGCTGTTTCTCGATCTTCGTTGGCGAGATTGCAGCCGGCTGGTTATCGATCTGCGTTGGCAAGATTGCACCGGGCTGTTTCTCGATTGGCGTTGGCGAGATTGCAGCGGGTTGTTTCTTGATCTGCGTTGGCGAGATTGCAGCAGGATGTTTCTCGACCTGCGTTGGCGAGATTGCAGCGGGCTGTTTCTCGATCTTCGTTGGCGAGATTGCAGCCGGCTGGTTATCGATCTGCGTTGGCAAGATTGCACCGGGCTGTTTCTCGATTGGCGTTGGCGAGATTGCAGCGGGTTGTTTCTTGATCTGCGTTGGCGAGATTGCAGCAGGATGTTTCTCGACCTGCGTTGGCGAGATTGCAGCGGGTTGTTTCTCGATCTGCGTTGGCGAGATTGCAGCGGGCTGTTTCTCGACCTGCGTTGGCGAGATTGCAGCGGGATGTTTCTCGATCTGCGTTGGCGAGATTGCAGCAGGCTGTTTCTCGATCTGCGTTGGCGAGATTGCTCGGGCTGTTTCTCGATCTGCGTTGGCGAGATTGCAGCGTGCTGTTCCTCGATCTGCGTTGGCGAGATTGCAGCGGGCTGTTTCTCGACCTGCGTTGGCGAGATTGCTCGGGCTGTTTCTCGATCTGCGTTGGCGAGATTGCAGCGTGCTGTTCCTCGATCTGCGTTGGCGAGATTGCAGCGGGCTGTTTCTCAACCTGCGTTGGCGAGATTGCAGCGGGCTGTTTCCCGACCTGCGTTGGCGAGATTGCAGCTGGCTGTTTCTCGATCTGCGTTGGCGAGATTGGAGCGGGCTGTTTCTCGATCTGCGTTGGCGAGATTGCAGCGGGCTGTTTCGCGATCTGCGTTGGCGAGATTGCAGCGGGCTGTTTCTCGATCTGCGTTGGCGAGATTGCAGCGGGCTGTTTCTCGGTCTGCGTTGACGAGATTGCAGTGGGCTGTTTCTCGATCTGCGTTGGCGAGATTGCAGCGGGCTGTTTCTCGATCTGCGTTGGCGAGATTGCAGCGGGCTGTTTCTCGATCTGCGTTGGCGAGACTACTGCGGGCTGTTTCTCGACCTGCGTTGGCGAGATTGCAGAGGGCTGTTTCTCGATTTGCGTTGGCCAGATTGCAGCGGGCTGTTTCTCGATCTGCGTTGGCGAGATTGCAGCGGGCTGTTACTCGATCTGCGTTGGCGAGATTGCAGCGGGCTGTTTCTCGATCTGCGTTGGCGAGATTGCAGCGGGCTGTTTCTCGACCTGCGTTGGCGAGATTTCAGCGGGCTGTTTCTCGACCTAAGTTGGCGAGATTGCAGCGGGCGGTTTCTCGATCTGCGTTGGCGAGATTGCAGCGGGCTGTTTCTCGATCTGAGTTGGCGAGATTGCAGCGGGCTGTTTCTCGATCTGCGTTGGCGAGATTGCAGCGGGCTGTTTCTCGATCTGCGTTGGCGAGATTGCAGCGGGCTGTTTCTCAACCTGCGTTGGCGAGATTGCAGCGGGCTGTTTCCCGACCTGCGTTGGCGAGATTGCAGCTGGCTGTTTCTCGATCTGCGTTGGCGAGATTGGAGCGGGCTGTTTCTCGATCTGCGTTGGCGAGATTGCAGCGGGCTGTTTCGCAATCTGCGTTGGCGAGATTGCAGCGGGCTGTTTCTCGATCTGCGTTGGCGAGATTGCAGCGGGCTGTTTCTCGACCTGCGTTGGCGAGATTGCAGCGGGCTGTTTATCGATCTGCGTTGGCGAGATTGCAGCGGGCTGTTTCTCGATCTGCGTTGGCGAGATTGCAGCGGGCTGTTTCTCGATCTGCGTTGGCGAGATTGCAGCGGGCTGTTTCTCGATCTGCGGTGGCGAGATTGCAGCGGGCTGTGTCTCGAACTGCGTTGGCGAGATTGCAGCGGGCTGTTTCTCGACCTGCTTTGGCGAGATTGCAGCGGGCTGTTTCTCGATCTGCATTGGCGAGATTGCAGCGGGCTGTTTCTCGATCTGCATTGGCGAGATTGCAGCGGGCTGTGTCTCGACCTGCGTTGGCGAGATTGCAGCGGGCTGTTTCTCGATCTGCGTTGGCGAGATTGCAGCGGGCTGTTTCTCGATCTGCGTTGGCGAGTTTGCAGCGGGCTGCTTCTCGATCTGCGTTGGCGAGATTACAGCGGGCTGTTTCTCGATCCGCGTTGGCGAAATTGCAGCGGGCTGTTTCTCGATCTGCGATTGCGAGATTGCAGCGGGCTGTTTCTCGTTCTGCGTTGGCGAGATTGCAGCGGGCTGTTTCTCAATCTGCGTTGGTGAGATTGCAGCGGGCTGTTTCTCGATCTGCGATTGCGAGATTGCAGCGGGCTGTTTCTCGTTCTGCGTTGGCGAGATTGCAGCGGGCTGTTTCTCGACCTGCGTTGGCAAGCTTGCAGCGGGCTGTTTCTCGATCTTCGTTGGCGAGATTGCAGCGGGCTGTTTCCCGACCTGCGTTGGCGAGATTGCAGCTGGCTGTTTCTCGATCTGCGTTGGCGAGATTGGAGCGGGCTGTTTCTCGATCTGCGTTGGCGAGATTGCAGCGGGCTGTTTCGCGATCTGCGTTGGCGAGATTGCAGCGGGCTGTTTCTCGATCTGCGTTGGCGAGATTGCAGCGGGCTGTTTCTCGGTCTGCGTTGACGAGATTGCAGTGGGCTGTTTCTCGATCTGCGTTGGCGAGATTGCAGCGGGCTGTTTCTCGATCTGCGTTGGCGAGATTGCAGCGGGCTGTTTCTCGATCTGCGTTGGCGAGACTACTGCGGGCTGTTTCTCGACCTGCGTTGGCGAGATTGCAGAGGGCTGTTTCTCGATTTGCGTTGGCCAGATTGCAGCGGGCTGTTTCTCGATCTGCGTTGGCGAGATTGCAGCGGGCTGTTACTCGATCTGCGTTGGCGAGATTGCAGCGGGCTGTTTCTCGATCTGCGTTGGCGAGATTGCAGCGGGCTGTTTCTCGACCTGCGTTGGCGAGATTTCAGCGGGCTGTTTCTCGACCTCAGTTGGCGAGATTGCAGCGGGCGGTTTCTCGATCTGCGTTGGCGAGATTGCAGCGGGCTGTTTCTCGATCTGAGTTGGCGAGATTGCAGCGGGCTGTTTCTCGATCTGCGTTGGCGAGATTGCAGCGGGCTGTTTCTCGATCTGCGTTGGCGAGATTGCAGCGGGCTGTTTCTCAACCTGCGTTGGCGAGATTGCAGCGGGCTGTTTCCCGACCTGCGTTGGCGAGATTGCAGCTGGCTGTTTCTCGATCTGCGTTGGCGAGATTGGAGCGGGCTGTTTCTCGATCTGCGTTGGCGAGATTGCAGCGGGCTGTTTCGCAATCTGCGTTGGCGAGATTGCAGCGGGCTGTTTCTCGATCTGCGTTGGCGAGATTGCAGCGGGCTGTTTCTCGACCTGCGTTGGCGAGATTGCAGCGGGCTGTTTATCGATCTGCGTTGGCGAGATTGCAGCGGGCTGTTTCTCGATCTGCGTTGGCGAGATTGCAGCGGGCTGTTTCTCGATCTGCGTTGGCGAGATTGCAGCGGGCTGTTTCTCGATCTGCGGTGGCGAGATTGCAGCGGGCTGTGTCTCGAACTGCGTTGGCGAGATTGCAGCGGGCTGTTTCTCGACCTGCTTTGGCGAGATTGCAGCGGGCTGTTTCTCGATCTGCATTGGCGAGATTGCAGCGGGCTGTTTCTCGATCTGCATTGGCGAGATTGCAGCGGGCTGTGTCTCGACCTGCGTTGGCGAGATTGCAGCGGGCTGTTTCTCGATCTGCGTTGGCGAGATTGCAGCGGGCTGTTTCTCGATCTGCGTTGGCGAGTTTGCAGCGGGCTGCTTCTCGATCTGCGTTGGCGAGATTACAGCGGGCTGTTTCTCGATCTGCGTTGGCGAGATTGCAGCGGGCTGTTTCTCGATCTGCGTTGGCGAGATTGCAGCGGGCTGTTTCTCGACCTGCGTTGGCGAGATTGCTCGGGCTGTTTCTCGATCTGCGTTGGCGAGATTGCAGCGGGCTGTTTCTCGATCTGCGTTGGCGAGAATGCTCGGGCTGTTTCTCGATCTGCGTTGGCGAGATTGCAGCGTGCTGTTCCACGATCTGCGTTGGCGAGATTGCAGCGGGTTGTTTCTCGACCTGCGTTGGCGAGATTGCAGCGGGCTGTTTCTCGATCTGCGTTGGCGAGATTGCAGCGGGCTGTTTCTTGACCTGCGTTGGCGAGATTGCAGTGGGCTGTTTCTCGATCTGCGTTGGTGAGATTACAGCGGGCTGTTTCTCGATCTGCGTTGTCGAGATTGCAGCGGGCTGTTTCGCGATCTGCGTTGGCGAGATTGCAGCGGGCTGTTTCTCGATCTGCGTTGGCGAGATTGCAGCGGGCTGTTTCTCGATCTGCGTTGGCGAGATTGCAGCGGGCTGTTTCTCGGTCTGCGTTGACGAGATTGCAGCGGGCTGTTTCTCGATCAGCGTTGGCGAGATTGCAGCGGGCTGTTTCTCGATCTGCGTTGGCAAGATTGCAGCGGGCTGTTTCTCGAACTGCGTTGGCGAGATTGCAGCGGGCTGTTTCTCAATCTTCGTTGGCGAGATTGCAGCGGGCTGTTTCTCGATCTTCGTTGGCGAGATTGCAGCGGGCTGTTTCTTGATCTGCGTTGGCGAGATTGAAGCGGGCTGTTTCTCGATCTGAGTTGGCGAGATTGCTCGGGCTGTTTCTCGATCTGCGTTGGCGAGATTGCAGCGGGTTGTTTCTCGACCTGCGTTGGCGAGATTGCAGCGGGCTGTTTCTCGATCCGCGTTGGCGAAATTGCAGCGGGCTGTTTCTCGATCTGCGATTGCGAGATTGCAGCGGGCTGTTTCTCGTTCTGCGTTGGCGAGATTGCAGCGGGCTGTTTCTCAATCTGCGTTGGTGAGATTGCAGCGGGCTGTTTCTCGATCTGCGATTGCGAGATTGCAGCGGGCTGTTTCTCGTTCTGCGTTGGCGAGATTGCAGCGGGCTGTTTCTCGACCTGCGTTGGCAAGCTTGCAGCGGGCTGTTTCTCGATCTTCGTTGGCGAGATTGCAGCGGGCTGTTTCTCGATCTTCGTTGGCGAGATTGCAGCCGGCTGGTTATCGATCTGCGTTGGCAAGATTGCACCGGGCTGTTTCTCGATTGGCGTTGGCGAGATTGCAGCGGGTTGTTTCTCGATCTGCGTTGGCGAGATTGCAGCAGGCTGTTTCTCGACCTGCGTTGGCGAGATTGCAGCGGGTTGTTTCTCGATCTGCGTTGGCGAGATTGCAGCGGGCTGTTTCTCGACCTGCGTTGGCGAGATTGCAGCGGGCTGTTTCTCGATCTGCGTTGGCGAGATTGCAGCAGGCTGTTTCTCGATCTGCGTTGGCGAGATTGCTCGGGCTGTTTCTCGATCTGTGTTGGCGAGATTGCAGCGTGCTGTTCCTCGATCTGCGTTGGCGAGATTGCAGCGGGCTGTTTCTCGACCTGCGTTGGCGAGATTGCAGCGGGCTGTTTCTCGATCTGCGTTGGCGAGATTGCAGCGTGCTGTTCCTCGATCTGCGTTGGCGAGATTGCAGCGGGCTGTTTCTCAACCTGCGTTGGCGAGATTGCAGCGGGCTGTTTCCCGACCTGCGTTGGCGAGATTGCAGCTGGCTGTTTCTCGATCTGCGTTGGCGAGATTGGAGCGGGCTGTTTCTCGATCTGCGTTGGCGAGATTGCAGCGGGCTGTTTCGCGATCTGCGTTGGCGAGATTGCAGCGGGCTGTTTCTCGATCTGCGTTGGCGAGATTGCAGCGGGCTGTTTCTCGGTCTGCGTTGACGAGATTGCAGCGGGCTGTTTCTCGATCTGCGTTGGCGAGATTGCAGCGGGCTGTTTCTCGATCTGCGTTGGCGAGATTGCAGCGGGCTGTTTCTCGATCTGCGTTGGCGAGATTGCAGCGGGCTGTTTCTCGATCTGCGGTGGCGAGATTGCAGCGGGCTGTGTCTCGTACTGCGTTGGCGAGATTGCAGCGGGCTGTTTCTCGACCTGCTTTGGCGAGATTGCAGCGGGCTGTTTCTCGATCTGCATTGGCGAGATTGCAGCGGGCTGTTTCTCGATCTGCATTGGCGAGATTGCAGCGGGCTGTGTCTCGACCTGCGTTGGCGAGATTGCAGCGGGCTGTTTCTCGATCTGCGTTGGCGAGATTGCAGCGGGCTGTTTCTCGATCTGCGTTGGCGAGTTTGCCGCGGGCTGCTTCTCGATCTGCGTTGGCGAGATTGCAGCGGGCTGTTTCTCGATCTTCGTTGGCGAGATTGCAGCGGGCTGTTTCTCGACCTGCGTTGGCGAGATTGCTCGGGCTGTTTCTCGATCTGCGTTGGCGAGATTGCAGCGGGCTGTTTCTCGATCTGCGTTGGCGAGATTGCTCGGGCTGTTTCTCGATCTGCGTTGGCGAGATTGCAGCGTGCTGTTCCTCGATCTGCGTTGGCGAGATTGCAGCGGGTTGTTTCTCGACCTGCGTTGGCGAGATTGCAGCGGGCTGTTTCTCGATCTGCGTTGGCGAGATTGCAGCGGGCTGTTTCTTGACCTGCGTTGGCGAGATTGCAGTGGGCTGTTTTTCGATCTGCGTTGGTGAGATTACAGCGGGCTGTTTCTCGATCTGCGTTGTCGAGATTGCAGCGGGCTGTTTCGCGATCTGCGTTGGCGAGATTGCAGCGGGCTGTTTCTCGATCTGCGTTGGCGAGATTGCAGCGGGCTGTTTCTCGATCTGCGTTGGCGAGATTGCAGCGGGCTGTTTCTCGGTCTGCGTTGACGAGATTGCAGCGGGCTGTTTCTCGATCAGCGTTGGCGAGATTGCAGCGGGCTGTTTCTCGATCTGCGTTGGCGAGATTGCAGCGGGCTGTTTCTCGAACTGCGTTGGCGAGATTGCAGCGGGCTGTTTCTCAATCTTCGTTGGCGAGATTGCAGCGGGCTGTTTCTCGATCTTCGTTGGCGAGATTGCAGCGGGCTGTTTCTTGATCTGCGTTGGCGAGATTGAAGCGGGCTGTTTCTCGATCTGAGTTGGCGAGATTGCTCGGGCTGTTTCTCGATCTGCGTTGGCGAGATTGCAGCGGGCTGTTTCTCGATCCGCGTTGGCGAAATTGCAGCGGGCTGTTTCTCGATCTGCGATTGCGAGATTGCAGCGGGCTGTTTCTCGTTCTGCGTTGGCGAGATTGCAGCGGGCTGTTTCTCAATCTGCGTTGGTGAGATTGCAGCGGGCTGTTTCTCGATCTGCGATTGCGAGATTGCAGCGGGCTGTTTCTCGTTCTGCGTTGGCGAGATTGCAGCGGGCTGTTTCTCGACCTGCGTTGGCAAGCTTGCAGCGGGCTGTTTCTCGATCTTCGTTGGCGAGATTGCAGCGGGCTGTTTCTCGATCTTCGTTGGCGAGATTGCAGCCGGCTGGTTATCGATCTGCGTTGGCAAGATTGCACCGGGCTGTTTCTCGATTGGCGTTGGCGAGATTGCAGCGGGTTGTTTCTCGATCTGCGTTGGCGAGATTGCAGCAGGCTGTTTCTCGACCTGCGTTGGCGAGATTGCAGCGGGTTGTTTCTCGATCTGCGTTGGCGAGATTGCAGCGGGCTGTTTCTCGACCTGCGTTGGCGAGATTGCAGCTGGCTGTTTCTCGATCTGCGTTGGGGAGATTGCAGCAGGCTGTTTCTCGATCTGCGTTGGCGAGATTGCTCGGGCTGTTTCTCGATCTGCGTTGGCGAGATTGCAGCGTGCTGTTCCTCGATCTGCGTTGGCGAGATTGCAGCGGGCTGTTTCTCGACCTGCGTTGGCGAGATTGCAGCGGGCTGTTTCTCGATCTGCGTTGGCGAGATTGCAGCGGGCTGTTTCTTGACCTGCGTTGGCGAGATTGCAGTGGGCTGTTTCTCGATCTGCGTTGGTGAGATTGCAGCGGGCTGTTTCTCGATCTGCGTTGGCGAGATTGCAGTGGGCTGTTTCTCGATCTGCGTTGGCGAGATTGCAGCGGGCTGTTTCTCGATCTGCTTTGGCGAGATTGCAGCGGGCTGTTTCTCGATCTGCGTTGGCGAGATTGCAGCGGGCTGTTTCTCGGTCTGCGTTGACGAGATTGCAGCGGGCTATTTCTCGATCAGCGTTGGCAAGATTGCAGCGGGCTGTTTCTCGATCTGCGTTGGCGAGATTGCAGCGGGCTGTTTCTCGACCTGCGTTGGCGAGATTGCAGCGGGCTGTTTCTCAATCTTCGTTGGCGAGATTGCAGCGGGCTGTTTCTCGATCTTCGTTGGCGAGATTGAAGCGGGCTATTTCTTGATCTGCGTTGGCGAGATTGCAGCGGGCTGTTTCTCGATCTGCGTTGGCGAGATTGCAGCGGGTTGTTTCTCGATCTGCGATTGCGAGATTGCAGCGGGCTGTTTCTCGTTCTGCGTTGGCGAGATTGCAGCGGGCTGTTTCTCGACCTGCGTTGGCAAGCTTGCAGCGGGCTGTTTCTCGATCTTCGTTGGCGAGATTGCAGCGGGCTGTTTCTCGATCTTCGTTGGCGAGATTGCACCGGGCTGTTTCTCGATCGGCGTTGGCGAGATTGCAGCGGGCTGTTTCTCGATCTTCGTCGGCGAGATTGCAGCGGGTTGTTTCTCGATCTGCGTTGGCGAGATTGCAGCGGGCTGTTTCTCTATCTGCGTTGGCGAGATTGCAGCGGGCTCTTTCTCGACCTGCGTTGGCGAGATTGCAGCGGGCTGTTTCTCGATCTGCGTTGGCGAGATGGCAGCGGGCTGTTTCTCGATCTGCGTTGGCGAGATTGCAGCGGGCTGTTTCTCGACCTGCGTTGGCGAGATTGCAGCGGGCTGTTTCGCGATCTGCGTTGGCGAGATTGCAGCGGGCTGTTTCTCGATCTGCGTTGGCGAGATTGCAGCGGGCTGTTTCTCGATCTGCGTTGGCGAGATTGCAGCGGGCTGTTTCTCGACCTGCGTTGGCGAGATTGCAGCGGGTTGTTTCTCGATCTGCTTTGGCGAGATTGCAGCGGGCTGTTTCTCGACCTGCGTTGGCGCGATTGCAGCGGGCTGTTTCTCGATCTGCGTTGGCGAGATTGCAGCAGGCTGTTTCTCGATCTGCGTTGGCGAGATTGCTCAGGCTGTTTCTCGATCTGCGTTGGCGAGATTGCAGCGTGCTGTTCCTCGATCTGCGTTGGCGAGATTGCAGCGGGCTGTTTCTCGACCTGCGTTGGCGAGATTGCAGCGGGCTGTTTCTTGACCTGCGTTGGCGAGATTGCAGTGGGCTGTTTCTCGATCTGCGTTGGTGAGATTGCAGCGGGCTGTTTCTCGATCTGCGTTGGCGAGATTGCAGCGGGCTGTTTCTCGATCTGCGTTGGCGAGATTGCAGCGGGCTGTTTCTCGATCTGCTTTGGCGAGATTGCAGCGGGCTGTTTCTCGATCTGCGTTGGCGAGATTGCAGCGGGCTGTTTCTCAATCTTCGTTGGCGAGATTGCAGCGGGCTGTTTCTCGATCTTCGTTGGCGAGATTGCAGCGGGCTGTTTCTTGATCTGCGTTGGCGAGATTGAAGCGGGCTGTTTCTCGATCTGAGTTGGCGAGATTGCTCGGGCTGTTTCTCGATCTGCGTTGGCGAGATTGCAGCGGGCTGTTTCTCGATTGGCGTTGGCGAGATTGCAGCGGGTTGTTTCTCGATCTGCGTTGGCGAGATTGCAGCATGCTGTTTCTCGACCTGCGATGGCGAGATTGCAGCGGGCTGTTTCTCGACCTGCGTTGGCGAGATTGCAGCGGGCTGTTTCTCGACCTGCGTTGGCGAGATTGCAGCGGGCTGTTTCTCGACCTGCGTTGGCGAGATTGCAGCGGGTTGTTTCTCGATCTGCGTTGGCGAGATTGCAGCGGGCTGTTTCTCGACCTGCGTTGGCGAGATTGCAGCGGGCTGTTTCTCGATCTGCGTTGGCGAGATTGCAGCAGGCTGTTTCTCGATCTGCGTTGGCGAGATTGCTCGGGCTGTTTCTCGATCTGCGTTGGCGAGATTGCAGCGTGCTGTTCCTCGATCTGCGTTGGCGAGATTGCAGCGGGCTGTTTCTCGACCTGCGTTGGCGAGATTGCAGCGGGCTGTTTCTCGATCTGCGTTGGCGAGATTGCAGCGGGCTGTTTCTTGACCTGCGTTGGCGAGATTGCAGTGGGCTGTTTCTCGATCTGCGTTGGTGAGATTGCAGCGGGCTGTTTCTCGATCTGCGTTGGCGAGATTGCAGTGGGCTGTTTCTCGATCTGCGTTGGCGAGATTGCAGCGGGCTGTTTCTCGATCTGCTTTGGCGAGATTGCAGCGGGCTGTTTCTCGATCTGCGTTGGCGAGATTGCAGCGGGCTGTTTCTCGGTCTGCGTTGACGAGATTGCAGCGGGCTGTTTCTCGATCAGCGTTGGCAAGATTGCAGCGGGCTGTTTCTCGATCTGCGTTGGCGAGATTGCCGCGGGCTGTTTCTCGACCTGCGTTGGCGAGATTGCAGCGGGCTGTTTCTCAATCTTCGTTGGCGAGATTGCAGCGGGCTGTTTCTCGATCTTCGTTGGCGAGATTGAAGCGGGCTATTTCTTGATCTGCGTTGGCGAGATTGCAGCGGGCTGTTTCTCGATCTGCGTTGGCGAGATTGCAGCGGGTTGTTTCTCGATCTGCGATTGCGAGATTGCAGCGGGCTGTTTCTCGTTCTGCGTTGGCGAGATTGCAGCGGGCTGTTTCTCGACCTGCGTTGGCAAGCTTGCAGCGGGCTGTTTCTCGATCTTCGTTGGCGAGATTGCAGCGGGCTGTTTCTCGATCTTCGTTGGCGAGATTGCACCGGGTTGTTTCTCGATCGGCGTTGGCGAGATTGCAGCGGGCTGTTTCTCGATCTTCGTCGGCGAGATTGCAGCGGGTTGTTTCTCGATCTGCGTTGGCGAGATTGCAGCGGGCTGTTTCTCTATCTGCGTTGGCGAGATTGCAGCGGGCTGTTTCTCGACCTGCGTTGGCGAGATTGCAGCGGGCTGTTTCTCGATCTGCGTTGGCGAGATTGCAGCGGGCTGTTTCTCGATCTGCGTTGGCGAGATTGCAGCGGGCTGTTTCTCGACCTGCGTTGGCGAGATTGCAGCGGGCTGTTTCGCGATCTGCGTTGGCGAGATTGCAGCGGGCTGTTTCTCGATCTGCGTTGGCGAGATTGCAGCGGGCTGTTTCTCGATCTGCGTTGGCGAGATTGCAGCGGGCTGTTTCTCGACCTGCGTTGGCGAGATTGCAGCGGGTTGTTTCTCGATCTGCGTTGGCGAGATTGCAGCGGGCTGTTTCTCGACCTGCGTTGGCGCGATTGCAGCGGGCTGTTTCTCGATCTGCGTTGGCGAGATTGCAGCAGGCTGTTTCTCGATCTGTGTTGGCGAGATTGCTCAGGCTGTTTCTCGATCTGCGTTGGCGAGATTGCTGCGTGCTGTTCCTCGATCTGCGTTGGCGAGATTGCAGCGGGCTGTTTCTCGACCTGCGTTGGCGAGATTGCAGCGGGCTGTTTCTTGACCTGCATTGGCGAGATTGCAGTGGGCTGTTTCTCGATCTGCGTTGGTGAGATTGCAGCGGGCTGTTTCTCGATCTGCGTTGTCGAGATTGCAGCGGGCTGTTTCTCGATCTGCGTTGGCGAGATTGCAGCGGGCTGTTTCTCGATCTGCTTTGGCGAGATTGCAGCGGGCTGTTTCTCGATCTGCGTTGGCGAGATTGCAGCGGGCTGTTTCTCAATCTTCGTTGGCGAGATTGCAGCGGGCTGTTTCTCGATCTGCGTTGACGAGATTGCAGCGGGCTGTTTCTCGATCTTCGTTGGCGAGATTGCAGCGGGCTGTTTCTTGATCTGCGTTGGCGAGATTGAAGCGGGCTGTTTCTCGATCTGAGTTGGCGAGATTGCTCGGGCTGTTTCTCGATCTGCGTTGGCGAGATTGCAGCGGGCTGTTTCTCGATCTTCGTTGGCGAGATTGCAGCGGGCTATTTCTTGATCTGCGTTGGCGAGATTGCAGCGGGCTGTTTCTCGATCTGCGATGGCGAGATTGCAGCGGGTTGTTTCTTGACCTGCGTTGGCGAGATTGCAGCGGGCTGTTTCTCTATCTGCGTTGGCAAGATTGCAGCGGGCTGTTTCTCGACCTGCGTTGGCGAGATTGCAGCGGGCTGTTTCTCGATCTGCGTTGGCGAGATTGCAGCGGGCTGTTTCTCGATCTGCGTTGGCGAGATTGCAGCGGGCTGTTTCTCGATCTGCGTTGGCGAGATTGCAGCGGGCTGTTTCTCGATCTGCGTTGGCGAGATTGCAGCGGGCTGTTTCTCGACCTGCGTTGGCGAGATTGCAGCGGGTTGTTTCTCGATCTGCGTTGGCGAGATTGCAGCGGGCTGTTTCTCGACCTGCGTTGGCGAGATTGCAGCGGGCTGTTTCTCGATCTGCGTTGGCGAGATTGCAGCAGGCTGTTTCTCGATCTGCATTGGCGAGATTGCTCAGGCTGTTTCTCGATCTGCGTTGGCGAGATAGCAGCGTGCTGTTCCTCGATCTGCGTTGGCGAGATTGCAGCAGGCTGTTTCTCGACCTGCGTTGGCGAGATTGCAGCGGGCTGTTTCTTGACCTGCGTTGGCGAGATTGCAGTGGGCTGTTTCTCGATCTGCGTTGGTGAGATTGCAGCGGGCTGTTTCTCGATCTGCGTTGGCGAGATTGCAGCGGGCTGTTTCTCGATCTGCGTTGGCGAGATTGCAGCGGGCTGTTTCTCGATCTGCTTTGGCGAGATTGCAGCGGGCTGTTTCTCGATCTGCGTTGGCGAGATTGCAGCGGGCTGTTTCTCGGTCTGCGTTGACGAGATTGCGGCGGGCAGTTTCTCGATCAGCGTTGGCGAGATTGCAGCGGGCTGTTTCTCGATCTGCGTTGGCGAGATTGCAGCGGGCTGTTTCTCGACCTGCGTTGGCGAGATTGCAGCGGGCTGTTTCTCAATCTTCGTTGGCGAGATTGCAGCGGGCTGTTTCTCGATCTTCGTTGGCGAGATTGCAGCGGGCTATTTCTTGATCTGCGTTGGCGAGATTGCAGCGGGCTGTTTCTCGATCTGCGATGGCGAGATTGCAGCGGGTTGTTTCTTGACCTGCGTTGGCGAGATTGCAGCGGGCTGTTTCTCTATCTGCGTTGGCAAGATTGCAGCGGGCTGTTCCTCGACCTGCGTTGGCGAGATTGCAGCGGGCTGTTTCTCGATCTGCGTTGGCGAGATTGCAGCGGGCTGTTTCTCGATCTGAGTTGGCGAGATTGCAGCGGGCTGTTTCTCGACCTGCGTTGGCGAGATTGCAGCGGGCTGTTTCGCGATCTGCGTTGGCGAGATTGCAGCGGGCTGTTTCTCGATCTGAGTTGGCGAGATTGCAGCGGGCTGTTTCTCGATCTGCGTTGGCGAGATTGCAGCGGGCTGTTTCTCGACCTGCGTTGGCGAGATTGCAGCGGGCTGTTTCTCGATCTGCGTTGGCGAGATTGCAGCGGGCTGTTTCTCGATCTGCGTTGGCGAGATTGCAGCGGGCTGTTTCTCGATCTGCGTTGGCGAGATTCCTCGGGCTGTTTCTCGATCTGCGTTGGCGAGATTGCAGCGGGCTGTTTCTCGACCTGCGTTGGCGAGATTGCAGCGGGCTGTTTCTCGACCTGCGTTGGCGAGATTGCAGCGGACTGTTTCTCGACCTGCGTTGGCGAGATTGCAGCGGGCTGTTTCTCAACCTGCGTTGGCGAGATTGCAGCGGGCTGTTTCTCGATCTGCGTTGGCGAGATTGCAGCGGGCTGTTTCTCGATCTGCGTTGGCGAGATTGCAGCGGGCTGTTTCTCGACCTGCGTTGGCGAGATTGCAGTGGGCTGTTTCTCGATCTGCGTTGGCGAGATTGCAGCGGGCTGTTTCTCGATCTGCGTTGCCGAGATTGCGGAGGGCTGTTTCGCGATCTGAGTTGGCGAGATTGCAGCAGGCTGTTTCTCGATCTGCGTTGCCGAGATTGCGGAGGGCTGTTTCGCGATCTGAGTTGGCGAGATTGCAGCTGGCTGTTTCTCGATCTGCGTTGCCGAGATTGCGGAGGGCTGTTTCGCGATCTGAGTTGGCGAGATTGCAGCAGGCTGTTTCTCGATCTGCGTTGGCGAGATTGCAGCGGGCTGTTTCTCGATCTGCGTTGGCGAGATTGCAGCGGGCTGTTTCTCGATCTGCGTTGGCGAGATTGCAGCGTGCTGTTTCTCGATCTGCGTTGGCGAGATTGCAGCGGGCCGTTTCTCGATCTGCGTTGGCGAGATTGCAGCGGGCTGTTTCTCGATCTGCGTTGGCGAGATTGCAGCGGGCTGTTTCTCCATCTGCATTGGCGAGATTGCACGGGCTGTTTCTCCATCTGCGTTGGCGAGATTACAGCGGGCTGTTTCTCGATCTGCGTTGGCGAGATTTTAGCGGGCTGTTTCTCGACCTGCGTTGGCGAGATTGCAGCGGGCTGTTTCTCGACCTGCGTTGGCGAGATTGCAGCGGGCTGTTTCTCGACCTGCGTTGGCGAGATTGCAGCGGGCTGTTTCTCGATCTTGGTTGGCGAGATTGCAGCGGGCTGTTTCTCGACCTGCGTTGGCGAGATTGCAGCGGGCTGTTTCTCGACCTGCGTTGGCGAGATTGCAGTGGGCTGCTTCTCGACCTGCGTTGGCGAGATTGCAGCGGGCTGTTTCTCGTTCTGCGTTGGCGAGATTGCAGCGGGCTGTTTCTCAATCTGCGTTGATGAGATTGCAGCGGGCTGTTTCTCGATCTGCGTTGGCGAGATTGCAGCGGGCTGTTTCTCGATCTGCGTTGGCGAGATTGCAGCGGGCTGGTTCTCGATCTGCTTTGGCGAGATTGCAGCGGGCTGTTTCTCGATCTGCGTTGGCGAGATTGCTCGGGCTGTTTGTAGATCTGCGTTGGCGAGATTCCAGCGGGCTGTTTCTCGATCTGCGTTGGCGAGATTGCAGCGGGTTGTTTCTCGATCTGCGTTGGTGTGATTGCAGCGGGCTGTTTCTCGATCTGCGTTGGCGAGATTGCAGCAGGCTATTTCTCGACCTGCGTTGGCGAGATTGTAGCGGGCTGTTTCTCGATCTGCGATTGCGAGATTGCAGCGTGCTGTTTCTCGATCTGCGTTGGCGAGATTGCAGCGGGCTGTTTCTCGATCTGCGTTGGCGAGATTGCAGCAGGCTTTTTCTCGACCTGCGTTGGCGAGATTGCAGCGGGCTGTTTCTCGATCTGCGTTGGCGAGATTGCAGCGGGCTGTTTCTCGATCTGCGTTGGCGAGATTGCAGCGGGCTGTTTCTCGATCTGCGTTGGCGAGATTGCAGCGGGCTGTTTCTCGACCTGCGTTGGCGAGATTGCAGCGGGTTGTTTCTCGATCTGCGTTGGCGAGATTGCAGCGGGCTGTTTCTCGACCTGCGTTGGCGAGATTGCAGCGGGCTGTTTCTCGATCTGCGTTGGCGAGATTGCAGCAGGCTGTTTCTCGATCTGCATTGGCGAGATTGCTCAGGCTGTTTCTCGATCTGCGTTGGCGAGATAGCAGCGTGCTGTTCCTCGATCTGCGTTGGCGAGATTGCAGCGGGCTGTTTCTCGACCTGCGTTGGCGAGATTGCAGCGGGCTGTTTCTTGACCTGCGTTGGCGAGATTGCAGTGGGCTGTTTCTCGATCTGCGTTGGTGAGATTGCAGCGGGCTGTTTCTCGATCTGCGTTGGCGAGATTGCAGCGGGCTGTTTCTCGATCTGCGTTGGCGAGATTGCAGCGGGCTGTTTCTCGATCTGCTTTGGCGAGATTGCAGCGGGCTGTTTCTCGATCTGCGTTGGCGAGACTGCAGCGGGCTGTTTCTCGGTCTGCGTTGACGAGATTGCGGCGGGCAGTTTCTCGATCAGCGTTGGCGAGATTGCAGCGGGCTGTTTCTCGATCGGCGTTGGCGAGATTGCAGCGGGCTGTTTCTCGACCTGCGTTGGCGAGATTGCAGCGGGCTGTTTCTCAATCTTCGTTGGCGAGATTGCAGCGGGCTGTTTCTCGATCTTCGTTGGCGAGATTGCAGCGGGCTATTTCTTGATCTGCGTTGGCGAGATTGCAGCGGGCTGTTTCTCGATCTGCGATGGCGAGATTGCAGCGGGTTGTTTCTTGACCTGCGTTGGCGAGATTGCAGCGGGCTGTTTCTCTATCTGCGTTGGCAAGATTGCAGCGGGCTGTTTCTCGACCTGCGTTGGCGAGATTGCAGCGGGCTGTTTCTCGATCTGCGTTGGCGAGATTGCAGCGGGCTGTTTCTCGATCTGCGTTGGCGAGATTGCAGCGGGCTGTTTCTCGACCTGCGTTGGCGAGATTGCAGCGGGCTGTTTCGCGATCTGCGTTGGCGAGATTGCAGCGGGCTGTTTCTCGATCTGCGTTGCCGAGATTGCAGCGGGCTGTTTCTCGATCTGCGTTGGCGAGATTGCAGCGGGCTGTTTCTCGACCTGCGTTGGCGAGATTGCAGCGGGCTGTTTCTCGATCTGCGTTGGCGAGATTGCAGCGGGCTGTTTCTCGATCTGCGTTGGCGAGATTGCAGCGGGCTGTTTCTCGATCTGCGTTGGCGAGATTCCTCGGGCTGTTTCTCGATCTGCGTTGGCGAGATTGCAGCGGGCTGTTTCTCGACCTGCGTTGGCGAGATTGCAGCGGGCTGTTTCTCGACCTGCGTTGGCGAGATTGCAGCGGACTGTTTCTCGACCTGCGTTGGCGAGATTGCAGCGGGCTGTTTCTCAACCTGCGTTGGCGAGATTGCAGCGGGCTGTTTCTCGATCTGCGTTGGCGAGATTGCAGCGGGCTGTTTCTCGATCTGCGTTGGCGAGATTGCAGCGGGCTGTTTCTCGACCTGCGTTGGCGAGATTGCAGCGGGCTGTTTCTCGATCTGCGTTGGCGAGATTGCAGCGGGCTGTTTCTCGATCTGCGTTGCCGAGATTGCGGAGGGGTGTTTCGCGATGTGAGTTGGCGAGATTGCAGCAGGCAGTTTCTCGATCTGCGTTGCCGAGATTGCGGAGGGCTGTTTCGCGATCTGAGTTGGCGAGATTGCAGCTGGCTGTTTCTCGATCTGCGTTGCCGAGATTTCGGAGGGCTGTTTCGCGATCTGAGTTGGCGAGATTGCAGCAGGCTGTTTCTCGATCTGCGTTGGCGAGATTGCAGCGGGCTGTTTCTCGATCTGCGTTGGCGAGATTGCAGCGGGCTGTTTCTCGATCTGCGTTGGCGAGATTGCAGCGTGCTGTTTCTCGATCTGCGTTGGCGAGATTGCAGCGGGCCGTTTCTCGATCTGCGTTGGCGAGATTGCAGCGGGCTGTTTCTCGACCTGCGTTGGCGAGATTGCAGCGGGCTGTTTCTCCATCTGCATTGGCGAGATTGCACGGGCTGTTTCTCCATCTGCGTTGGCGAGATTACAGCGGGCTGTTTCTCGATCTGCGTTGGCGAGATTTTAGCGGGCTGTTTCTCGACCTGCGTTGGCGAGATTGCAGCGGGCTGTTTCTCGACCTGCGTTGGCGAGATTGCAGCGGGCTGTTTCTCGACCTGCGTTGGCGAGATTGCTGCGGGCTGTTTCTCGATCTTGGTTGGCGAGATTGCAGCGGGCTGTTTCTCGACCTGCGTTGGCGAGATTGCAGCGGGCTGTTTCTCGACCTGCGTTGGCGAGATTGCAGTGGGCTGCTTCTCGACCTGCGTTGGCGAGATTGCAGCGGGCTGTTTCTCGTCCTGCGTTGGCGAGATTGCAGCGGGCTGTTTCTCAATCTGCGTTGATGAGATTGCAGCGGGCTGTTTCTCGATCTGCGTTGGCGAGATTGCAGCGGGCTGTTTCTCGATCTGCGTTGGCGAGATTGCAGCGGGCTGTTTCTCGATCTGCTTTGGCGAGATTGCAGCGGGCTGTTTCTCGATCTGCGTTGGCGAGATTGCAGCGGGCTGTTTCTCGATCTGCGTTGGCGAGATCGCTCGGGCTGTTTGTAGATCTGCGTTGGCGAGATTCCAGCGGGCTGTTTCTCGATCTGCGTTGGCGAGATTGCAGCGGGTTGTTTCTCGATCTGCGTTGGGGTGATTGCAGCGGGCTGTTTCTCGATCTGCGTTGGCGAGATTGCAGCAGGCTGTTTCTCGACCTGCGTTAGCGCGATTGCAGCGGGCTGTTTCTCGATCTGCGATTGCGAGATTGCAGCGGGCTGTTTCTCGATCTGCGTTGGCGAGATTGCAGCGGGCTGTTTCTCGATCTGCGTTGGCGAGATTGCAGCAGGCTTTTTCTCGACCTGCGTTGGCGAGATTGCAGCGGGCTGTTTCTCGACCTCCGTTGGCGAGATTGCACCGGGCTGTTTCTCGATCTGCGTTGGCGAGATTGCAGCGGGCTGTTTCTCGATCTTCGTTGGCGAGATTGCAGCGGGTTGTTTCTCGATCTGCGTTGGCGAGTTTGCAGCGGGCTGTTTCTCTATCTGCGTTGGCGAGATTGCAGCGGGCTGTTTCTCGATCTGCGTTGGCGAGATTGCAGCGGGCTGTTTCTCGATCTGCGTTGGCGAGATTGCACCCGGCTGTTTCTCGATCTGTGTTGGCGAGATTGCAGCCGGCTGTTTCTCGATCTGCGTTGGCGAGATTGCAGCGGGCTGTTTCTCGATCTGCGTTGGCGAGATTGCAGCGGGCTGTTTCTCGATCTGCGTTGGAGAGATTGCAGCGGGCTGTTTCTCGATCTCCGTTGGCGAGATTGCAGCGGGCTGTTTCTCGATCTGCATTGGCGAGATTGCACGGGCTGTTTCTCGATCTGCGTTGGCGAGATTACAGCGGGCTGTTTCTCGATCTGCGTTGGCGAGATTGCAGCGGGCTGTTTCTCGACCTGCGTTGGCGTGATTGCAGCGGGCTGTTTCTTGACCTGCGTTGGCGAGATTGCAGCGGGCTTTTTCTCGACCTGCATTGGCGAGATTGCAGCGGGCTGTTTCTCGACCTGCGTTGCCGAGATTGCAGCGGGCTGTTTCTTGATCTTGGTTGGCGAGATTGCAGAGGGCTGTTTCTCGATCTGCGTTGGCGAGATTGCAGCGGGCTGTTTCTCGATCTGCGTTGGCGAGATTGCAGAGGGCTGTTTCTCGATCTGCGTTGGCGAGATTGCAGCGGGCTGTTTCTCGATCTGCGTTGGCGAGATTGCAGCGGGCTGTTTCTCGATCTGCGTTGGCGAGATTGCAGCGGGCTGTTTCTCGACCTGCGTTGGCGAGATTGCAGCGGCCTGTTTCTCGATCTGCGTTGGCGAGATTGCAGCGGGCTGTTTCTCGATCTGCATTGGTGAGATTGCACGGGCTGTTTCTCGATCTGCGTTGGCGAGATTACAGCGGGCTGTTTCTCGATCTGCGTTGGCGAGATTGCAGCGGGCTGTTTCTCGACCTGCGTTGGCGTGATTGCAGCGGGCTGTTTCTTGACCTGCGTTGGCGAGATTGCAGCGGGCTTTTTCTCGACCTGCATTGGCGAGATTAAAGCGGGCTGTTTCTCGACCTGCGTTGCCGAGATTGCAGCGGGCTGTTTCTTGATCTTGGTTGGCGAGATTGCAGTGGGCGGTTTCTCGACCTGCGTTGGCGAGATTGCAGCGGGCTGTTTCTCGACCTGCGTTGGCGAGATTGCAGCGGGCTGTTTCTCGACCTGCGTTGGCGAGATTGCAGCGGGCTGTTTCTCGATCTGCGTTGGCGAGATTGCAGCGGGCTGTTTCTCGATCTGCGTTGACGAGATTGCAGCGGGCTGTTTCTCGATCTGCGTTGGCGAGATTGCAGCGGGCTGTTTCTCGACCTGCGTTGGCGAGATTGCAGCGGGCTGTTTCTCGACCTGCGTTGGCGAGATTGCAGCGGGCTGTTTCTCGATCTGCGTTGGCGAGATTGCAGCGGGCTGTTTCTCGATCTACGTTGGCGAGATTGCAGCGGGCTGTTTCTCGATCTGCGTTGGCGAGATTGCAGCGGGCTGTTTCTCGATCTGCGTTGACGAGATTGCTCGGGCTGTTTGTCGATCTGCGTTGGCGAGATTGCAGCGGGCTGTTTCTCGACCTGCGTTGGCGAGATTGCAGCGGGCTGTTTCTCGATCTGCGTTGGCGAGATTGCACCGGGCTGTTTCTCGATCTGCGTTGGTGAGATTGCAGCGGGCTGTTTCTCGATCTGCGTTGGCGAGATTGCAGCGGGCTGTTTCTCGATCTTCGTTGGCGAGATTGCAGCGGGCTGTTTCTCGACCTGCGTTGGCGAGATTGCAGCGGGCTGTTTCTCGACCTGCGTTGGCGAAATTGCAGCGGGCTGTTTCTCGACCTGCGTTGGCGAGATTACAGCTGTCTGTTTCGCGATCTGCATTGGCGAGATTGCAGTGGGCTGTTTCTCGATCTGCGTTGGCGAGATTGCAGCGGGCTGTTTCTCGATCTGCGTTGCCGAGATTGCAGCGGGTTGTTTCTCGATCTGCGTTGGCGAGATTGCAGCGGGCTGTTTCTCGATCTGCATTGGCGAGATTGCAGCGGGCTGTTTCTCGATCTGCGTTGGCGAGATTGCAGCGGGCTGTTTCTCGATCTGCGTTGTCGAGATTGCAGCGGGCTGTTTCTCGATCTGCGTTGGCGAGATTGCAGCGGGCTGTTTCTCGATCTGCGTTGGCGAGATTGCAGCGGGCTGTTTCTCGACCTGCGTTGGCGAGATTGCAGCGGGCTGTTTCTCGATCTGCGTTGGCGAGATTGCAGCGGGCTGTTTCTCGATCTGCGTTGCCGAGATTGCAATGGGTTGTTTCTCGATCTGCGTTGGCGAGATTGCAGCGGGCTGTTTCTCGATCTGCGTTGGCAAGATTGCAGCGGGCTGTGTCTCGATCTGCGTTGGCGAGATTGCAGCGGGCTGTTTCTCGATCTGCGTTGGCGAGATTGCAGCGGGCTGTTTCTCGATCTGCGTTGGCGAGATTGCAGCGGGCTGTTTCTCGATCTGCGTTGGAGAGATTTCAGCGGGCTGTTTCTCGATCTGCGTTGGCGAGATTGCAGCGGGCTTTTTCTCGATCTGCGTTGGCGAGATTGCAGCGGGCTGTTTCTCGATCTGCGTTGGCGAGATTGCAGCGGGCTGTTTCTCGACCTGCGTTGGCGAGATTGCAGTGGGCTGTTTCTCGATCTGCGTTGGCAAGATTGCAGCGGGCTGTTTCTCGATCTGCGTTGGCGAGATTGCAACGGGCTGTTTCTCGACCTGCGTTGGCGAGATTGCAACGGGCTGTTTCTCGACCTGCGTTGGCGAGATTGCAGCGGGCTGTTTCGCGATCTGCATTGGCGAGATTGCAGCGGGCTGTTTCTCGATCTGCGTTGGCGAGATTGCAGCGGGCTGTTTCTCGATCTGCGTTGGCGAGATTGCTGCGGGCTGTTTCTCGATCTGCGTTGGCGAGATTGCAGCGGGCTGTTTCTCGATCTGCGTTAGCGAGATTGCAGCGGGCTGTTTCTCGATCTGCGTTGGCGAGATTGCAGCGGGCTGTTTCTCGATCTGCGTTGGCGAGATTGCAGCGGGCTGTTTCTCAAACTGCGTTGGCGAGATTGCAGCGGGCTGTTTCTCGATCTGCGTTGGCGAGATTGCAGCGGGCTGTTTCTCGATCTGCGTTGGCGAGATTGCAGCGGGCTGTTTCTCGACCTGCGTTGGCGAGATTGCAGGGGGCTGTTTCCCGACCTGCGTTGGCGAGATTGCTGCGGGCTGTTTCTCGATCTGCGTTGGCAATATTGCAGCGGGCTGTTTCTCGATCTTCGTTGACGAGATTGCAGCGTGCTGTTTCTCGATCTGCGTCGGCGAGATTGCAGCGGGCTGTTTCTCGATCTGCGTTGGCGAGATTGCAGCGGGCTGTTTCTCGACCTGCGTTGGCGAGATTGCTGCGGGCTGTTTCTCGATCTGCGTTGGCGAGATTGCAGCGGGCTGTTTCTCGATCTGCGTTGGCGAGATTGCAGCGGGCTGTTTCTCGATCTACGTTGGCGAGATTCCTCGGGCTGTTTCTCGATCTGCGTTGGCGAGATTGCAGCGGGCTGTTTCTCGACCTGCGTTGGCGGGATTGCAGTGGGCTGTTTCTCGACCTGCGTTGGCGAGATTGCAGCGGGCTGTTTCTCAATCTGCGTTGGCGAGATTGCAGCGGGCTGTTTCTCGACCTGCGTTGGCGAGATTGCAGCGGTCTGTTTCTCGATCTACGTTGGCGAGATTGCAGCGGGCTGTTTCTCGATCTGCGTTGGCGAGATTGCAGAGGGCTGTTTCTCGATCTGCGTTGGCGAGATTGCAGCGGGCTGTTTCTCGACCTGCGTTGGCGAGATTGCAGCGGGCTGTTTCTCGATCTGCGTTGTCGAGATTGCAGCGGGCTATTTCACGACCTGCGTTGGCGAGATTGCAGCGGGCTGTTTCTCGATCTGCGTTGGCGAGATTGCAGCGGGCTGTTTCTCGATCTGCGTTGGAGAGATTGCAGCGGGCTGTTTCTCGATCTCCGTTGGCGAGATTGCAGCGGGCTGTTTCTCGATCTGCATTGGCGAGATTGCACGGGCTGTTTCTCGATATGCGTTGGCGAGATTACAGCGGGCTGTTTCTCGATCTGCGTTGGCGAGATTGCAGCGGGCTGTTTCTCGACCTGCGTTGGCGTGATTGCAGCGGGCTGTTTCTTGACCTGCGTTGGCGAGATTGCAGCGGGCTTTTTCTCGACCTGCATTGGCGAGATTGCAGCGGGCTGTTTCTCGACCTGCGTTGCCGAGATTGCAGCGGGCTGTTTCTTGATCTTGGTTGGCGAGATTGCAGCGGGCGGTTTCTCGACCTGCGTTGGCGAGATTGCAGCGGGCTGTTTCTCGACCTGCGTTGGCGCGATTGCAGCGGGCTGTTTCTCGACCTGCGTTGGCGAGATTGCAGCGGGCTGTTGCTCGATCTGCGTTGGCGAGATTGCAGCGGGCTGTTTCTCGATCTGCGTTGACGAGATTGCAGCGGGCTGTTTCTCGATCTGCGTTGGCGAGATTGCAGCGGGCTGTTTCTCGACCTGCGTTGGCGAGATTGCAGCGGGCTGTTTCTCGACCTGCGTTGGCGAGATTGCAGCGGGCTGTTTCTCGATCTGCATTGGCGAGATTGCAGCGGGCTGTTTCTCGATCTGCGTTGGCGAGATTGCAGCGGGCTGTTTCTCGATCTGCGTTGGCGAGATTGCAGCGGGCTGTTTCTCGATCTGCGTTGGCGAGATTGCAGCGGGCTGTTTCCCGATCTGCGTTGACGAGATTGCTTGGGCTGTTTGTCGATCTGCGTTGGCGAGATTGCAGCGGGCTGTTTCTCGACCTGCGTTGGCGAGATTGCAGCGGTCTGTTTCTCGATCTGCGTTGGCGAGATTGCAGCGGGCTGTTTCTCGATCTGCGTTGGCGAGATTGCAGAGGGCTGTTTCTCGATCTGCGTTGGCGAGATTGCAGCGGGCTGTTTCTCGACCTGCGTTGGCGAGATTGCAGCGGGCTGTTTCTCGATCTGCGTTGGCGAGATTGCAGCGGGCTGTTTCTCGATCTGCGTTGGCGAGATTACAGCGGGCTGTTTCTCAACCTGCGTTGGCGAGATTGCAGCGGGCTGTTTCTCGACCTGCGTTGGCGTGATTGCAGCGGGCTGTTTCTTGACCTGCGTTGGCGAGATTGCAGCGGGCTTTTTCTCGACCTGCATTGGCGAGATTGCAGCGGGCTGTTTCTCGACCTGCGTTGCCGAGATTGCAGCGGGCTGTTTCTTGATCTTGGTTGGCGAGATTGCAGTGGGCGGTTTCTCGACCTGCGTTGGCGAGATTGCAGCGGGCTGTTTCTCGACCTGCGTTGGCGAGATTGCAGCGGGCTGTTTCTCGACCTGCGTTGGCGAGATTGCAGCGGGCTGTTTCTCGATCTGCGTTGGCGAGATTGCAGCGGGCTGTTTCTCGATCTGCGTTGACGAGATTGCAGCGGGCTGTTTCACGATCTGCGTTGGCGAGATTGCAGCGGGCTGTTTCTCGACCTGCGTTGGCAAGATTGCAGCGGGCTGTTTCTCGACCTGCGTTGGCGAGATTGCAGCGGGCTCTTTCTCGATCTGCGTTGGCGAGATTGCAGCGGGCTGTTTCTCGATCTACGTTGGCGAGATTGCAGCGGGCTGTTTCTCGATCTGCGTTGGCGAGATTGCAGAGGGCTGTTTCTCGAACTGCGTTGGCGAGATTGCAGCGGGCTGTTTCTCGACCTGCGTTGGCGAGATTGCAGCGGGCTGTTTCTCGATCTGCGTTGTCGAGATTGCAGCGGGCTATTTCACGACCTGCGTTGGCGAGATTGCAGCGGGCTGTTTCTCGATCTGCGTTGGCGAGATTGCAGCGGGCTGTTTCTCGATCTGCGTTGGAGAGATTGCAGCGGGCTGTTTCTCGATCTCCGTTGGCGAGATTGCAGCGGGCTGTTTCTCGATCTGCATTGGCGAGATTGCACGGGCTGTTTCTCGATCTGCGTTGGCGAGATTACAGCGGGCTGTTTCTCGATCTGCGTTGGCGAGATTGCAGCGGGCTGTTTCTCGACCTGCGTTGGCGTGATTGCAGCGGGCTGTTTCTTGACCTGCGTTGGCGAGATTGCAGCGGGCTTTTTCTCGACCTGCATTGGCGAGATTGCAGCGGGCTGTTTCTCGACCTGCGTTGCCGAGATTGCAGCGGGCTGTTTCTTGATCTTGGTTGGCGAGATTGCAGAGGGCTGTTTCTCGATCTGCGTTGGCGAGATTGCAGCGGGCTGTTTCTCGATCTGCGTTGGCGAGATTGCAGAGGGCTGTTTCTCGATCTGCGTTGGCGAGATTGCAGCGGGCTGTTTCTCGATCTGCGTTGGCGAGATTGCAGCGGGCTGTTTCTCGATCTGCGTTGGCGAGATTGCAGCGGGCTGTTTCTCGACCTGCGTTGGCGAGATTGCAGCGGCCTGTTTCTCGATCTGCGTTGGCGAGATTGCAGCGGGCTGTTTCT
Organism: Scyliorhinus torazame; assembly: GCF_047496885.1. Classification (NCBI taxonomy): domain Eukaryota; kingdom Metazoa; phylum Chordata; class Chondrichthyes; order Carcharhiniformes; family Scyliorhinidae; genus Scyliorhinus; species Scyliorhinus torazame. The sequence continues at coordinate 260,613,080 of NC_092713.1, forward strand.
CGATCTGCATTGGTGAGATTGCACGGGCTGTTTCTCGATCTGCGTTGGCGAGATTACAGCGGGCTGTTTCTCGATCTGCGTTGGCGAGATTGCAGCGGGCTGTTTCTCGACCTGCGTTGGCGTGATTGCAGCGGGCTGTTTCTTGACCTGCGTTGGCGAGATTGCAGCGGGCTTTTTCTCGACCTGCATTGGCGAGATTAAAGCGGGCTGTTTCTCGACCTGCGTTGCCGAGATTGCAGCGGGCTGTTTCTTGATCTTGGTTGGCGAGATTGCAGTGGGCGGTTTCTCGACCTGCGTTGGCGAGATTGCAGCGGGCTGTTTCTCGACCTGCGTTGGCGAGATTGCAGCGGGCTGTTTCTCGACCTGCGTTGGCGAGATTGCAGCGGGCTGTTTCTCGATCTGCGTTGGCGAGATTGCAGCGGGCTGTTTCTCGATCTGCGTTGACGAGATTGCAGCGGGCTGTTTCTCGATCTGCGTTGGCGAGATTGCAGCGGGCTGTTTCTCGACCTGCGTTGGCGAGATTGCAGCGGGCTGTTTCTCGACCTGCGTTGGCGAGATTGCAGCGGGCTGTTTCTCGATCTGCGTTGGCGAGATTGCAGCGGGCTGTTTCTCGATCTACGTTGGCGAGATTGCAGCGGGCTGTTTCTCGATCTGCGTTGGCGAGATTGCAGCGGGCTGTTTCTCGATCTGCGTTGACGAGATTGCTCGGGCTGTTTGTCGATCTGCGTTGGCGAGATTGCAGCGGGCTGTTTCTCGACCTGCGTTGGCGAGATTGCAGCGGGCTGTTTCTCGATCTGCGTTGGCGAGATTGCACCGGGCTGTTTCTCGATCAGCGTTGGTGAGATTGCAGCGGGCTGTTTCTCGATCTGCGTTGGCGAGATTGCAGCGGGCTGTTTCTCGATCTTCGTTGGCGAGATTGCAGCGGGCTGTTTCTCGACCTGCGTTGGCGAGATTGCAGCGGGCTGTTTCTCGACCTGCGTTGGCGAGATTGCAGCGGGCTGTTTCTCGACCTGCGTTGGCGAGATTACAGCTGTCTGTTTCGCGATCTGCATTGGCGAGATTGCAGTGGGCTGTTTCTCGATCTGCGTTGGCGAGATTGCAGCGGGCTGTTTCTCGATCTGCGTTGCCGAGATTGCAGCGGGTTGTTTCTCGATCTGCGTTGGCGAGATTGCAGCGGGCTGTTTCTCGATCTGCATTGGCGAGATTGCAGCGGGCTGTTTCTCGATCTGCGTTGGCGAGATTGCAGCGGGCTGTTTCTCGATCTGCGTTGTCGAGATTGCAGCGGGCTGTTTCTCGATCTGCGTTGGCGAGATTGCAGCGGGCTGTTTCTCGATCTGCGTTGGCGAGATTGCAGCGGGCTGTTTCTCGACCTGCGTTGGCGAGATTGCAGCGGGCTGTTTCTCGATCTGCGTTGGCGAGATTGCAGCGGGCTGTTTCTCGATCTGCGTTGCCGAGATTGCAATGGGTTGTTTCTCGATCTGCGTTGGCGAGATTGCAGCGGGCTGTTTCTCGATCTGCGTTGGCAAGATTGCAGCGGGCTGTGTCTCGATCTGCGTTGGCGAGATTGCAGCGGGCTGTTTCTCGATCTGCGTTGGCGAGATTGCAGCGGGCTGTTTCTCGATCTGCGTTGGCGAGATTGCAGCGGGCTGTTTCTCGATCTGCGTTGGAGAGATTTCAGCGGGCTGTTTCTCGATCTGCGTTGGCGAGATTGCAGCGGGCTTTTTCTCGATCTGCGTTGGCGAGATTGCAGCGGGCTGTTTCTCGATCTGCGTTGGCGAGATTGCAGCGGGCTGTTTCTCGACCTGCGTTGGCGAGATTGCAGTGGGCTGTTTCTCGATCTGCGTTGGCGAGATTGCAGCGGGCTGTTTCTCGATCTGCGTTGGCGAGATTGCAACGGGCTGTTTCTCGACCTGCGTTGGCGAGATTGCAACGGGCTGTTTCTCGACCTGCGTTGGCGAGATTGCAGCGGGCTGTTTCGCGATCTGCATTGGCGAGATTGCAGCGGGCTGTTTCTCGATCTGCGTTGGCGAGATTGCAGCGGGCTGTTTCTCGATCTGCGTTGGCGAGATTGCTGCGGGCTGTTTCTCGATCTGCGTTGGCGAGATTGCAGCGGGCTGTTTCTCGATCTGCGTTAGCGAGATTGCAGCGGGCTGTTTCTCGATCTGCGTTGGCGAGATTGCAGCGGGCTGTTTCTCGATCTGCGTTGGCGAGATTGCAGCGGGCTGTTTCTCAAACTGCGTTGGCGAGATTGCAGCGGGCTGTTTCTCGATCTGCGTTGGCGAGATTGCAGCGGGCTGTTTCTCGATCTGCGTTGGCGAGATTGCAGCGGGCTGTTTCTCGACCTGCGTTGGCGAGATTGCAGGGGGCTGTTTCCCGACCTGCGTTGGCGAGATTGCTGCGGGCTGTTTCTCGATCTGCGTTGGCAATATTGCAGCGGGCTGTTTCTCGATCTTCGTTGACGAGATTGCAGCGGGCTGTTTCTCGATCTGCGTCGGCGAGATTGCAGCGGGCTGTTTCTCGATCTGCGTTGGCGAGATTGCAGCGGGCTGTTTCTCGACCTGCGTTGGCGAGATTGCTGCGGGCTGTTTCTCGATCTGCGTTGGCGAGATTGCAGCGGGCTGTTTCTCGATCTGCGTTGGCGAGATTGCAGCGGGCTGTTTCTCGATCTACGTTGGCGAGATTCCTCGGGCTGTTTCTCGATCTGCGTTGGCGAGATTGCAGCGGGCTGTTTCTCGACCTGCGTTGGCGGGATTGCAGTGGGCTGTTTCTCGACCTGCGTTGGCGAGATTGCAGCGGGCTGTTTCTCAATCTGCGTTGGCGAGATTGCAGCGGGCTGTTTCTCGACCTGCGTTGGCGAGATTGCAGCGGTCTGTTTCTCGATCTACGTTGGCGAGATTGCAGCGGGCTGTTTCTCGATCTGCGTTGGCGAGATTGCAGAGGGCTGTTTCTCGATCTGCGTTGGCGAGATTGCAGCGGGCTGTTTCTCGACCTGCGTTGGCGAGATTGCAGCGGGCTGTTTCTCGATCTGCGTTGTCGAGATTGCAGCGGGCTATTTCACGACCTGCTTTGGCGAGATTGCAGCGGGCTGTTTCTCGATCTGCGTTGGCGAGATTGCAGCGGGCTGTTTCTCGATCTGCGTTGGAGAGATTGCAGCGGGCTGTTTCTCGATCTCCGTTGGCGAGATTGCAGCGGGCTGTTTCTCGATCTGCATTGGCGAGATTGCACGGGCTGTTTCTCGATATGCGTTGGCGAGATTACAGCGGGCTGTTTCTCGATCTGCGTTGGCGAGATTGCAGCGGGCTGTTTCTCGACCTGCGTTGGCGTGATTGCAGCGGGCTGTTTCTTGACCTGCGTTGGCGAGATTGCAGCGGGCTTTTTCTCGACCTGCATTGGCGAGATTGCAGCGGGCTGTTTCTCGACCTGCGTTGCCGAGATTGCAGCGGGCTGTTTCTTGATCTTGGTTGGCGAGATTGCAGCGGGCGGTTTCTCGACCTGCGTTGGCGAGATTGCAGCGGGCTGTTTCTCGACCTGCGTTGGCGCGATTGCAGCGGGCTGTTTCTCGACCTGCGTTGGCGAGATTGCAGCGGGCTGTTGCTCGATCTGCGTTGGCGAGATTGCAGCGGGCTGTTTCTCGATCTGCGTTGACGAGATTGCAGCGGGCTGTTTCTCGATCTGCGTTGGCGAGATTGCAGCGGGCTGTTTCTCGACCTGCGTTGGCGAGATTGCAGCGGGCTGTTTCTCGACCTGCGTTGGCGAGATTGCAGCGGGCTGTTTCTCGATCTGCATTGGCGAGATTGCAGCGGGCTGTTTCTCGATCTGCGTTGGCGAGATTGCAGCGGGCTGTTTCTCGATCTGCGTTGGCGAGATTGCAGCGGGCTGTTTCTCGATCTGCGTTGGCGAGATTGCAGCGGGCTGTTTCCCGATCTGCGTTGACGAGATTGCTTGGGCTGTTTGTCGATCTGCGTTGGCGAGATTGCAGCGGGCTGTTTCTCGACCTGCGTTGGCGAGATTGCAGCGGTCTGTTTCTCGATCTGCGTTGGCGAGATTGCAGCGGGCTGTTTCTCGATCTGCGTTGGCGAGATTGCAGAGGGCTGTTTCTCGATCTGCGTTGGCGAGATTGCAGCGGGCTGTTTCTCGACCTGCGTTGGCGAGATTGCAGCGGGCTGTTTCTCGATCTGCGTTGGCGAGATTACAGCGGGCTGTTTCTCAACCTGCGTTGGCGAGATTGCAGCGGGCTGTTTCTCGACCTGCGTTGGCGTGATTGCAGCGGGCTGTTTCTTGACCTGCGTTGGCGAGATTGCAGCGGGCTTTTTCTCGACCTGCATTGGCGAGATTGCAGCGGGCTGTTTCTCGACCTGCGTTGCCGAGATTGCAGCGGGCTGTTTCTTGATCTTGGTTGGCGAGATTGCAGTGGGCGGTTTCTCGACCTGCGTTGGCGAGATTGCAGCGGGCTGTTTCTCGACCTGCGTTGGCGAGATTGCAGCGGGCTGTTTCTCGACCTGCGTTGGCGAGATTGCAGCGGGCTGTTTCTCGATCTGCGTTGGCGAGATTGCAGCGGGCTGTTTCTCGATCTGCGTTGACGAGATTGCAGCGGGCTGTTTCTCGATCTGCGTTGGCGAGATTGCAGCGGGCTGTTTCTCGACCTGCGTTGGCAAGATTGCAGCGGGCTGTTTCTCGACCTGCGTTGGCGAGATTGCAGCGGGCTCTTTCTCGATCTGCGTTGGCGAGATTGCAGCGGGCTGTTTCTCGATCTACGTTGGCGAGATTGCAGCGGGCTGTTTCTCGATCTGCGTTGGCGAGATTGCAGCGGGCTGTTTCTCGATCTGCGTTGACGAGATTGCTCAGGCTGTTTGTCGATCTGCGTTGGCGAGATTGCAGCGGGCTGTTTCTCGACCTGCGTTGGCGAGATTGCAGCGGGCTGTTTCTCGATCTGCGTTGGCGAGATTGCACCGGGCTGTTTCTCGATCTGCGTTGGTGAGATTGCAGCGGGCTGTTTCTCGATCTGCGTTGGTGAGATTGCAGCGGGCTGTTTCTCGATCTTCGTTGGCGAGATTGCAGCGGGCTGTTTCTCGACCTGCGTTGGCGGGATTGCAGCGGGCTGTTTCTCGACCTGCGTTGGCGAGATTGCAGCGGGCTGTTTCTCAACCTGCGTTGGCGAGATTACAGCTGTCTGTTTCGCGATCTGCATTGGCGAGATTGCAGTGGGCTGTTTCTCGATCTGCGTTGGCGAGATTGCAGCGGGCTGTTTCTCGATCTGCGTTGCCGAGATTGCAGCGGGTTGTTTCTCGATCTGCGTTGGCGAGATTGCAGCGGGCTGTTTCTCGATCTGCGTTGGCGAGATTGCAGCGGGCTGTTTCTCGATCTGCGTTGGCGAGATTGCAGCGGGCTGTTTCTCGATCTGCGTTGTCGAGATTGCAGCGGGCTGTTTCTCGATCTGCGTTGGCGAGATTGCAGCGGGCTGTTTCTCGATCTGCGTTGGCGAGATTGCAGCGGGCTGTTTCTCGATCTGCGTTGGCGAGATTGCAGCGGGCTGTTTCTCGACCTGCGTTGGCGAGATTGCAGCGGGCTGTTTCTCGATCTGCGTTGGCGAGATTGCAGCGGGCTGTTTCTCGATCTGCGTTGCCGAGATTGCAGTGGGTTGTTTCTCGATCTGCGTTGGCGAGATTGCAGCGGGCTGTTTCTCGATCTGCGTTGGCAAGATTGCAGCGGGCTGTGTCTCGATCTGCGTTGGCGAGATTGCAGCGGGCTGTTTCTCGATCTGCGTTGGCGAGATTGCAGCGGGCTGTTTCTCGATCTGCGTTGGCGAGATTGCAGCGGGCTGTTTCTCGATCTGCGTTGGAGAGATTGCAGCGGGCTGTTTCTCGATCTGCGTTGGCGAGATTGCAGCGGGCTTTTTCTCGATCTGCGTTGGCGAGATTGCAGCGGGCTGTTTCTCGATCTGCGTTGGCGAGATTGCAGCGGGCTGTTTCTCGACCTGCGTTGGCGGGATTGCAGTGGGCTGTTTCTCGACCTGCGTTGGCGAGATTGCAGCGGGCTGTTTCTCAATCTGCGTTGGCGAGATTGCAGCGGGCTGTTTCTCGACCTGCGTTGGCGAGATTGCAGCGGTCTGTTTCTCGATCTACGTTGGCGAGATTGCAGCGGGCTGTTTCTCGATCTGCGTTGGCGAGATTGCAGAGGGCTGTTTCTCGATCTGCGTTGGCGAGATTGCAGCGGGCTGTTTCTCGACCTGCGTTGGCGAGATTGCAGCGGGCTGTTTCTCGATCTGCGTTGTCGAGATTGCAGCGGGCTATTTCACGACCTGCGTTGGCGAGATTGCAGCGGGTTGTTTCTCGATCTGCGTTGGCGAGATTGCAGCGGGCTGTTTCTCGATCTGCGTTGGAGAGATTGCAGCGGGCTGTTTCTCGATCTCCGTTGGCGAGATTGCAGCGGGCTGTTTCTCGATCTGCATTGGCGAGATTGCACGGGCTGTTTCTCGATATGCGTTGGCGAGATTACAGCGGGCTGTTTCTCGATCTGCGTTGGCGAGATTGCAGCGGGCTGTTTCTCGACCTGCGTTGGCGTGATTGCAGCGGGCTGTTTCTTGACCTGCGTTGGCGAGATTGCAGCGGGCTTTTTCTCGACCTGCATTGGCGAGATTGCAGCGGGCTGTTTCTCGACCTGCGTTGCCGAGATTGCAGCGGGCTGTTTCTTGATCTTGGTTGGCGAGATTGCAGCGGGCGGTTTCTCGACCTGCGTTGGCGAGATTGCAGCGGGCTGTTTCTCGACCTGCGTTGGCGCGATTGCAGCGGGCTGTTTCTCGACCTGCGTTGGCGAGATTGCAGCGGGCTGTTGCTCGATCTGCGTTGGCGAGATTGCAGCGGGCTGTTTCTCGATCTGCGTTGACGAGATTGCAGCGGGCTGTTTCTCGATCTGCGTTGGCGAGATTGCAGCGGGCTGTTTCTCGACCTGCGTTGGCGAGATTGCAGCGGGCTGTTTCTCGACCTGCGTTGGCGAGATTGCAGCGGGCTGTTTCTCGATCTGCATTGGCGAGATTGCAGCGGGCTGTTTCTCGATCTGCGTTGGCGAGATTGCAGCGGGCTGTTTCTCGATCTGCGTTGGCGAGATTGCAGCGGGCTGTTTCTCGATCTGCGTTGGCGAGATTGCAGCGGGCTGTTTCCCGATCTGCGTTGACGAGATTGCTTGGGCTGTTTGTCGATCTGCGTTGGCGAGATTGCAGCGGGCTGTTTCTCGACCTGCGTTGGCGAGATTGCAGCGGTCTGTTTCTCGATCTGCGTTGGCGAGATTGCAGCGGGCTGTTTCTCGATCTGCGTTGGCGAGATTGCAGAGGGCTGTTTCTCGATCTGCGTTGGCGAGATTGCAGCGGGCTGTTTCTCGACCTGCGTTGGCGAGATTGCAGCGGGCTGTTTCTCGATCTGCGTTGGCGAGATTGCAGCGGGCTGTTTCTCGATCTGCGTTGGCGAGATTACAGCGGGCTGTTTCTCAACCTGCGTTGGCGAGATTGCAGCGGGCTGTTTCTCGACCTGCGTTGGCGTGATTGCAGCGGGCTGTTTCTTGACCTGCGTTGGCGAGATTGCAGCGGGCTTTTTCTCGACCTGCATTGGCGAGATTGCAGCGGGCTGTTTCTCGACCTGCGTTGCCGAGATTGCAGCGGGCTGTTTCTTGATCTTGGTTGGCGAGATTGCAGTGGGCGGTTTCTCGACCTGCGTTGGCGAGATTGCAGCGGGCTGTTTCTCGACCTGCGTTGGCGAGATTGCAGCGGGCTGTTTCTCGACCTGCGTTGGCGAGATTGCAGCGGGCTGTTTCTCGATCTGCGTTGGCGAGATTGCAGCGGGCTGTTTCTCGATCTGCGTTGACGAGATTGCAGCGGGCTGTTTCTCGATCTGCGTTGGCGAGATTGCAGCGGGCTGTTTCTCGACCTGCGTTGGCAAGATTGCAGCGGGCTGTTTCTCGACCTGCGTTGGCGAGATTGCAGCGGGCTCTTTCTCGATCTGCGTTGGCGAGATTGCAGCGGGCTGTTTCTCGATCTACGTTGGCGAGATTGCAGCGGGCTGTTTCTCGATCTGCGTTGGCGAGATTGCAGCGGGCTGTTTCTCGATCTGCGTTGACGAGATTGCTCAGGCTGTTTGTCGATCTGCGTTGGCGAGATTGCAGCGGGCTGTTTCTCGACCTGCGTTGGCGAGATTGCAGCGGGCTGTTTCTCGATCTGCGTTGGCGAGATTGCACCGGGCTGTTTCTCGATCTGCGTTGGTGAGATTGCAGCGGGCTGTTTCTCGATCTGCGTTGGTGAGATTGCAGCGGGCTGTTTCTCGATCTTCGTTGGCGAGATTGCAGCGGGCTGTTTCTCGACCTGCGTTGGCGGGATTGCAGCGGGCTGTTTCTCGACCTGCGTTGGCGAGATTGCAGCGGGCTGTTTCTCAACCTGCGTTGGCGAGATTACAGCTGTCTGTTTCGCGATCTGCATTGGCGAGATTGCAGTGGGCTGTTTCTCGATCTGCGTTGGCGAGATTGCAGCGGGCTGTTTCTCGATCTGCGTTGCCGAGATTGCAGCGGGTTGTTTCTCGATCTGCGTTGGCGAGATTGCAGCGGGCTGTTTCTCGATCTGCGTTGGCGAGATTGCAGCGGGCTGTTTCTCGATCTGCGTTGGCGAGATTGCAGCGGGCTGTTTCTCGATCTGCGTTGTCGAGATTGCAGCGGGCTGTTTCTCGATCTGCGTTGGCGAGATTGCAGCGGGCTGTTTCTCGATCTGCGTTGGCGAGATTGCAGCGGGCTGTTTCTCGATCTGCGTTGGCGAGATTGCAGCGGGCTGTTTCTCGACCTGCGTTGGCGAGATTGCAGCGGGCTGTTTCTCGATCTGCGTTGGCGAGATTGCAGCGGGCTGTTTCTCGATCTGCGTTGCCGAGATTGCAGTGGGTTGTTTCTCGATCTGCGTTGGCGAGATTGCAGCGGGCTGTTTCTCGATCTGCGTTGGCAAGATTGCAGCGGGCTGTGTCTCGATCTGCGTTGGCGAGATTGCAGCGGGCTGTTTCTCGATCTGCGTTGGCGAGATTGCAGCGGGCTGTTTCTCGATCTGCGTTGGCGAGATTGCAGCGGGCTGTTTCTCGATCTGCGTTGGAGAGATTGCAGCGGGCTGTTTCTCGATCTGCGTTGGCGAGATTGCAGCGGGCTTTTTCTCGATCTGCGTTGGCGAGATTGCAGCGGGCTGTTTCTCGATCTGCGTTGGCGAGATTGCAGCGGGCTGTTTCTCGACCTGCGTTGGCGAGATTGCAGTGGGCTGTTTCTCGATCTGCGTTGGCGAGATTGCAGCGGGCTGTTTCTCGATCTGCGTTGGCGAGATTGCAACGGGCTGTTTCTCGACCTGCGTTGGCGAGATTGCAACGGGCTGTTTCTCGACCTGCGTTGGCGAGATTGCAGCGGGCTGTTTCGCGATCTGCATTGGCGAGATTGCAGCGGGCTGTTTCTCGATCTGCGTTGGCGAGATTGCAGCGGGCTGTTTCTCGATCTGCGTTGGCGAGATTGCTGCGGGCTGTTTCTCGATCTGCGTTGGCGAGATTGCAGCGGGCTGTTTCTCGATCTGCGTTAGCGAGATTGCAGCGGGCTGTTTCTCGATCTGCGTTGGCGAGATTGCAGCGGGCTGTTTCTCGATCTGCGTTGGCGAGATTGCAGCGGGCTGTTTCTCGATCTGCGTTGGCGAGATTGCAGCGGGCTGTTTCTCGATCTGCGTTGGCGAGATTGCAGCGGGCTGTTTCTCGATCTGCGTTGGCGAGATTGCAGCGGGCTGTTTCTCGACCTGCGTTGGCGAGATTGCAGGGGGCTGTTTCCCGACCTGCGTTGGCGAGATTGCTGCGGGCTGTTTCTCGATCTGCGTTGGCAATATTGCAGCGGGCTGTTTCTCGATCTTCGTTGACGAGATTGCAGCGGGCTGTTTCTCGATCTGCGTTGGCGGGATTGCAGCGGGCTGTTTTTCGATCTGCGTTGGCGAGATTGCAGCGGGCTGTTTCTCGATCTGCGTTGGCGAGATTGCAGCGGGCTGTTTCTCGATCTGCGTTGGCGGGATTGCAGCGGGCTGTTTTTCGATCTGCGTTGGCGAGATTGCAGCGGGCTGTTTCTCGATCTGCGTTGGCGAGATTGCAGCGGGCTGTTTCTCGATCTGCATTGGCGAGATTGCAGCGGGCTGTTTCTCGATCTGCGTTGGCGAGATTGCAGCGGGCTGTTTCTCGATCTGCATTGGCGAGATTGCAGCGGGCTGTTTCTCGATCTGCGTTGGCGAGATTGCAACGGGCTGTTTCTCGACCTGCGTTGGCGAGATTGCAGCGGGCTGTTTCGCGATCTGCATTGGCGAGATTGCAGCGGGCTGTTTCTCGATCTGCGTTGGCGAGATTGCAGCGGGCTGTTTCTCGATCTGCGTTGGCGAGATTGCTGCGGGCTGTTTCTCGATCTGCGTTGGCGAGATTGCAGCGGGCTGTTTCTCGATCTGCGTTAGCGAGATTGCAGCGGGCTGTTTCTCGATCTGCGTTGGCGAGATTGCAGCGGGCTGTTTCTCGATCTGCGTTGGCGAGATTGCAGCGGGCTGTTTCTCGATCTGCGTTGGCGAGATTGCAGCGGGCTGTTTCTCGATCTGCGTTGGCGAGATTGCAGCGGGCTGTTTCTCGATCTGCGTTGGCGAGATTGCAGCGGGCTGTTTCTCGACCTGCGTTGGCGAGATTGCAGGGGGCTGTTTCCCGACCTGCGTTGGCGAGATTGCTGCGGGCTGTTTCTCGATCTGCGTTGGCAATATTGCAGCGGGCTGTTTCTCGATATTCGTTGACGAGATTGCAGCGGGCTGTTTCTCGATCTGCGTTGGCGGGATTGCAGCGGGCTGTTTTTCGATCTGCGTTGGCGAGATTGCAGCGGGCTGTTTCTCGATCTGCGTTGGCGAGATTGCAGCGGGCTGTTTCTCGATCTGCGTTGGCGGGATTGCAGCGGGCTGTTTTTCGATCTGCGTTGGCGAGATTGCAGCGGGCTGTTTCTCGATCTGCGTTGGCGAGATTGCAGCGGGCTGTTTCTCGATCTGCATTGGCGAGATTGCAGCGGGCTGTTTCTCGATCTGCGTTGGCGAGATTGCAGCGGGCTGTTTCTCGATCTGCATTGGCGAGATTGCAGCGGGCTGTTTCTCGATCTGCGTTGTCGAGATTGCAACGGGCTGTTTCTCGACCTGCGTTGGCGAAATTGCAGCGGGCTGTTTCTCGATCTGCGTTGGCGAGATTGCGGCGGGCTGTTTCTCGATCTGCGTTGGCGAGATTGCAGCGAGCTCTTTCTCGATCTGCGTTGGCGAGATTGCAGCTCGTATTTCATGGCACTTAGTGCTGGAAATGAGCCCCCATGAAATTCTTGCCATTACTGGCTGTCTTGTCATTTGATTCACCAGACACGTGCTTCAGCTGCTCTCCGCTAACAAGGAGGAGCTGCTTTTAAACGCTCCCTCATCATTTACTCCCAGTCAACACACAAGCATGACACCGCGCAGACCTACTCCTCTCTCTGGCGATGCTGACCTGGCCAGGCATCTGGACACTGTGGAGGTGGGACAGGATATCCTGCTCCACCGAGAGGGTCGGAGGGCCAGCAGCAGGGTCAGCCATGCTGCCTAGGAGGAAGTGGCAGCATTGCCAACCAATGTCAGAAGAAGACCAAGCTGCAAGGGTAAGTTCCACCTCTCTCCTGACATCATCTCCACCTGCCACCCCTCAAATTCCCACCCCCTAACCCACAAATCATTGGCTGACACCTCACCCCACCCCCCCATATCCGATCTTCGTGCTTGTTCCTTATCACCCCTGCCACCGACAAGCACAAACCCTTCATGTTCAGTTGCAGTGCCCAAACATGCCACCTGCTATAGACCCCCCCAGATCCATCAAACGCGCGGCACACAAAGCCCTTTCTTTGTCCCTGCAGAAGAAGATAGCCCATAATTAGCAGGAAAGGGCCTAGACGGGGAGGCAGAGCCCCAAAGATGCAAGTCCTCACCCGTTATGAGGAACAGGCCCTGGAGCTCACGGGGTTGACCAAGGAGAGAGCAGCCACCGACAGAAAGGTTGACCTGAACCGCAGAGGTGAGGATCCACTGCCTTTCACCCAGGTGACCCGTCTCAAGTGAATTGTTCATGTCAGACAAAATGATCCTTCCCTCTCACTGGCCACTTGTCTACCCTCTTGCAGGTTCTCCATTTGATGGGGCTGGGCCATCCACCACCCAAGAGATTATCTTGGAGGAGAGCTCTGAGGAGACCACCATCGGGGTGGCAAAACTATCACCCCCACCTTCCACCAGTGCAGAGATGCACACCTCGGTGGGTGACATTAGTGGACAGGCTTCTGGGACACAATCTGGTGGGAACCACACAGTTGCTGATGCACATGAGGTGGAGGCAGGAACATCGAGTCAGCAGTCGGAGGTCTGCTGGATCCAGGACACTGCTGAGTCCCAGTCAGATGCTAAGACTCAGATGCCAGAGGACAAGATTATCTCGGAGCTGATGCAGATGATAGGACACGGCCATGAGATGCAGGAGTGGATTTCAGTGACAAACCAGCGAGTGCATAGCCGATTGGAGGAGTCCCAAAGGCTACAGTCGCAGGAGATGATGCCAACAATACATGACACTGAAGCTAACACTGCTAGGGTGGCGACCGCAGTGGAAAGCCTCCAGCACAAGGTCAGCCCCTTGAGTGGTGGCATCCAAGGCTTGGGTCTGCCTGTGACGACCATGGCTGAGGGCCTTGACATCATGTCCCAGTTGTTGTGGGACCTGTCCCAGATGCAGGTGGATCCCTCTGGGCACTGTCAGGGAAGAGGAAACACTGGAGGGCAACCTCGGTCCTGCCACCAAGTAGCCGATGGCGGTGTCCAGTTCGTCCAATTCCTTCCCTCCTGACACTGGCGCATCTCAAGGACAGCGGGCAGAAAAGGGTGGTACAGCAATTCCAATGACACCGGTAAGTCGGCCTGGACCCTTCGGCTCATGGCCCTCCAGAGGAGTTCAACCAAGGACAACAAAGGCCACAGGGCACAGAAAACAGTAGGCTGCCTCCACCTCTGATGTGCATCCTGGAGACACACCTAGATGTAGCAGTAGACCAGGTAAAATGAGGAAGAGAGAGGATCACTGAGTGGGCACTGAATCAGTGGTGGGGGAAGTGTCACAATCTGTAGCTTAGGAAATGTAATAATAATATTTATCATTGTCACAAGTAGGCTTACATTAACACTGCAATGAAGTTACGGCGAAAAGCCCCAAATTACTCATTATTAAACATGTAACACCTGATACATGTGAAGCCTCTGCCACGTTAATCTTCACAGTGGGCCTGCCTGCCCCCAACTCCCTGTTGCGCAACATTCCCCACACCCCCTGGGTGTCCCCGATGGAGACATCTATTCAGGGGATGGGTGTGAGCGCACTGTCAGCAGAAAGACTGGAGTCAGACTTTGGCACAAATTGAGGAACACCAGAGCTTTCCTCACAGCAAGTTATCCCCTGCCTTGTATGTTGACCAGCTTACAGTACTAACACCGGCCCATCACCTGGGATGATGTTGCACAACTCTTGGAGAGTGGAACAGGGTAGTCGGAGGGGTTGGGTGGGAGGGGCGGGGATTGGGGGGGGGGGAAGGAGGTGAATGGGGGGATGGGAAAAAAGGAGTGGAATGGGGGGATGGAGGTGATCTGACAGACAAAGCCTTGTCCTATGAGTTGCAGACGAGAATGAGGTCTTCCCTGGTCCTCTGTCTCTTCCTGCAGTTCCTTCCTGGGCTTGTCCACCATCCTCTCCTAGTCCAACTTCCCCTCCTCCTCCTCATCAGAGGCTGCACGTCATTCCTCCTCCTTCTCCAGCATGTCAGCCCGCTGCTGTGCCAAGTTGTGGAGGGCACAGCAGTCTACCACACCTCTTGGGTGTGTACTGCAGTGCACCATCAGAGCGGTCCAGGAATTAGAATGTAATTTTGAACAGCCGGATGCACCACTCAATGACAGCATGGGGGCGCAACAGAGGTCTCTTATATTGGGTCTCCACCTTGGTCTCCGGCCTCTGCGCTGGCGTCATTAGCCAGGACTTGAGCGGGTACCCCTTATCCCCCAAGAGCCAACTCATCATCCTCGTCCTTGAAGATGCCGGGAATCTCCAAGTGTCCCAGGATGTAGTTGCCATACACGCTTTCTGGGAAATGGCCACACACGTGCATGACCTGGAGGTGGTGGTCACACACGAGCTGATCACTCAGTGAGTGGAACCCCTTCCTGTTAATGAAGGGAGCTCACTGTTCCCCCGATGTGTGCAAGGTAACATGTGTGCCATCAATTACCCCCTGGACCTATAACATCCCGGCTATGACAAGAAATACTGCAGCCCGGGCATCTTGATGGGCTTGGTCGCCCATGCTCGAGCCCTGGAATTAAGCAGTGGCATAGGATTTCAGGACTGCGGGGAACTTCACAGACACCAGGAGCGGGTGTCCTCCTCCTCCATGGGGTGCCGCACTGTATCTTTGTTGAGACAGAGTCTCCTGCGGCACATGCTGTTCATCATTTCCTCAAAAGACCAACGACGTCACCTTGGCAATCGCTGACGTCCCCCTCGTGTTTCCTCCTCAGCCTGATGGGCAGCCCCCTGCACATTTCATGGAAGAATCATAGATTGCATAGAATCCCTGCAGTACAGGAGACCATTCGGCTCATTGAGTCTGCCCTTCAAAAGCATACCCTACCTAGGCCCAAAACCCCGGCCTATCCCTGTAATCCCACCTAACCTTTGGACACTAAAGGCCAATTTAGCATGGCCAATCCATCTAACCTGCACATCTTTGGACTGTGGCAGGAAACCTGAACACCAGGAGGAAACCCATGTTGACACGGGGAGAATGTACAAACTCTACACAGTCATCCAAGGACCGTACCGCCAACATGGGGTGCTGTCTCCAGCTTGCGGTCGATGCTGCTGCCTTCTCTAGCTTCTGGCCACCAGCACCGTGAAGACATCCTCTTCTGGACCGCCACCATCATCCACTTTGGTATCTGTAAGGAATTGGTGAAGGAGACAGACCGTCAATCAGTTTGGGCTTCCACCCCGGGACCTTCAAATCCCCCAAGCCTCTCCCCATCCTTACATGTTCCATCTTCTCTCAGAGTGCTATCCACAGAGCCAGTTATGTCAGAAAGTCTCGCTCTGCACACTCACCCCCGACCATAGCAGGAGCTCCTAGATCCCAGACGCCTGCCGGGAACATTAGGTACACTGTGTTCAGGTGCCTCCCCTGATCCAACCACTCACCCTTTAGTTGAGAGGACATCCCCAGTAAGCCCAGCTCTTGAAAGCTTTATTGTTGGCTGCTACCTATATGGTGCTGACATTCCTAGAGGTTCGGCAAACTGTTCAGGTGATGAAAGGCAACGCAATTATCATCGTCTGAGACATGGCATATGTACCCACGAGAATCCACATGATCTATTTTGAAGTGCTCTCACAACTAACAAGGACAATTCCTTATTAGCAATAGCCTTCAGCTGTGAAGCTAGAGGCTGCTCACAGTGAAGGGAGTTAAAGTCACCGTCAGCATGTCAACAAGAACAGGGCTCTGTTTGAATGTTTTCGGTAGGACAGACAGGCAGCAGTTGTAGTTGCCCCTGTAATGGAATCCCCAATATTTAAAGATGGCCTGAAGGAAATACAATAGAAATAATCGCTTATTGTCACGAGTAGGCTTCAATGAAGTTACTGTGAAAAGCTCCTAGTCGCCACATTCCAGCACCTGTTCGGGGAGGCCTCACAGAGGAAAAGGCCCTCAACAACCACCCCCGCCCCCCCAGCCCAGGACGACCCCTAACCTGGAACTCTTCAGCCCCCCGACCAAGCCCAACAACCCTGAGGGGGCCCCACCCCACTCCGAGCACTGGAGCAGCAGTTCCAATGCCCTTGAGTTGCATGCTTGAAAATGGAAATGGCTCCTCACCTCCTCAGTTCCCATCAGCAGCCATTGCACCAGCTTTGCATCTTTAAAAAGGGTACTAAACAACATCCCAGTTTCTCGCTGGGGAGCCGGTTCATTTTCAGGAGGATATTGCATTCGACTTCAATCTCACTAATGAGATGGAAATTGAGATGAGGAGGAATTTCTTCAGCCAGAGGGTGGTGAATCTGTGGAAATTTTTGCCGCGGAAGGCTGTGGAGGCCAAATCACTGAGTGTCTTTAAGACAGAGATGGATAGGTTCTTGTTTAATAAGGGGATCAGGGTTTATGGGGAGAAGGCGGGAGAATGGGGATGAGAAAAATATCAGCCATGATTGAATGGCGGAGCAGAGTCGATGGACTAAATGGACTAATTCTGCTCCTATGTCTTATGATCTTACGATGCAAATTGGGGTCAATGATATCCCATCATATTTGGGTGAGATCCCGAACTCGCCATCGGGAGCGAGCTGATTAGATAGCAAACTGATCGAATCTCGATTTTGGCCTTTCCTGCTATTTACCAGATCCTCATCAGGCGCAACACATTGGTTAAGTCCCACCCATTATCTATATGTATTGTTGTCTTCACAAAATTTCTGAACAATGTACTCCATCTGGGATTCCTGAAAGTTCACCATGAATGCTCTCTTCAACTCAAAGGCAATAACATTTTAGCTAAATAAATTGTTCAAGTGCGTAGTGATTGTGCTTACTGTTTGCATATAGTGCCAAATTCTTGCTGCCTTTCCTTCAAAAAACTATGACTGAGTAACAGGAAGGTGAGTACTGAATAGAACATTCATTGTATTCATTCATGGGATGTGAGCATTGCTGGCAAGACCAGCATTGATTGTCCATCCCTAATTGCCCTTCAGGTGATGAGCTGCCTCTTTGAACCACAACTGTTTTTGTGGTGAAGGATAGCGTAAGACTTGGAGAACATGTAGGTGGTGATGTTTCCATATGCCTGCTTCCCTTGTCCATCCAGGTGGAACAGGGTTTTTCAAAGTCAGGGTCGTGACCCGAGGGTGGGTCACAGGCTGGTGTTGGGAGGGTCGCAAAGTGCTTGGTCACACCATTCCTGCGGTGGTCCCAATCATGAGAGAAGTGCCCAACAGCCGCTACCGGCTTTTACATTGAGAATTGGGGTCGCTGCTTCCTTTTCAATGGAGTTGCATTATGCTGTGCGGAGTCTTCCGGCCAGAAGCGGCAGCAGAGAGTAGGTCACGCACCCTTGACATTGAATTGACGTGAAGCTCCATCCAGGCACGTGCTTTTGGCATGAAAGCAGAGTTGTTTCAATTTTGTAGCTGTTGGCAAGCACAACAAGTGAACTGTGAAGATGAATGGTTTTCTTAAAAGTAAGAGATGGCCAGAGACTCAAATAAGTAGTTTACGTTTTGGACACGATCGCTCAACAGAATCTGCTGGAGAGAGCTGCTCATGAGAGTCCAGGGCAGGACAGAGCAGTGGTGGTGTTAGAACGCTAGGGCCTCTGGTTAACGGCCATTGAAAAAAGAAAATTAACTCAGAACATAGACATGTAAAGATGATATCTTAAGATATCGTTTCGTCAATTGTGACAATGCAAATAATGAGGCAAAACCCATGTATGATATATGCAGGGAAGTACTGGCAAATGAGAGAAGTTTAAAAATTTGAAAGAGAAGCGGAGTGTGAAAAATTCCTTTTCAGGTTGAGACCCCAGAGTCAGTAATTAACTTCCAGCTGACTCCAAACCTATAATACCACATTAATAACGTACCAAAAGCCCATAAGCCTGTCAGAATTCTGGTGTAGCATCTCCAAGGAGTATCCAGTGCTGAGTAAAATAAGCATTTTGTTGCTATTGTCCTTCACAACGACCTACATTTGTGAGGTTGGATTTTCCGTTTTCACAAAGATGTAGATAGCACAAAAGAACTTGCTGAAGTCTGCACTTCATATGCCCAGTGCCCTCTGCTCCTTTGATTCAAGTGAGATCGTGAGGACAAAGCAGGCTTCCCTTTTGCGTAAAAATGTAGCAAACATGGCGTGTGTCACAAAACACGGTCGGTGTTTCACGATGGTTGGACTGTGTGGGTCGCGATGGTCGGCCGGCATGGGTCCGAAGGTTGGCTGGTTGCCAAAAGTGGGTCCCTGGGAAAAAGTATGAAAAATACTGGACTTGTTTATTTTCCACCCCTCCCAATACACAACTGTGCATATTCACAAGTGGGAAATATTTGGTTGGATCAGATTTTGTGTTTTGTTTCTGTAATGGCCTGAAATTAGGATGAGCTGAAATACAAGCTCTTTGTTTCTCTCTTCACAGATGTTGCCTGACCTGCTGTGTGTCTTCAACCTGTCCCTGTCCTTGTTCTTAATTTAATTTAATGTGTTGAATAACTGACGTGCTCAGATCACCACCCTTGCTTTGTTGGCTTCTAAGTAAAGGTCAAAGAGCTCCATTAAGCAAGTGTGCCATCTACGTTCACAAGATTTGAAATTGAAAATTGCAAAGGGTTGGTGTGTTGAACCTCACAGTCAGATGGAAGTCCAAACTAACCTAAAATGGCACACCTATGCACAATCCAGATATGACTTGAGATTTGCAGTATCATTTACAGAAACTAAACAGCTTCCCATGGCTGTTCTACAATTCAGGGAGATCAGCGTGAGCCTGCCCCACTGTATGTTGCAGAATAAACACAAAAGCAAATACAATTTTCATATCCATCAAGGCTTGTACATAACAGTTGCTCATCAGAATATAGTCTCAGCTCCTCGGGCTCACACATTGATTGATGACCTGTGTGGAAATTACTGTAAATACCTGTGAAAATACTAAAGGAGGTGCTGTGATGCAATGGTAGTATCGCTGCTTCTGCACCAGAAGCTCAGGGTTCAGGTCCCACTCCAGGACTTGATGGTCAAGGAAAATGTGTTATGACGTGGCCAAACAGGTTGAGTGTCAGCTTGCAAATCCTTCCAACATACGCCAATGGCAGGTGGTAAGGGTGGCACTGCCCCCAGCGCATTTGACTGAGTATGGTATCAAGGAGCCCTCGCTAAACTGGAGTCAATGGGAATGAGGGGGAAACGCTCTGCTGGTTGGAGTCATACCTGGCACAAAAGAAGATGGCTGTGGTGGTTAAAGGACAATCATCTCAACTGCAGGACATCACTGCATGAGTTCCTCAGGGTAGTGTCCTTGATCCAACTGTCTTCAGCTGCTTCATCAATGGTCTCCTTTCCATCATAAGGTCAGAAGTGGGGTTGTTTGCGGATGATTGCACAATGTTCAGCACCATTTGCGACTCCTCAGATAATGAAACATACAATGTCCAAGTGCAGCAAGACCTGGACAATATCAAGGCTTGGGCTGACAAGTGGCAAGTTACATTGGCACAACACAAGTGCCAGGCAATGACCATCTCCTACAAGAGAGGATCTAACCATTGTCCCTTGACATTAAATGGCAGGGTGTCAGGTTGGCACTGCCAGGTATCATGCCGAAGGGGCCTTACAAGGCAGAGGGGGTCCTGGTAGCCCTCCCTCAATTGGGGGGAGGGGGTTTCTGAAAGGGGGCGGGGGAAAGTTCAGGGCAGCCTTCCTAAATGGTGTTACCATCTGCAAGGAGTCTTTTCTGCTTTAAGTGCGGCCACAGAAGAGAGAATCTCCCCAAAGCCAAAGAAAACGGCAAAATGCTGTGTTGAATAGTAAGATGTTTCTTGGCGCTAAGCGCACACGAAACCGGACATAGAAATCTTTTGGGTGAATCGTGCCTGTGAGTTTGGAAATGATGGGCTGGATTCTCTGCCTGCCACGCCACATTTGTGCCTCGACCCGCCGGTGGGATTCTCTGTTACACCGGCCGGTCAATGGGGTTTCCCATTGTGGGGCAGCCCCACGCCGTCGGGAAACCCCCGGGCGCCGGCAAAACGGAGAATCCTACCGGCGAAGAATCCCGCCCGATATTTCTGCCTTGCACAACAGAACAGGTAAGGAGACAAGAATGGTCAATTGGAATGTACTTGATCCAGTCTGTTTGAATGGGCGGCACGGTAGCACAGTGGTCACTATCTGTGCAGAGTCTGCACGTTCTCCCTGTGTCTGCGTGGGTTTTCTCCTGGTGCACCACTTTCCTCCCACAAGTCCCGAAAGACGAGCTGTTAGGTAGTTTGGACATTCTGAATTATCCCGCCGTGTACCCTAACAGGCGCCGGAATGTGGCGACTAGTAACTTGATTGCAGTGTTAATGTAAGCCTACTTGTGACAATAAAGATTATTGTTATTATTATTATCATTCTGTTTACCTATACTTCTGCAACATAATGGCTCTCAGCTGAACACTTACATACACCACACCGCTTACTTTTCTTGGTTACCATTCTGAAGATATCTTCAAGGAGCTGAACAGGTTGTTCATTGGTGCTGAGAGGCTTGTTGGTTCTCCCACACCAGAGTCTCGGCTTTGAAAATAGCAGCATGTTCGAGAGACGCCTGAAGACTGACATGCTATCCAGGAGTGCTATTTTAAACACACATCCACACCTGACCTGATCCACACAGGCATTTAAAAATCTTACTTGCACACAGAGCTCAGAAATATCCTTTAGTATGGAAAGTCTGTGTTAAGTTGAATGGGTTTAAGTCATTTCCAATTTTTTATTTATTCCGTCTTGTGTTCCTACACATGCGCCATTAGGTGGGAGAACTAGGCCCTTTCTTTTGTGAAGAAGGTGATTTGGCAACTGGCTGCTATGCTTCTGGTGTTGTGCTTTTAGAGCCATCAACCAGGAGTGAATAGTCTTTGTATTTTACTTCGCTCTCAGTGGAAAGCATCTCTCAATACTCAAGATATAAGTTCACTTGACGTATAGTTAAACTAAGACATAGAGCTTAAAGTCTATGGGCGAGATTCTCTGGTCTCCTGCGGCTAGTTTCTCTGCGGCGGGAGGCGGCAGGTGGTGCTCCGTTGGCCAGTGGCGGGATCTTCTGGTCCCACCGCTGTCCACGGGATTTCCCATTAAATTCACCTCACACCGCTGGGAAACGCGCGGCGGGGGTGCGCTGTCAGCAGGACGGGAAGATCTCCCTGGTGTGAAAAGCAGGAAGATCTCGCCCTGTGTGTAAAGTACAAAGTACCTACATCACAGAAACAGGCCAGCATCGATCCTTATGGATAACTGCTTTTCACCATTTACCAATCTGAGTAACAGCAGTAAGCTGAACTTACTGACGACTGGCTGAATCAAGGGTAGTAAAAGTAGGCACTTGGGGAGGAGAAGAAAATATTTTATTTCAAACAAAAATTAAAATGTCCATTCCGACAACATAGCATATATGGCACAGAAAAAGGTCATTTGGCGTAACTAATCTATGCAGATGTTTATATTCCACTTGAGCATTCCCCCGTCTTATCCCATCTAAGTCTAGCATCAGCACCCTTTATTCCCTTCTTCCTCAAATGCCTGTCCAGCTTCCCCTTAGATTCATCTGTCCCATTTGCTTCAAGTACTCCCTGTCGTAACAAGTTCCACATCCTCACCATTCTTTGTGTAAAGAAGTTGCTTGTGGATTCCCTATTGGATTTCTTGGTGACTATCTTCTATTGAAGGCCTCCGATTATGCTCTTCCCCGCAAAAGGAAACATTTCTGTGTTCATGCTATCAAAACCTTTCAGAAAGATCTCCATTTGATCACCCATCCACCTTATCTTTCTCAGAGAAAAGAGTCACAGCCTGTCAATTCTTCCCACGCATTTCCAGTAACATTCTTGTAAATCACTTTTCACCCTCTCCGGTGCCTTGACATCTGTTTTAGAATGTGGCAACCAGAGCTACATGCATTACTCTAAGCTTGATGTAACCAACCGCCTCAAAAAACACACATCGACTTCAAAGCTACTATCAGAAAAATGTGATGAGTCAAATCTGTGATCAAAGAGTGAAATCAAACTTAAGAACATTTAAACATCAATGAACTTCATTTCTCTGTGTATCCATTCTGTCCATTCATGGGATGTGGGCATTATTGACAAGGACAGCATTTATTGCCCATCCTAATTATCCTTGAGTAGGTGGTGGTGAGCCGCTTCCTTCAACTGCTGGAGTCCGTGTGTTGTAAGTACACCCACGGTGTTGTCAGGGATGGAGTTCCAGGGTTTTTGACCCAATGACAGTGAAGGAAGAGCGATATTGTTCCAACATATAATTACACAATAGAATTTTATTGTTTATTGCGCGGGAAATTGAATACAAAAGTAGGGAGGTTAGCCTCAGTTAGACAGGACATTGGTGAGACCACATCTGGAGTACTGTGTATAGTATTGGTCTCCTTATTTAAGGAAGGTTTAAATGCATTGGAAGCAGTTCAGAGATGGTCTATTATATTAAGATCTGGAATAGGTAGGTTGTCTTATGAGGAAAGGTTGGACAGGCTAGGCCTGGAATTTAGAAGAGTAAGAGGTGACTTGATTGAGACATATTGGCCGGAATTCTCCAGCTGTTCACTGGTGCGGGATTGTCTGGTCCCCTGGCAGTGCACCCCTGCCGGCGGGTTTCCCGTTGGCATAGGGTGATTTCAATGGGAAATCCCATTGACAGCGGTGGGGAACAGAGAATCCCACCGCCAACCAACGATGTGCTGCCTCCCACCACCGAGAAACACGAGGCAGGGAGACATGAGAATCCAGTCCATAAGATCCTGAGAGGTCTTGAGAGGGTGGATGCAGAGAGGCTGTTTCCTCTTGTGGAAGAATCCAGAACTAGATTGTTTAAAAGTAAGGTTACCCATTTACAACTGAGATGAGGAGAAATTCTTTCTCTGAGGGTTGTGAGTCTTTGGAACTCTCTTCCTGAAAAGGCAGTGGAAGCAAAGTCTTAAACATTTTTCTGGCAGAGTTGGATAGATTCTTGATAGGCAATTGGGTGAAAGGTCCTTGGGGATAGGCAAGAATGTAGAGTTGAGGTTACAATCAGATCAGCCATGATCTTATTGAATGGCAGGACAGCCTCAAGGGGCTGATGGCCTATTTCTGCTCCAAGTTCATATGCAAGACAAGATGGTGTGTGACTTGGATGGGACCTTGCTTGTGGTGGTGTTCTCATGTACCTACTGCTCTTGTCCTTATTTATTCCAATTCTTTAATGGGATATGAGCGTGACTGGCAAGGCCAGCATTTGTTGCCCAACCTTAACTGTCCTTGTAGCAGTAGGGCACCTTCTTAAACCAATGCAGTTCTAGGTGGTTAGAGTAATGACAAGGGGAATCTGGCGAGTTCACAGGGAGACGTTTGTTCAGCTTTACAGCGGCACATACATAGGGTCTGGCTATACATTACCAGACTCCTTTTTTCCAGCTACTACATGCTACATGCGGTGATATGCCTGTAAGCAATATCATAGCTGGATGGTGTGCGACCTCCAACCAGCAGGTGGTGATGTATACACACCATGCGGTCTCAAAACTGTGGACATGTGACCAGGGACTCCCATATAAGTAGATTCACATCCGGCCATTGACAGATGATTGTAGGAGATGGTAGTAAGACATACAGGTGAACAATTGTGCTAGATGTAGTTGCAGAGGAGTACAAAGAAACTCCATGATAACTCTGTAACAGATCGCTATCCTACCATGTGTGATTCAATCAAGATCCTGGTTTGGACAAGTCTATGTGTTTGGCAGATTCCTTAGCAAGGCAGAGAAGACCAAACACAACATGGTACCATGAGTACTGAAGATTTAAAGATAATGATGGTAGTGAGAACGTTAGGCATTCGGATGGAGGACCGACCTGGTACACTGCAGCCTGAGGCGATTCAATGCACTAGAAGACTCTGGAGCTCGAGATGGACGGACAGACTGAGAGCCCCCCACCAACTTCAGATCTCCGGTAATGTAGATGAGAACTGACGGTTGTTCAAGCAATAGTTCAGACTCTGTGTTTCGGCCCTAGGCATACAGGCCCAGCCTGATGAAAGGCGAATCGCATTGCTGCTAATGGTGCAGGTCCACAAGCGATTGAACTGTCTAACTCATTTGTGTTCGAGAATGAGGAGGATCGCAAGAAATATGATGAAGTTTTGAGGCACTTTGATAAATATTGTTCCCCTAAAAAGATTGATACGTTTGAGCAATATATGCTCTGTATGCGTGCCCAAAAACCTGGCAAATCATTTGACAGTTTTGTCACTGATTTGAGGCTGAAGGCTCAGTCATGCAACTTCAGCAACCTGAAATCTTCATTGATCCGCGACCAAATTGTCTTTGGTGTAGCTGATGATAAGCTTCGAGAAAGTTTAACGCGGGAAGAAGATTTGGTGCTGGAACAGGCAGTGAAGATTTGCCAGGTGAACGTGATAGCTGAACAGAGAATAGACGCATTCTGCTCGAAAGATTTTGGCGCCAACTTGGAAGAAGAAGCCAGCGCCATTAGTGTTGTGATGCATGCCATGAAGAAACGTGGTATCAGTGCAGGTGGCCATTTTAAGTGGCCGACAGGAGTCGCCGCCGCCTTCTTGTGCCATAAATGTGGCACTCGACATGCCCCATGGCAGTGACCGGCCTTTGTAAAAATTTGCTCCAGGTGGCCGTATTGGGCATTTTGCAAAACAATGTTTTGCGCTTGCTACAATGGACCATACACGAGCGGTACATGCAGTGGATGAGATTAATACCGATGAACAGTTTTTCATCGATCTCATCGTGGTGAGGAACCAGAAGAGTCCAAAAAGGAATGATGAAAACAAAATTGCTCATGAATATGAAGCCTGCTCTTGTAGTAACAGGGCGGGATTCTTTGGCCTCCTAGCCGTGTGTTTCTCGGCATGGGGAGGCGGTGCGCCATTCGCTGGCTGCAGGATTCTCTGTTCCCGTCGCTGCCAATGGGATTTCCCCACAATTGACCCCACGATGCTGGGTGGGAAAGAATCAGGATTCCAGCCTGTAAATTTCAGACTGACACATGCAAATTAACTCTTTGCATGTTCCTGCCGGCGTGGGGCAGGTGCCTGCAACGGGCAGCGGTGCAGGAGCGGAGACTAGGCACGAGTCTGCCACCTGGCGCCGATCCTGTTTCTCGGCTGCCGATCCTGTTTTTCGACCCACGTTCCATTCTCTGCCTCCCGTTCTCTGGGACTCCCGTCCGCAGCGGCTGAGAATGGAGAATCCCAGGTTATGTCTCACACAACTATTCCAGAAAATTTAATTCAGAAGGGTACATTCTTGAATTTCTGAATTTTTTAATAATGTATTTGCATAAATGCCTTTCTGTGCATTTTAACACAAGTTAACAATAACGTTCAACCTCCAGAAGCACTTTAAACCAAAATGCAAAATCTTTGATACATTCCATATTTAGTCGATCTAGTAATCAGGAAACAGAAATGACTTGTGTGTATTTAAAACATTTTTTAAAAACACTTTTCCAATTGAGGGGCAATTTAGTGCGGCCAGTCCACCTACCCTGCACATCTTTGGGTTGTGGGGGTGAGACCCAGACAGACATGGGGAGAAGGTGCAAACTCCACACGGACAGTGACCCGGGATCGAACCCGGGTCCTCGGCGCCGTGAGTCAGCAGTGCTAACCACGGCACCACCATGCCGCCCAACATGTGTATTGAGTATCCACATGAAAAGCAATGATGTATCAGAGGCCAGCACAATCACCTTTATGAAAACAATTCTCCGATACAAGAAAGCGCTTGTCAGTTGCACCGGTTTCATATAGGTCTCCGTCATTATCAACATTTTTCTAGCAATCTGCAATCCTTTGGTAATACACACTTTGTTTTGAGTATTTTGTACATCTTTAAATTGGCTCTCAATAACTAGCAAATTAAATAATAAAATTAGCCTTACATATTATCCAAGTGTTTCCCAGGTATTTGTACTAAAGTCTTAAACATATTTGCAACAAAAGCCACCAAACTTCATGGTTCATCTATCGTTGATGTGTCACACCTTTTGATAGTTACCGTAACTCATAGCTTTATATGAAACCATCTCTGGAAAATACAGTTTATATTGTCCTGGAAGAAAATTCTAGAGGAAACCCATCTATATAACAGAACTACAGAGCAATAATTTGAGCAAATATATGTGGGAGGGAAAATTCAACATATTTGTAGATATGTTGGTTGTTCTAAACATTTAGGGTCAATGTGTGAGCCAAAATGAGTTAAAAGAGTGTATTCTCTGACATCAAATAAAGTTGATCACATTTATTGCCTTTTTTTCTGGTGTCACTGGGGTTTCGTGCTTGGCTACTTGCAGAGATAATGAGTGGGATTTCCATCCCGCCAGCCCTGTTTTCCAGCGCGGTATGCCCCCGCCGGCATCGGGATTCTCTGTTCCTGCAGCCGGCCAATGGGGTTTTCCATTGTGGCCATCCCACGCCTTCGGGAAACGGGTGGGCGTGGCGCGCTGCCGGCGGGGTGGAGGATCCCACCGACGGATAATCCCGCAGAATGTCCGGGATTTTGTTGGGTTGAGGTCAGTTCCCACAGGGAGGCCTGACAGAATCAACTGCCTTTCAGGCACTTAAGTGGCCAATGCCAGACCTTCCCCACAATTGAGGACCCTGGTAGCAAAAGTCCTGCTCGCCAGGAGTGGAAGGCCAATCAGAACAGAGGCCGGCAGCTTCTCATGCTGCCAGTACCAGAGGAGGCTAATGACAAACCCATTATGTCTTTGCTGAGCACCTCTCTGAGAGTGTGAGAAAAGCTGTACAGTTCCTGCTTAATCCCTGAGCCACCACTATATCACAGTGGGTTCCAGGAAATTGAGTGTCAATTAGCTCATTAATGAGCTTTAATTGGCATCCCACCGGTGGTGGCTCGGAATCCCACGTTAGCCCCCTTCTGCCCTCCCACTTTATCATGGGAGGTTTTGCTTCAACTGGGGTGAGGGAGGCCTCGCTCACAACTGAATGGGCATGGCCACCATGTTTCCAGCCCAATTAAATTAATTGGACTGTGAGAAATCTGTTTTAACAGCTAATTGTTAAAATAGCTTGAGCTTGGTCAGACCGTGCAGATGACTTTTTGTTTGAAAAACAGGTTTTAAACAGCACACATTAGGAACGTGTTTTTCTCTCAGGCAGAAAAAGAGCTTCTAAAGACCTCTCAAATTGTTTGTAAATATTTTCGGGATCATCCATGGAAATAATTCCAGTGCTGAACAGCAGGTAGAACGATACGTGAGCCTGAAAAAACTCACATAAATGACAACTTCAGTGTTCAAAATCCACACACTGCCGTTTAAATCACTGTGGCACAGGAAGAAACAGTCTGTATTCACACTACTGGACACACACTGTTGTGTGGCAGACATTGAAATATTTAAATAAGTTCAGATAATTAGACAGAAACACCTAAATGTTTATCTACTCAGAAAATAAACAGGAAATCTTATAATAATAAAGATTATTATTATTAAGAAGCTGTTTTGATGCAGGGACATTTACTTGGGTATTTTCATGTGAAGGGCTGCAGCAGTTCGATTTAAACTGTTTATCAGCATTAGCCTAGAATTTGGGTTCAGCTTGGTTAGAATTCATACTCGGGTTAGTCATTTTATCTCCTCCACGAGAATGTCAGGAAATAGATACACGGAATTCTAAATTAGTCTGAATGATCGTCTGAAACACATTAGTTGCAAAGGTGACTATGAAGCACCTAGTACTGATATGATGATTACACACAAAAGGTCAGAGAGCAATGTAATTGCTTCTCGGATGCATTTGTTCAACGCATTTTAGTCACAACATGACTTTTTGTCTGGTTCTGAAACCAAATCTGACCTCCATCTGTGCCTGAGTCAGCACACTGACATAACTGCCAGGTTGTTCTTCAAATCACAAGCTAAATCTGCTGCATAATTCAGACTAGTGCAAAAGTATCATTTGCCTTTTTACATTTTGACAAGCCAAACAGGAGGAGCTCATCTTTCCTAGTACACAAGTTGCATTCACATCTAATGAAACCTACACAAAAGACTCCCCACAGGGACCCCTGTAATAGGGAGAACCCCATAACTGACCCCTTGGGATAGGGAGACCCCCATGGGGACCCCCTGCCTAGAGGGTGCCCCCCCTGCCTATAGGGAGCCCCCCCCCAGAAATGAGTCCCCTATCTGGAAGCTAGAAAGAAGTCCATACAGTGAGAGGAATTACAGCTGTAACACTTACCTTGCAGCACCATGTGTCCATTCCTGGAAGGAGAGCAGCTGTGACCTGCCATTCGGAGCTTTCTAGTATTGGGCTATGATTGAAAGCTTCTACAAATCATCTTCAGCTTTTATTCATTCATCCCTCTTCATGTTCAGTGGTCTAAGTGGTGAAACCCCAGTGTTTGTAAACATTGACCAGATCGAAGAGAGGTAAGTTTAGTGAAATCACACACTTGTGTGACTGGAATACTACTTAGTGTTTGGAGTGCACTTACCTGTGTGTGGGGGGAGGATCTGCCTCCCCTCACACAGGGGGGTAGGCAGTGGAGACGGATACTATGCACAACCCTCCACATTTACTCAGCAAAACCCAATATAACTAGCAAGACTCCCTCCCCACAAGATCACTCCTCCAACAAATACAAACGCTGTCTTCTTCCCTTTAACCTCTTTCTGATCTGTGGCCGGGGTTTAACTTTGATCCCCACTGCTTTTAGCTTTAATAGCAGCTTTTCATGAGAAGCTTTGACAAAAGTTTTTTGGATATCTATCTGACCACATCACGGGATTTTGTGCTGCCAACTCCTCAAAACAAGTCAGGGACATGAGTCAGTTATGGTCTTTCCCTTTTGGCTTGCATTTATTAGATAATTCTCATTCAGGTATTCATCAACTTTTCTTCTGATATTTGACTGCATATTTACAAAGTATTAACGTTGGACTGAGATCTGCGATGGCTGGGTTACACTCATTCCCTTTGTTGAATGTGAATATTACATTAATTAGTTTCCAATCTAATGGGGTCACCCTCACATTCATAGATTTGGTCATGACTTTTGTTCATACTTTTCGTCCATAGATACCACCTAATTACAATGATATGCTTACTTTGAATCCTTCAAACTCACCTATGTCAGGCCTCCAATTGTGCATCATTTTTATCATAACTTTAATCTTTTTGAGTGAGTTCTTCAAGGCGTATTCATTTTAGAGGCTAACTATTCCTCCTTGTACTCAGTTTCATTTCCATTAATCTCTTATGGGTTCTCACCTCTTCCCCAACTGCGCTCTTGTTGGGTAACATCATTGAGAGAAATTCATCCTGCTACTTTAGATACTCATTCCCAGTTCCTCTTTCCTCCTACAATTATTTATTTGACATGCTTATGAGGGTTACTGTAATCTTCCCTCCGACCCATGAGAGCTCACTTTACGCAAAGGTCATTGGACAGCAATGAAAAGTGGGGGATTCCTCTCTTCTCGGGTCACAGAGTGTCCCACCAACTGGGAATCAAATTTAAGATTTCTGTGCTTTGGAGCTAGTATCATACAAAGTAACAGATTTAAAGTTGATGCGGAACAGAATTGTGGGCTTAGATATTCCTCCAGGACAAATAGTTGCCTAGTCCTGCCCCCCCATCCCTACTGCCAAGGCACTCCCCCCCCCCCCCCCCTTCCCCCTTCA
The DNA here is from genome assembly GCF_047496885.1 of Scyliorhinus torazame. Lineage (NCBI taxonomy): Eukaryota > Metazoa > Chordata > Chondrichthyes > Carcharhiniformes > Scyliorhinidae > Scyliorhinus > Scyliorhinus torazame. Next base: position 260,642,693 of record NC_092713.1, read on the forward strand.
CTCCCTGCCTTTCCCTTTTGATGCAACGGGGCAGTCAGTGAAGGAACAGCCCTCAGTTTAAACATAGTGGCATCACAACCAGCTCAGGTCAGTATGACCTACACTCAATGTACTCTGAGTTACTAACAGGTTTGTGAAATTCTGTAACATCAGAATTAAGCGAACATCTCTGTATTCAACTGCACTGATTACTGAAGGTTGAATATGTGAAAATAATCATAGTCTGAACACACCATCAGTCTCCATTTCTAAAGCACATGCACGATTCAACGGATAAATGTCTTAGTGCATTTTGGGCATGCCCAGCAGGGTGTTTCTCGCTGGCAGTGTTGGCAAGATCGCGGCTCCTATTCAATGGCACTTGGTGCCGAAAAGTACTGGCTGTCGCGCCATGTAGTTCACCTGACTCGCGCTGCAGCTTCTCCCCGCTAACGAGGGGGAGCTGCTTTCAAGCTCTCCGTCGCCACTCACTCCCCGTCAACACACACGCATGAGAGCGCGCAGACCTGCTCCTCGCTTTGGGGATGCCGACCTGGCCAGGCTCCTCGACGTTGCGGGTGAGAGGCAGAACACCCTGTTCCCCCAAACGGGTCGGAGGATCAGCAGCAGGGTCAGCAATGCCGCCTGGGAGGCAGTGGCAGCGGCTGTTGGTGCGGGCAGCGTGATCAGGAGGACCACCGTTCAACGTCGGAAGAAGGCCAATGACCTCCATCTCACTCTTGGCATCACCTCTGCCTGTCGCCCCTCAAATTCCAAACCCCCACGGATCACTGGCTGGCACCTTGTACCCTCCCCACATGGCGGGGGGGGGGGATTAGGAGGGGAAGGAAAGGAGAGAAATAGGTGGGAGGGGGGACAGGAGGGAAATGGGGAGGGGGGATTGGAGGGAGAAGGAGGGAAATGGGTGGGGGGGGGGGTGGATTGGGGGGTCTGCTGGATCCCAGGACCTAGCTGAGTCCCAGTCAGATGCCGAACCTCTGGACCAGGCTATCCCAGAGCTAATGCAGTCAATAGGGTGCAGCCGTGAGATTCAGAGGGGGATGTCAGCGACACTCCAGCGTGTCCATAGGCGATTGGAGGAGTCCCAAAGGCTACAGGTGCAGGAGATAGTCCCAGCGTGGCAATGAGGCCAACACTGCTAGGGTGGTGACCACAGTGGAGAGTCTGGAGCACAATGTCAGCACCATTAGTGGTGATGTCCACGGCCATGGTCGCTGACGACCATGGCTGAGTGCCTCGACAACATGTCCGAGTCGCTGGAGGACGTGTCCATGATGCAGGAGGACATTTCCGAGGTGCTGCTGAGCATGTCCCAGTCTCAGGTGGGCATTGCTGAGACGTTCTCGAGCATGTCCCAGATGCAGGTGGACATTGGCAAGGTACTGCAATGCATGGGCCGCTCACAGTGGGGGATCACTGAGGGCACAGGCACCATGATGCAGACATTAGGGAACCACCAGGGCTGGCAGAGGTATCCGGAGATCAATCAAGCTCTGCCCGACCCAGGGCACTTCGGGCACCGATTGGGAGGAGGGAGTGCTGGAAGCTGACCCAGAGCCTCCCCATGGGGTGAAAAACACGGTCACCAACTCTCCCAAGTCCATCCCCCCCCCTGAAAACGACGCATCTCAGGGCCATGCAGAACAAGTTGACATGGCAAGGCACGTGCCACTGGCCCCAATCTCTACAGAGGATGCAATCAGGGGCATCCAACGCCATGGGACACGGTAAGCAGCCGGCTGCCCCCACCCCTGATGTGCATCCTGTGGACACACCTAAACATAACGGTAGAGCACGGAGGGATGAGCAGATAGAGGATCTCTGAGAGGGCACTGAGGGGAGGGAGGTGGCTGCACCATCTAGAGCTGGGGATGGTTGGGGTCACTGTTGTACACCATTAAAGGTCGTTACACCTGAGACATGTGAAGCCTCTGTCCCGTTATTCTGCACAGTGGATTGGACTCCATCCTCCTCACCCGGTAGCCCTTCGCTCCCACCGGCCCCAGGGCTCCCAGTTACCAGACTAGCCCCCCACCCTGCCCTCCCCACGCCCACAAGGCATTCCATGTGCAGGTGATGGGTGTGAGTGCGCACTCTGCAGACAGACAGGAGTTAAGACTATGGCATAGATTGAGGAGCACAGATTGAGGAGCACTAGAGCTCAGCTCACAGGGGGTTATCATCACCCTCCTGTCTTGTATATTGACCCGCTGACAGTGCCGACACAGGCCCATCACACTGGAGTGATGTAACACAGACCCTGAGAGGGTAGAGACAGGGCGATTGGAGGGGGCGGGGCGGGGAGGGGAAACAAAGGGGTCATGTGAGGTGTGGGGGGACTCAGGTGGGGGATGCTTGGGTTGGGGTGGACGGTGGGCGGAGGGCAAAGTGACAAACTTTGCCACAGGGTCTCGAACATCATGCTAGCCTATTACATCCTGCACAACATTGCCCAGCAGAGTGGGGACATGCTGGAGGAGGAGGAAGAATGCCAGGCCTCATCTGATGAGGAGATTGAGGAGGATATTCAGGAAGAACTGGGCATGGAGCCTGGGCTGGCAGGGCAAGGCGCCAAACTTAGGTTCCAAGGGCACCGCATAGGGGACAGCCTTCAAAACCTCCTGATTGGCCAACTAAGAGGCCTGGCCACCGGCAGCTCCACCTCCCTGTTCCATCTCACCGTACCCACGTCCCCCCTTCTAAGTGGTGCCCCCCTCCCACCATAGGTGCTCACAACCTTCCCTGTCCCACTGCCCTTCACTGCACCTTCCCTGTCCCACTGCCCTTCACTGCACCTTCCCTGTCCCACTGCCCTTCACTGCTCATTCCCTGTCCCACTGCCCTTCACTGCTCCTTCCCTGTCCCATTGCCCTTCAAGGAGCAGTGAAGGGCAGTGGGACAGGGAAGGTGCAGTGAAGGGCATTGGGACAGGGAAGGTGCAGTGAAGAGCAGTGGGAAAGGGAAAGTGCAGTGAAGGGCAGTGGGACAGGGAATGTGCAGTGAAGGGCAGTGGGACAGGGAAGGTGCAGTGAGGCCATGTCCCATGTGAAGCAGGCGAGGATGAGGGCCTTCCCTGGTCCTCCGGGCCAGATCCTCGCTGCCGCCTGCCGTCCACCCTCCAACTGGTCCCACAGGTCCTCCCTGGGCTCATTGTTCAGCTCCTCCTGGTCCATCTTCTCCTTGCCCTCTTCCTCTGAGGTGGCCACATGTTCTTCCTCCTTCACCCCCAGCACGTCGACCCGCTGCAGTGCCAGGTTGTGAAGGGAACAGCAGAACACCACAAAACGGGTGATCCCCCAGGGAGTGTGCTGCAGTGCACCAGCAGAGAGGTCGAGTCATCGGAACCGCATCTTGAGCAGTCCGATGCACCGCTCAATGACAGCTCGGGTGGCCACATGGACCTCATTATATCAGGATTCGCCTCGGTCACTAGCCTCCGTACTGGTGCCATTATCCAGGTCCTAAGCGGGTACCCCTTATCCTGCAAAAGCCAACCGGTCACGCTGGTGTGTCCCTCAATAATGCCGGGGATCTCTGAATGCCCCAGGATGTAAGGGTCGTGCATGCTCCTCGGGAAGCGTGCACACATATGCATGATCTTGAGGTGGTGATCACACACAAGTTGCACGTTCAGTAGGTGCAGCCCCTTCCTGAGCGCCCCGGACTGCCCGGTGTATGTAAGGCGATATGCGTGCCATCTGTTACCCCATGAACCTGGGGCCTCACCGCAATGGCGAGGAATCCTGCTGCCTGGGCATCTTGATGGGCTTGGTCCAGGTCAAAGTTTATATAGTTGGCTGCACGTGCAAACAGTGCATCTGTGGCTTCACTTGTGGGCTGCAGGTTGTGAGATGACAACAAATCTCCACTCGAGCCCTGGAATGATCCTGAGGTGTAGAGGTTCAGGGCTGCGGTGACCTTGACTGAGCGATTATCCTCCTCCTCTACATGGTGCCAAGTCCGCAAGGTAATGACACTGGTGCCACACCCTCTCCTTGATGAGGCGGTGCCTCCTGCGGCATATGTTGTCCGTCATCTGTCTGCCTGGCCTGCCAGTGCCACTGTTGGGGCGGCTTCTGCGGGGTCCAAGGTATCATCCATGGTGTAATATCTATCAGGAATTGGAGAGGGTGTGAGACTGACAATCAGCTATGGGACCCTTAGATCCCCCGTGTGTCCCTATCCTCACATCCCCTACCATCCCTCAGAGTGCCATCCAACATGCCCTGCACACTCACCCCCGAATTCAGTGGTGGCCCCTGGGCATCGAACTCCACATCCCGTACTCCAGACACCCCCACTGTTACCGTCACCTGTACCGGCTGCTGGTTCCCTCCTTGGTCCATGCATCCACACTCTGGTTGCGGGGATGTCCCCAATGCTGAGGCCCAGCTCTAGGTTGTTCTAATGTTGGCTGCTGCCTCTGTGGTGTTGATGATTCCGGAGTTCAGGCAGAGTGTCCTGACCTCACAGCCTGATTGGGATGCTAGGCAGTACAGCCGGCTGCGTCATGGCACGTGTACCTACGGGAATCCACTTGTGGGTTGTGAAGTGCTCACTTTACGAGAATTGCCAATTCCCCAGTAGCAATAGCCTTCAGCTGTGCAGCCAGCGGCTGCCATGGTCAGTGGGAGTTAAAGTGACCATCACCAAATTACCACGGACGGGGCTCTGTCACGGGTGTTCGGTGGGATGGACAGGCACCTGGAGCTGCACCCATTATGGGTCTAAACAATCTACCGGGGTGCCATGGCATCCCCTGGACCAGGCGCAACTTCCCTAATGATGGCACCCCCCCGGGTGCTCCCCCCCACAACCCCTCCCTGAGCACTGCGGCAACAGCTCCAGTGTGCACTGACTGACCGCCGATTTCGAAGATGGCTCCTCACCTCCTCGGATTTCCACAGCAGCCAGTTCACTAGCTTCACATTTCTAAATAGGTGGACTGAAAGGTGCACACGAGGCACCTGCTCGCTGGGGAGGCGGTTACATCGCGTAAGGCCATTCATTAGCGGGTCCTTCCCATAATAGAATGCAGATTGCTCTTTTTTAAAATATATTTTATTCCAAACTCAAATAAGATTAGGTTATAAAAACCACCCACTAGCACAATAATTACATATAGTTTGCAACATTTATTCCTCTTAAAGCACCCCCCTCCCCACACCGCCCCTCCTCTCCCTGTTGCTCCTGCCACCCACGGCGACAGATACTTGAACATAGATAGGAAAGGACGCCACCGTGCAAAGAATCCATTCCCTGATCCTCTTAGGGCAAACCTGACCTCCTCCAGGCTCAAACATTTGTGCAGGTCCCCCGTCCCACGCCCCCACCCCCGGTGTTGTTGCCGACCGCCAGTTCATCAAAATCCTTCGCCGAGCAATCAGGTGGGGCGAAGGCCACCACATTGGCCCCTTTCACCTCCTGTAGCCCCGGCAACTCCAAAACCACAAAAAACACCACCAAGGGGCGCGGTGCTACTTCGATGTATGTGTGCCATGACCTCTGGCTGTTCACCTTCCCTCCCCAGAATGCCCTGCAGCCGCTCCATGACATCCCGGACTCTGGCACCAGGGAAGCAAAACATCATCCTTGATTCACATTTGTGTTCACAGAAGCATTGTCTGTTCCCCTAACTATTGAATCTCCTATCACAACAGCCCTGCCACTCATTTCTCTCTCACCAGCCTGAGCAGCAGAGACTCACGGTACCGTGAACCTGGCCTCTGCTGCTTTCCCTAGAGAGGCCATCCCCCCCAACAGTATTCAAAGCAGTAAATCTATTTGAGAGGAGGATGGCCACAAGGGAGTCCTGCACTACCTTCCTGAGTCTTTGACTATTCCTGATGGGCATCTTTTCTGCCTGTGCAATCCCATCGGCGGTGTGACCACCTCACTAAATGTGCTATCCACAACTTCCTCAGCATTATGGATGCTCCACAATGAGTCCACCCGCAGTTCCAGCTCCAAAATCCGGTTAGCTAGAAGCTGCATTTGAACGCACCTTCTGCACACATGGTCACCAGGGATGCTGGAAGCGTCCCTAATTTCCCACATTGTGCAGGAGAAGCATATCGTGGGTCTGAGGTCTCCTGTCATGACATACCTCTTGATTAAGCTAGTTACTCCCTTTTAAAAATAATACGTGACATAAGGACCTTATTTAATTCAGCTAAGAACCTTTGATGAGCTGCTGGACCGAGTGTGCTGCAGTACACTTCGGCTAGCCAGGAAGATCTGTGCCAGATGATGGTGCACCTGGCACTGCGGGTGTTTGGAGGAGGATACCCGCTCCCGGTAGCCATCAAGGTGACGGTCGACCTGAACCTTTATGCCTCCGAGTCTTTCCCGGGTACGAATGGGGACTTGTCTGGGATCTCTCAGATATCCACGCACAGGTGCACCCATGCTGTTACGGATGCCCTATGTGCCCAGACATCAGACTCGATCACCTTCAACCTGGACCAGGCCCATCAGAGTGCCTGGGCAGCAGGATTTGCTGCCATGCTTCAGGTCCAGAGGGTGATCGACAGCACACATATCCCCCTCCGAGCACCAATTCAACAAGGGGTGCCGTCCATCAATAGGAACGGTTCCACTCCCTAAATGTGCAGTTCATGTGTGACCACCAGCTGCACATCATGCACATCTGCACCCAGTACCCAGGCAGCGTGCACAACACATACGTCCTGGTGCACTCTGAGGTTCCTGGTACATTTGAGGTTCTCCTTCACGAGAGGGGTTCGCTGTTGCGCGACAATGGTTACCCACTGAGGTCTTAGCTAATGATGCCTGTCCGGACACCCCAGACCAACGCGGAGACCTGTTATAACAATGGCCACACAGCAGCCTGGAGTGTCATTGAGTGGCGCATCAAAGTCCATCAAGATGTGATTCCAATGCCTGCATCGCTCTAATGGGGTGCTCCTATATAGCCCCACGGGGTCGCTAACATCATGCTAGCCTATTACATCCTGCACAACATTGCCCAGCAGAGTGGGGACATGCTGGAGGCAGAGGAAGAATGCCAGGCCTCATCTGATGAGGAGATTGAGGAGGATGTTCAGGAAGAACTGGGCATGGAGCCTGGGCTGGCAGGGCAAGGCCCCAAACTTGGGTTCAAAGGCCACCGCATATGGGACAGCCTTCAAAACCTCCTGATTGGCCAACTAAGAGGCCTGGCCACCGGCAGCTCCACCTCCCTGTTCCATCTCACCGTACCCATGTCCCCCCTTCTAAGTGGTGCCCCCCTCCCACCATAGGTGCTCACAACCTTCCCTGTCCCACTGCCCTTCACTGCTCCTTCCCTGTCCCACTGCCCTTCACTGCACCTTCCCTGTCCCACTGCCCTTCACTGCTCCTTCCCTGTCCCACTGCCCTTCACTGCTCCTTCCCTGTCCCACTGCCCTTCACTGCTCCTTCCCTGTCTCACTGCCCTTCACTGCATCTTCCCTGTCCCACTGCCCTTCACTGCTCCTTCCCTGTCCCACTGCCCTTCACTGCTCCTTTCCTGTCCCACTGCCCTTCACTGCTCCTTCCCTGTCCCACTGCCCTTCACTGCTCCTTCCCGGTCCCACTGCCCTTCACTGCACCTTCCCTGTCCCACTGCCCTTCACTGCACCTTCCCTGTCCCACTGCCCTTCACTGCACCTTCCCTGTCCCGCTGCCCTTCACTGCTCCTTCCCTGTCCCACTGCACCTTCCCTGTCCCACTGCCCTTCACTGCTCCATCCCTGTCCCACTGCCCTTCACTGCTCCTTCCCTGTCCCACTGCCCTTCTGCACCTTCCCTGTCCCACTGCCCTTCACTGCTCCCTCCCTGTCCCACTGCCCTTCACTGCTCCTTCCCTGTCCCACTGCCCTTCACTGCTCCTTCCCTGTCTCACTGCCCTTCACTGCATCTTCCCTATCCCACTGCCCTTCACTGCTCCTTCCCTGTCCCACTGCCCTTCTCTGCTCCTTCCCTGTCTCACTGCCCTTCACTGCTCTTTCCCTCTCTCACTGCCCTTCACTGCTCCTTCCCTGTCCCACTGCCCTTCACTGCACTTTCCCTGTCCCACTGCCCTTCACTGCATCTTTCCTGTCCCACTGCCCTTCACTGCTCTTTCCCTGTCCCACTGCCCTTCACTGCACCTTCCCTGTCCCACTGCCCTTCACTGCTCCTTTCCTGTCCCACTGCGCTTCACTGCACCTTCCCTGTCCCACTGCCCTTCACTGCTCCTTCCCTGTCCCACTGCCCTTCACTGCACTTTCCCTGTCCCACTGCCCTTCACTGCACCTTCCCTGTCCCACTGCCCTTCACTGCACCTTCCCTGTCCCGCTGCCCTTCACTGCTCCTTCCCTGTCCCACTGCACCTTCCCTGTCCCACTGCCCTTCACTGCTCCTTCCCTGTCCCACTGCCCTTCACTGCACCTTCCCTGTCCCACTGCCCTTCACTGCACCTTCCCTGTCCCGCTGCCCTTCACTGCTCCTTCCCTGTCCCACTGCACCTTCCCTGTCCCACTGCCCTTCACTGCTCCTTCCCTGTCCCACTGCCCTTCATGCACCTTCCCTGTCCCACTGCCCTTCACTGCTCCTTCCCTGTCCCACTGCCCTTCACTGCTCCTTCCCTGTCCCACTGCCCTTCACTGCACTTTCCCTGTCCCACTGCCCTTCACTGCTCCTTCCCTGTCCCATTGCCCTTCATGCACCTTCCCTGTCCCACTGCCCTTCACTGCTCCTTCCCTGTCCCACTGCCCTTCATGCACCTTCCCTGTCCCACTGCCCTTCACTGCACTTTCCCTGTCCCACTGCCCTTCACTGCTCCTTCCCTGTCCCACTGCCCTTCACTGCTCCTTCCCTGTCCCACTGCCCTTCACTGCTCCTTCCCTGTCCCACTGCCCTTCACTGCTCCTTCCCTGTCCCACTGCCCTTCATGCACCTTCCCTGTCCCACTGCCCTTCACTGCACCTTCCCTGTCCCACTGCCCTTCACTGCACCTTCCCTGTCCCACTGCCCTTCACTGCGCCTTCCCTGTCCCACAGCCCTTCACTGCACCTTCCCTGTCCCACTGCCCTTCACTGCTCCTTCCCTGTCCCACTGCCCTTCACTGCACCTTCCCTGTCCCACTGCCCTTCACTTCACTTTCCCTGTCTCACTGCCCTTCACTGCACCTTCCCTGTCCCACTGCCCTTCACTGCTCCTTCCCTGTCCCACTGCCCTTCACTGCACCTTCCCTGTCCCACTGCCCTTCACTGCTCCTTCCCTGTCCCACTGCCCTTCACTGCACCTTCCCTGTCCCACTGCCCTTCACTGCACCTTCCCTGTCCTACTGCCCTTCACTGCTCCTTCCCTGTCCCACTGCCCTTCACTGCTCCTTCCCTGTCCCACTGCCCTTCACTGCTCCTTCTCTGTCCCACTGCCCTTCACTGCACCTTCCCTGTCCCACTGCCCTTCACTGCACCTTCCCTGTCCCACTGCCCTTCACTGCTCCTTCCCTGTCCCACTGCCCTTCACTGCTCCTTCCCTGTCCCACTGCCCTTCACTGCACCTTCCCTGTCCCACTGCCCTTCACTCCATCCCACTACCGCAGCTCCCTCTTCCCCCCCCTGAGGGTGCAACCAGCATGACTGCAGGATGTTGGCGTCGGGCAGGCAGTATCAGCAGGTCCTGTCCAAGGGTTGGAGGATGAAGATGAGTAGCTGTGAGATGAGGTCTGGTGCTTCTCGTTTGACATGTCTGCCTCTTGCCTTTGGCATCACAGTCCCCTGTCCGCCTGGGACCCTGGATTTGTGAAGCAACTGTGCTAACCACTGTGCTACTCTGCTGCCCGTAGCTACCTCCTCCCAGCCATGGCTCCTCAGACATCATGTCCCTCTGGCACTGTATAATGTCCATCCGAGACTGTCCCTCTCCGCCTCTGAGATGTTTCTTTGTGACGGACCAAGATCAGTCAGCACCTGGCGAACGCTCTCGATGCCCTCAGCCATGGCCCTTTGTGACTGGGCCGAGCTCTGGAGCACCGCAGAAATGTCCATGTGGGCCCATAAGACATAGAACAGTACAGCACAGAACAGACCCTTCGGCCCTCGGCATTGTCCGAAACCAAGATCAAGCTATCCCACTCCCTGTCATTCTGGTGTGCTCCATGTGCCTATCCAATAACCGCTTGAAAGTTCCTAAAGTGTCCGACTCCACTATCACAGCAGGCAGTCCATTCCACACCCTAACCACTCTCTGAGTAAAGAACCCACCTCGGACATCCCTCAAAGATCTCCCACCATTGGATCAGCATGAGGCCTCTCGGCCCATCGAGTCTGCTCCGCCATTCAATCATGGCTTATATTTTTCTCATCCCCATTCTCCTGCTATCTCCCCATAACCCCTGATCCCCCTATTAATCCCCTTATTTAATGACGGTACTGTCACGAATGCTCCGTCTCTTGGGCTTGGCGTTTTGAAAGTTTGTGCAGTGGGATGATACAAGGTGCAAGTATAACTGAATTGCTGACCGATAAATCTTGCGTAAGAGCTGAGTGGCTAGAAGACACCAAAAGTAAGGCACTTAAACACTGGTTTCCTACTTGGAGGATACCTCCTTTCGTGACCCAAATATTCAGAACTTGGGGAAGGCCAGAGTATGAGGAGAGGTTTTCATCCAACAAAGACTGATTTTTGACCTTCAGTTGAATTTTCTAATTCATCAAACATGCCTGCCTGACTCTAACTCTGGTTTTGGGCACCACTTGTGTTGGAGTAACTATTAGTGCACTACTCTTCGTCTCCACGTGGGTTTCCCCCCAGAAGTCCCGAAAGACGTGCTGCTAGGTAATTTGGACATTCTGAATTCTCCCTCCCCTGTACCCGAACAAGCGCCGGAATGTGGCGACTAGGGGCTTTCACAGTAACTTCATTGCAGTGTTGATGTAAGCCGACTTGTGACAATAAAGATTATTATTTTTTTAAATCAAGAACCTATTGAGGCACAATCAATTTGGCTGGAGGCGAAGTTAAATTCAAACTGAGGCATTATTAGTATCTGAAGTGTGGCCTCCTACAGCAGCTGATGAAATGGCTGCTAGCTGAAGGCCACGCATATTTATAACCCGGCTCCTGGGCGGAGCTAGCATGCAGGGGTCCAGGTGAACCTGTAGTGCAGGTTCTACCGTACAACCCTTAATATAGGAACACAGTGGTTTACCACATTCACCCCCTGTTAAAATTGAGTCCGGCAGGGGTGGTGGAGAACTATATACAATTCGCAATCTTTAATATTTAAATGTCTCTGGTCATCCGGTGGGCCGGTCAGAGGTTCAGCCGGTCCGGCGCCTTGATCGTTCTCTGGGATCGACGAAGTGGAGCCGGCGATGTTGGAGCTGTCGTGGTCGAAGTTGACTCCGGGAGCGTGCCGAAATCATCTTCATCAATGGGACTGGGCAGGGGGAGGACGGACAGTCCTAGGGGGGTGATGGGGGCGGCGGGGGAAGGGAGGTGGCGCCGGGGGTGGTGTGGGGGTGGAACCTGTTGGTGCCAGGTCCCTGAGGGAGACGGTATCCTGGCGGCCGTCGGGGAATGCCACGTAGGCGTACTGTGGGTTTCCATGGAGCAGGTGCACCCTTTCCACCAACGGGTCCACCTTGTGGAGCCGCACATGTTTACGGAGAAGCACGGTTCCCGGAGCTGTGAGCCAAGTTGGGAGTGATACCCCGGATGTGGACTCCCTGGGGAAGGCAAAAAGACGTTCATGCGGTGGACTGTTAGTAGCAGTGCAAAGTAATGAACAAATGGAATGTAGTGCATCAGGGAGGACCTATTGCCAGCGGGAGGCCGGGAGATTTCTGGACTGTAGGGCCAGCTGGACGGCCCTCCATACCGTCCCGTTCTCCCTCTCTACCTGCCCGTTTTCCCGGGGGTTATAGCTGGTCGTCCTGCTGGAGGCGATACCCCTGCTGAGCAGGAACTGGCATAGCTCATCACTCATGAATGAGGATCCCCTGTCACTGTGGATGTAGGCGGGGAAGCCGAACAGAGTGAAAATAGAATTAAGGGTTTTAATGACGGTGGCAGACGTCATGTCGGGGCAAGGGATGGCGAAGGGAAAATGGGAGTATTCATCGATCACACTGAGGAAATACCTGTGTCAGTCGGAGGAGGGGAGGGGGCCTTTGAAATCCACGCTGAGGCGTTCAAAGGGGCAGGAGGCCTTCACCAGGTGTGCGCAGTCCGGCCGGTAGAAGTGCGGTTTGCAGTCCGCACAGACCTGGCAGTCCTTGGTGATCGGCCTTACTTCCTCGACGGAGGAGGGCAAAGTTTGTGTCTTTTTAAAAAAAAATATATTTATTAAAGTTTTTTAACACAATTTTTCTCCCTTACAAACAATAACCCCCCCCCCCCCCTCGTAACAAAAAAAAACGAGAAGTCGCGCAGAGCAAGATATATACATGGCAAAATGATATATTTACACAGCTTTGTACACTGGCCCTCACCCGTACGTGCCAGTTTCCCCAACCCTTCATGTTATCGCTTGCTCATCCACCCTCCCAGGCAGCCCCCCCTTTCCCCCCCCCCCCTCCCACCCCTCCCAGGACATCCCCCCCCCCCCCCCCAGGATGTCCCCCCCCCCCCCCCCACCCCTCCCAGGACATCCCCCCCCCCCCCCCCAGGATGTCCCCCCCCCCCCCCCCCCCCCCCCCCCCCCCCCACCCCCCAAGGTTGCTGCTGCTGCTGACCAACTTTCCTCTAACGCTCTGCGAGATAGTCTAGGAACGGTTGCCACCGCCTGTAGAACCCCTGCGCAGACCCTCTCAAGGTGAACTTAATCCTCTCCAACTTTATGAACCCAGCCATATCATTTATCCAGGCCTCCAGGCTGGGGGGCTTCGCCTCCTTCCACATTAGCAAGATCCTTCGCCGGGCTACTAGGGACGCAAAGGCCAGAATGCCGGCCTCTTTCGCCTCCTGCACTCCCGGTTCGTCTACTACTCCAAATATTGCTAGCCCCCAGCTTGGCTTGACCCGGACTTTCACCACCTGAGATATTGCTCCCGCCACTCCTCTCCAGAATCCCTCCAGTGCAGGGCATGACCAAAACATATGGACATGGTTCGCCGGGCTCCCTGAGCACCTTCCACATCTGTCCTCTACCCCAAAGAACCTACTCAACCTCGCCCCCGTCAAGTGCGCTCTGTGGACCACCTTAAATTGTATCAGGCTGAGCCTGGCACACGAGGAGGAGGAATTAACCCTACCTAGGGCATCAGCCCACAGACCTTCCTCGATCTCCTCCCCCAGCTCCTCCTCCCATTTACCCTTCAACTCTTCTCCCAGCGCTTCCCCCTCTTGTTTCAACTCCTGGTGTATTTCCGACACCTTGCCCTCCCCGACCCATACACCCGAGATCACCCTATCTTGAACTTCTTGTGCCGGGAGCAACGGGAATTCCCTCACCTGTCGCCTCACAAAAGCCCTCACCTGCATATATCTAAAGGCATTTCCCGGGGGTAACTCAAACTTCTCCTCCAGTGCCCCTCGGCTCGCAAACGTCCCGTCGATGAACAGGTCCCCCATTCTTCTGATCCCCGCCCGGTGCCAGCTCTGGAACCCCCTGTCCATTTTCCCCGGGACAAACCGGTGGTTACCCCTGATCGGGGACCACACCGATGCTCCCATTGCACCCTGGTGCCGTCTCCACTGGCCCCAGATCCTTAGCATTGCTGCCACCACCGGGCTCGTGGTATACTTTGTCGGCGAGAGCGGCAGCGGTGCCGTCACCAACGCCCCCAGGCTCGTTCCTTTACAGGACGCCATCTCCATCCTCTTCCATGCTGCCCCCTCTCCCTCCATAACCCACTTGCGGATCATCGCCACATTTGCTGCCCAGTAGTAGCTCCCCAGGTTTGGCAGCGCCAACCCTCCTCGGTCCCTACTGCATTCCAGGAACCCTCTCCTTACTCTCGGGGTCTTATTCGCCCACACAAACCCCATAATACTCCTGCCTACTCTCTTAAAAGGCCTTAGTGATCATGATGGGAAGGCACTGAAACACAAACAGAAACCTCGGAAGGACCACCATTTTGACCGACTGCACTCTACCCGCCAGCGAGAGCGGTAACATGTCCCATCTTTTGAAATCCTCCTCCATTTGCTCCACCAACCTCATCAGATTCAGTTTATGTAGGGTCCCCCAACTCCTGGCTATCTGGATCCCCAGGTACCGAAAGCTCCCCTCCGCCCTCTTCAGCGGTAGGTCCCCTATCCCTCTTTCTTGGTCTCCCGCCTGTAATACAAAGAGCTCACTCTTCCCTACATTGAGCTTATAGCCCGAAAACTCCCCAAACTCCCTTAGAGTCTGCATGACCTCCACCATCCCCTCCATTGGATCCGCCATGTACAGCAACAGGTCATCCGCATATAGCGACACCCGATGCTCTTCTCCCCCTCGGACCACCCCCCTCCATTTATTAGACTCCCTCAATGACATGGCCAATGGTTTGATCGCCAATGCGAACAACAGGGGGGACAGGGGGCACCCCTGCCTCGTCCCTCGGTACAGTCGAAAGTACTCCGACCTCCGCCGGTTCGTCACTACACTCGCCATCGGGGCTCTGTAAAGGAGCTTAACCCAATCGATAAACCCTACCCCGAACCCAAACCTACGCAGCACCTCCCAGAGGTACTCCCACTGTACTCGGTCAAAGGCCTTCTCCGCGTCCATAGCTGCCACTATCTCCGCCTCTCCCTCCTCTGATGGCATCATTATCACGTTTAAGAGCCGCCGCACATTGGTGTTTAGTTGCCTGCCCTTTACAAATCCCGTCTGGTCCTCGTGGATTACCCCCGGGACACAGTCCTCGATCCTCGTGGCCAGCACTTTTGCCAGCAACTTTGCATCCACATTGAGGAGCGAGATCGGCCTGTACGATTCACATTGCAGTGGGTCCTTGTCCCGCTTTAGGATGAAAGAAATTGTTGCTTCCGACATTGTCGGGGGCTGGGTCCCCTCCTCTCTTGCCTCATTAAAGGTCCTCACTAGTAGCGGGACCAACAGGTCTGCGTACTTCCTGTAGAACTCCACCGGGAATCCATCCGGTCCCGGGGCCTTCCCCGCCTGCATGCTCCCCAAACCCTTGCTCAGCTCCTCCAACCCAATTGGTGCCCCCAAACCAGCCACCTCTTGCTCCTCCACCCTCGGGATTCTAGTCTCGGGTGTCTGTAGCTGATGGCATGTGTGTGCAAGGCTCCTGGCCAAAGAGGACAATGCATGTGCTGGGGTTTGGTGGATTGTAACGGATATGCAGGCACGTTCTTGGCCTCTATGGGATTGGGGGAGGGGGGGGGGGGGTGCAGGAGGTGGGTTGTGGTGATGTGAGGAGTGAGGGACAGGAGTGATGCGAGGGGCAGAGAGGTGGTGACTCATCCGAGCTGCCCCAAGGAGGTCATTCCTCTTCTTCCAGCATCGCGTGACAGCCCTCCTGGTGAGACTGGCAGCACTGACTGCCTCTGCCACCGCCTCCCAGGCGCTATTCAGAAGGACGGGCTTCAGTCTGCACCACCATGGGGAAGAGGGTGTCCCACCTCTCCTCGATGACGTTCAGCAGTCGGCCATCTTCGGATTCCCAAAATCGGGAGGGTGGAGGGGGGGGCAGCTCTTCTAACTGCCACCTTCTTGGCTGGAATGAGAATGTGTGATGAGTGGAGCGCTTATTATCAGCTCCAGCTTGTCAGGCTCTTTAACGCAAATTCCAGCCCCAGAAAATCAGACGTCAGTGGGGATGGGAATTATTTGCAATTCACATGGGCAGAGTTCTGGCCCATTTGCATGTCCTGAATATCGTTCTAATAGCACCCCAACACGTGATTCAGTTTGCCTCCCAAACAACGAATTCAGCCCATTACCATCGGAAATGAAAGTGGATGTAATAAAAATACTTATGGCTAATGTAGAAATAGCTAAAAGTGGAGTATAAAAGTGCATTGGGTACCATTAACCACAACCTATCATATTACTGCAGAGCAGCAATAAAGAAAGAGAACGTTTAATTATATTGCTACGTCAGTTCAGTATTTTGGAGTATATCATGGTAAAGCTATCTCGAGTGTCTTGATCAGACCATTCTTTGAGAACTGCATTATGTCTGGTCTTCGCGACGTAAGGGAAGCCTTGAAGCCATAGAGCTGATGTAGATGAGACTCATAAGGCTGATTCTTAATGTCAAAAACTAGAGAAACTAGAGCTGACAGAGGACTGTATACAAAATATTAAATGGGATAAGATAATGTCAAAATATTTGTTTAAGATATGCCAAATGCTATAATGGGGGCATAGTTTTAACTAGTGAAAGGATAATGTGGTACAGATGTAAGGAAGAACTTCATGCCATCTGAACTCAATATTTGATACACTCTTGCTGGAAGTGAAGTGGGAGCAAATGTTGGTTAGATAATGTGATTTTATTTTCTGATCTTGTGTTCATCCACTTTTACTTTCCTCTCTGTACAGTTCTTATAAACCAAGCTTTTTACACTTTACAGTGAGGCGCATGCCCTTGTAGAAACCATACAATTGAAGGCACTATTAAAATAGAAAAGTCACAGTTCAAAATTGCAACAAAGAAACCATCTGAATCTTGTAACATTTTACTTTGTTTCTTAATCATAGAATTTACAGTGCAGAAGGAGGCCATTAGGCCCATCGAGTCTGCACCGGCTCTTAGAAAGCGCACCCTACCCAAGGTCAACACCTCCACCCTATCCCCATAACCCAGTAACCCCACCCAACATGAAGGGCAATTTTGGACACTAAGGGCAATTTACCATGGCCAATCCACCTAACCCGCACATCTTTGGACTGTGGGAGGAAACCGGAGCACCCGGAGGAAACCCACGCACACACGGGGAGGATGTGCAGACTCCACACAGACAGTGACCCAAGCCGGAATCGAACCTGGGACCCTGGAGCTGTGAAGCAATTGTGCTATCCACAATGCTACCGTGCTGCCCAAATCAGCGTAACATTCTGCTTGATATAGTGGAATAAATTTATCTGAGACCGATTTATTTTTAATTAAAACATTCAAGTAGATAAATGTTTTTTTGAGAAATATAGGCTCAGTGCACATAATCAATAATCAATAAGAGGTGGAAGAAGAAAAATGAACTTCATAATTTCATTACATTCAGCTTAGATTTCAAAATATAAAGTGCAATGTCAGGTAGCTAAGAAAATCACAAAACAAAACCTTGCAAAGTGTACCACCTACTGGACTCTGCAATAGATGACTTTTAAAATACCGAATAAACAAGCTTCCTCTGATTTAAATGTTGTTAACTCCTGTCTTCATGGCTTCAAGATCCTTTCTCAGAATTCTTTTCTGAGAAGAATCAAAATCTCTGGGGAGAAAAAAGGCAATTTAAAAATGCAACATCCTATCAGCCTCTTCTTAACCAGTAAAGTGTTGAAAGGAGTCGTCGACAGTGCTATCAAGTGACATTGCTCACTAATAAACTGTTTCTGTTCACTGATGCGGGATTTGGGTTCTGCCAGAACCATCTCCAGACCTTGGTTTGAACATGGACAAAAGAGCATAGTTCCAGAAGTGAGGTCAGAGTGTCTGCCCTTGGTGTCAAGATAGCACTCGACCAATTGTGTCACCAAGGAGCCCTAATTCTCATGGTGACAGAGCGACGATAGGGAGTGCCAATTCCCAGTCAGCTCAAAATTAAATTTTCTGATGTTTTCTCCCATGGAAGCTTGGCATTTTCTCACTCATTGGGCAGGACTTAACTAAATGTGTCTGCGTGGGTTTCCTTCGGGTGCTCCGGTTTCCTCCCACAAGTTCTGAAAGACGTGCTGTTAGATGAATAGACATTCTGAACTCTCCCTCAGAGTACCTGAACAGGCGCCGGAATGTGCCGACTAGGGGCTTTTCACAGTAACTTCATTGCGTTGTTAATGTAAGCCTATGTAGCACCATCAATATGACGCGAGGCAGGTTGAGGTAATGTCAATTGAAGGCTTTATTAAGCAGAACTTTATCCCCAGCAGCATGGTTACAGAATACAACTGCTGAGGGAAATGGAGGGAAAAACTGGGTTCTTATACCGGCATTTCTGGGTGGAGTCCAGTAGGTGGCAGATCCTATCAGGACCTGGCATCCCCCCACCAATAGCCTGTCGACACGTGGTGTACCGTATTACCCCTAATACATACCATCACATTCACCCCTTGTTGAAAATAAACCCGGCGGGATGGTGGTTCGCATGGTGGTAGGGGTTTACAGAGTCTGTACTGTGCCGTAACTTTGAACAAAACACAAAATTATCGCTTCAACTGGGCCGACGGGCCAAACAGGGTCGGCATGATGCCATAACTATAACAAGACACAATAACTGAAAACTGGGCTAACGGGCCAAACAGGGTCGGCATGATGCCATAACTATAACAAGACACAATAACTGAAAACTGGGCTAACGGGCCAAACAGGGTTGGCATGATGCCATAACTATAACAAGACACAATAACTGAAAATGTTGAGAGTTAAAGTGATTCGATGAGCCGGATGGGCGCCCTGGTCGTCCTTTCCGATTGTCTCGGGCGTGGTAGTGATGGCGTTGGCTCGAGTCCCATCGACTCTGGGAGCGTAGCGCTGTCCCCTGTGTCCTTACTCCTGGGCGGGTCTGGGAGGAGAACCGAACCCCCCGGGAAGCGGGTGGCTGTGGGATGAACCGGCGGGAGTGAGGAGGTGGTGATTGGTGTTGGGGGGGTGTGGGTAGCTCCGGCGGGCACCAGATCTCGCAGGGAGACCGTGTCCTGTCGCCCATCGGGGTACTCCACATAGGCGTATTGCGGGTTGGCGTGAAGGAGATGCACCCGTTCCACCAACGGATCTGACTTGTGCGCCCGCACATGTTTCCGGAGCAGAATGGGCCCCGGAGCTGCTAGCCAGGTCGGAAGTGGCGTTCCAGAGGAGGACTTCCTAGGAAAGAGGAGGAGGCGCTCGTGAGGCGTTTGATTCGTGGTGGTGCACAGCAGGGACCGGATAGAGTGAAGGGCATCCTGGAGGACTTCCTGCCAGCGGGAAATGGGAGGCTCCTAGACCGGAGGGCCAGCAGGACGGCCTTCCAGACCGTTCCATTCTCCCTTTCTACCTGCCTGTTCCCCCGGGGGTTGTAACTGGTCGTCCTGCTCAAGGCTATGCCTCTGCTGAGCAGGAATTGACGCAGTTCGTCACTCATAAAGGAGGACCCCCTGTCGCTATGGATATAGTCGGGGAAACCGAACAGTGTAAAAATGGTACCGAGGGCTTTAATGACCGTGGACGCGGTCATGTCGGGGCAGGGGATGGTGAAAGGGAAACGGGGGTATTCGTCAACGACGTTCAGGAACTACGCGTTGCGATCGGTGGAGGAGAGGGGGCCTTTGAAATCCAAACTGAGGCGTTCAAAGGGTCGAGAGGCCTTAACCAGGTGCGCTCTATCTGGCCTGAAAAAGTGCGGTTTGCACTCAGCGCAGATCTGGCAGTTTCTGGTGACTGTTCGGACGTCCTCGACGGAGTAAGGGAGGTTGCGGGCCTTAAGGAAGTGGTAGAAACGAGTGACCCCCGGGTGGCAGAGGTCCTCGTGGAGGGCTTGTAGACGGTCCACTTGTACATTGGCACATGTGCCGGGAGATAGGGCATCGGATGGCTCGTTCAGCTTTCCGGGACGATACAAGATCTCATAATTGACGGTGGAGAGTTCGATCCTCCACCGCAAGATCTTTTCGTTCTTGATCTTGCCCCGCTGTGCATTATCGAACATGAAGGCAACCGACCGTTGGTCAGTGAGGAGAGTGAATCTCCTGCCGGCCAGGTAATGCCTCCAGTGTCGCACAGCTTCCACTATTGCTTGTGCCTCCTTTTCCACTGAGGAGTGGCGGATTTCTGAAGCGTGGAGGGTTCAGGAGAAGAAGGCCACGGGTCTGCCTGCTTGGTTGAGGGTGGCCGCCAGAGCTACATCCGATGCGTCACTCTCGACCTGGAAGGGGAGGGACTCGTCGATGGCGTGCATCGTGGCCTTCGCGATATCCGTTTTGATGCAGCTAAAGGCCTGGCATGCCTCTGTCGTCAGGGGAAAAGTAGTGGACTGGATTAGTGCACGGGCCTTGTCTGCGTACTGGGGGACCCACTGGGTGTAATAAGAAAAGAAGCCCAGGCAACGTTTCAGGGCTTTGGCACAGTGGGGGAGAGGGAACTCCATGAGGGGGCGCATGCGTTCAGGGTCGGGGCCTATCACTCCATTATGCACTACGTAGCCCAGGATGGCTAGATGATCGGTGCGGAACACGCATTTTTCTTTGTTGTAAGTGAGGTTCAGGGCGTGAGCGGTCTGGAGGAATTTTTGGAGCTTGGCGTCGTGGTCCTGCTGGTCGTGGCCGCAGATGGTGACGTTGTCGAGATACGGGAACGTGGCCCGTAAACCGTGCTGGTTAACCATTCGGTCCATCTCTCGTTGGAAGACCGAGACTCCGTTCGTGACGCCGAATGGAACCCTTAAAAAGTGGTATAACCGCCCGTCTGCTTCGAAGGCAGTATAGTTGCGGTCACCGGGACGGATGGGGAGCTGGTGGTAGGCGGACTTGAGGTCCACTGTGGAAAAGACCTTGTACTGTGCAATCCGATTGACCATGTTGGAAATGCGGGGGAGAGGGTACGCATCTAGCTGAGTGTACCTGTTGATGGTCTGACTATAGTCGATGACCATCCTCTGTTTCTCCCCGGTCTTAACAACTACCACCTGGGCTCTCCAGGGACTGTTGCTAGCCTGGATGTTGCCTTCTTTCAGCAGCCTCTGGACTTCGGACCGGATAAATGCTCGGTCCTGGGCGCTGTACCGTCTGCTCCTTGTGGCGACGGGTTTGCAATCCGGTGTGAGGTTCGCAAACAAGGAAGGCGGTTCAACCTTGAGGGTCGCGAGGCTGCAGACAGTCAGTGGGGGTATAGGGCCGCCAAATTTAAATGTTAAACTCTGGAGGTTGCATTGGAAGTCCAACCCTAGGAGTGTGGGAGCACAGAGATGGGGGAGGACATACAGCCGGTAATTTCGGAACTCCCTCCCCTGCACCGTTAGGTTAGCGATGCAGAACCCCGTGATCTGAACGGAGCGGGATCCCGCCGGCAGGAAAATTTTCTGGGTGCTTGGCCGAATTACGAGGGAACAGCGCCTTACCGTGTCCGGATGAATGAAGCTCTCCGTGCTCCCAGAGTCGATAAGACACGGTGTCTCGTAGCCATTCACTAGGACTGTAGTGGTTGCAGTCTGGAGCGTCCGGGGTCGCGACTGGTCGAGGGTCGTCGAAGCCAGACGTGGTTGTTGAAGTTGAGCATCGTAATCAGGCAGTATGTGGCCGTCTGGGTCGGGGTTCTTCAGCCAAGGTGGCGGCGTCCACGGATCGAGCGCGGTCGGGGGTGGACAAAATGGCGGCGCCCATCTCTCCCTCGTGGCGTCCGGGGTCCAAAATGGCGGCGTCCGTTGGTCACACGTGGATCGCTGGGGGGGCTGGGTCTGTGGTCCCGTTTCTTCCCCGGAGATAGCGGCGACCCCGCGGGACTTGCACACCGTCGCGTAGTGGCCTTTCTTCCCGCAGCTTTTGCAGGTAGCCGCGCGGTCCGGGCATCGCTGCCGAGGGTGTTTCGGCTGGCCGCAAAAATAGCAGCGGGGCCCCCCCGGTTGGTCTGGTGTTTTGGCCGCGCAGGTTTGCGGGGGTGGGGGGGGGGGGGTGTCGGAGAGTCGATCGCAGCGGGGGTCCACGGAGCCCAAGGGGCTGTAGTGCGGTCGGGGGCGTAGGCGCGGGCGTTACGCGAGGCCACACCGAGGAATGCCGCCAGGGCCCGAGCTTCTGTAAGTCCCAGAGATTCTTTCTCCAGAAGCCTCTGGCAGATCTGGGAAGAGGCCAATCCTGCCACATACGCATCGCGGACCAGGAGCTCTGTGTGTTCACTCGCTGTTACTGCCGGGCAGTTGCAGTTTCGACCCAGGATCTGCAGGGCGTTATAAAACTCGTCCAGCGATTCCCCCGGAAATTGCCGTCGTGTGGCGAGCTGGTAGCGAGCAAAAACCTGGTTGGCGGGCCGGATGTAGATATCCTTCAGCGCGGCGATGGCACCGGTGAAACCGTCCTTGTCCTCGATAAGGGAGTAGACATCAGGACTCACCCTGGAATAGAGGACCTGAATCTTTTGTTCATCAGTCGGTGTGCCGGGGGCCGTTCGGAGGTAGCCCTCAAAGCATGCCATCCAGTGTTTGAAGATCGAGGCCGAGTTAGCTGCTTGGGGCGCGATGCGCAGGCACTCTGGGGTGATTCGGAGCTCCCTGTTCCCACGTCGTTTTCTTCAATTTAAGTTCTGCTTAATAAATTGTAGCACCGTCAATATGACGCGAGGCAGGTTGAGGTAATGTCAATTGGAGGCTTTATTAAGCAGAACTTTATCCCCAGCAGCGTGGTTACAGAATACAACTGCTGAGGGAAATGGAGGGAAAAACTGGGTTCTTATACCGGCATTTTTGGGTGGAGTCCAGTAGGTGGCAGATCCTATCAGGACCTGGCATCCCTCCACCAATAGCCTGTCGACACGTGGTGTACCGTGTTACCCCTAATACATACCACCACAGCCTACTTGTAACACTAATAAAGATTATTATTATAAATAGGAACAAAGTCCCACAGCGAACACGTTTAGCTGCTTGTTTCCCGGCACTCACAGCGCCGAGAAACACAACGCTATAAAACGGCACTTGGGTTAGATAGGGAGCCTCGGCGGGGAATGTGCACTAAGGAGCTCCGCTCGCCGGAAAGCTCGGGATGCCATTTTAAAATTCGGGCACTTCTCACCTGCTTCACCCTCATCCTACTATTTGAAGTGCAAGCTGCAGAGGGTGTGACCAAGCACCTCCTGCTGTCCACCCTGCCTCTCGTCCCTCACTCCAATCCTCTGCTCCTGTTTTTAAATCCCCAAGAATTGCTTTCTGGTGAGCCAATGAAGACTCACCATTGGGATGCGATCAAGAGTAGACATCTGACACTTTATCTGACAGTTGTTGCCACCAGCTCAAACATTGACACAGCACATACTTTAGAGGCCAGTATCAAGATGGGAGCAACTGATGTTGAGTCACCAGTATGAGTGGGCCAGGCCAGGGGAAAAGGATTGTACATGTGTGCTAATTCCCCATAGGGAAGGGTCACAAATGTTGTCTGCTGCAGGGGGCTCAGGTAAGGACTTTTTAGGACAATGTACATTGTTAATACAGAGATGCGTGGTGCATTGCCAAGCCTACCAGCCTGTTGTCACGGTCAAGGAGCAGGGAGGAGTCCCTATTCAACTTGACATAGGGCTTTGCATAGAGCTGGGAGCCTATCCTTTCCACATGGAAGTGGTGGCCATCCTCATGACAGCACCTGCGAACCCAACATGACATAATATCCGGGGTCTAACTTCTAAGCTTTCGTTAGAGCACAGTTGAAGCCACCCAAGATCTCAGTGCTTCAATGAATCCATGTGTAATATCATAGAGGTTGGGTTTGCTGCTATCATGGTTGAAGGTACCTCTACTCAAAGAGGTATGCAGGTTCTCCACAGCAGTCCAGCAATCTGTGCTGCAGAAGGTTACTCCGATTCCTGGGGTGCTGCACCAGGGAAGAGCTCCTCATGCACAAACCGGTTACTTCCTCCCAGGATGACAGCATTTGTGATTGATCTCACCACTGCCATTCTGCCAGTGTCCTTGCTGTTGACTCCCAGACAGCCTTCTATCACACACCATGAAACCACTGCATTGGAGCACTAGGAGAGGCAAAATCACCTGCAGAACAAGCACTAACAGATGGTGAATTGTTCAACTTTGCATGTGCTGTTGGAAGTTTGGTTAAAGTTGTTCTGGCAAGATTAATTTCTAGTATCCTTCAATTCAGGAATTCGACAAGAGGTTGCTCTATAGAACAGGGATGGAAAGATGGGAGAACTGTCAGCATCGCTATGGGGAGGAGATTATGGAGGAATAGAAGCAAATTACTGCGGATGCTGGAATCTGAAACCAAAAAGAAAATGCTGGAAAATCTCAGCAGGTCTGGCAGCATCTGTCGGGCGAGAGAAGAGCTAATGTGTCAAGTCCAGATGACCCTTTGTCAAATGGATGGGGGAATAGAATCATAGAATTTACAGTGCAGAAGGAGGCCATTCAGCCCATCAAGTCTACACCGGCTCTTTGAAAGAGCACCCTACCCAAGCCCACACCTCCACCCTATCCCCATAACCCAGTAACCCCACCCAACATTAAGGGCAATTTAGCATGGCCAATCCACCTAACCTGCACATCTTTGGACTGTGGGAGGAAACCGGAGCACCCGGAGGAAACCCACGCACACACGGGGAGAACGTGCAGACTCCGCACAGACAGTGACCAAAGCCGGTAATCGAACCTGGGACCATGGAGCTGTGAAGCAATTGTGCTAACCACTATGCTACCGGTTCAGCTACTCACGGACAGCCTATCAGGAATGATTGGGTCCTGGATAGCTCCTAAATTCCTCCCCACTCTGTGCACAGCTTCTCCTCTCTGCTGCAAGGTGGTGCAGTGGTTAGCACTGCTGCTTCACAGTGCAGGGACTCAGGTTCAATTCTAGTCTCGGGTGACTGTCTGTGTGGAGTTTGCACTTTCTCCCTGTGTCTGCCTGAGTTTCCTCCGGGTGCTCTGGTTTCCTCCTACAGTCCAAAGATATGCAGGTTAGGTGGATTGGCCATGCTAAATTGCCTCTTAGTGTCCAAAAGGTTAAGTGTGGTTACTGAATTATGGGCATAGGGTCAGGTGGGCCTAGGTAGGGTTCTCTTTCCAAGGATCGATACAGACTCAATGAACCGAATGGCCTCCTTCTGCACTGTAGAGATTCTATTCTATTCACTGTCATACTGCAGCTCAAGAGGGACTGCAACTGTAACCTCCATTAGTAATAGTTTTTTGTTTATTGACAGGGCTAACTTCAAAGACATCTGGAATTCTTGGAAAAGTCCAGCAAAACTCCCTTCTGCTCCCCCTACAACACTAAACACGAGCACTTCCAGCAACTCTGCAGCAAAAAAGAAAGTCAAAAGTACCTCAACTGAAAGTCCCCTGCTTATGCCTTTAAATCACACAACAACAATAATGTGTACTTATATGGCACCGTTAACATAGTCAAAAGCCCCATGGTGCCACACAGGGCCATTAGTAAACAAAGTATGACACTGAGCCTCATAGGAAAAGGTCAGATCAGCTTTGTAAAAGTGGTAGTTATGTTTAAAGAGTTAAGTGTGGTAGAGATGCAGAGAGGTACACAGGAAGGTGGCACAGTGGTTAGTCGCGCTGCCTCACAGGGCAGCACGGTGGTGCAGTGAATAGCACTGCTGCCTCACGGCACCCAGGTCCCAGGTTCGATCCCAGCTCTGGGTCACTGTCCTTGTGGAGTTTGCACGTATCCCCGTGTTTGCGTGGGTTTCGCTCCCACAACCCAAAGATGTGCAGGCTAGGTGGATTGAGCACGCTAAATTGTCCCTTAATTGAAAAAAATGAATTGGGTACTCTAAATTTATTGTTAACATTTTTTTTTAAAGTACTGCTGCCTCACAGCGTCAGGGACCCAGGTACAATTCCGGCCTCAGGTGACCGTCTTGTAGAGTTTGCACATTCTCCCCGTGTCTGCGTTCGTTTCCTCCGGGTGCTCCAGTTTCCTCCCACAGTCCAAAGATGTGGAGGTTAGGTGGACTGGACATGCTAAATTGCCACTTAGTATCCAAAAGGTTAGATTGGGTTACGGGGATGGGGTGGGGGCATGGGCGTAGGTTGGGTGCTCTTTCCGAGGGTCAGTGTAGACACGATGGGCCAAATGCTCTCCTTCTGCACTGTAGGTTCTATGATTCCAAGGGTATTCCAGCGGTTATGGCCTAGACAACTGAAGGCCACCACCCAATGGTGGAGTGATTAATATTGGGGATGCACAGTGGCGAGAATTAAATGAAGCACAGATATCCGAGAAGATTGTGGGACTGGAGGAGATTACACGGACACTGAGGAGCGAGGCCAGGGAGGGATTTTAAAATAAGGATGAAAATTTACAGTTAAGACATTGCTTGACCGGGAGCTGAGGTAAATAAGCGAGCACAGGGGAGAAAAGGAAATGGGACTTGCTGAGAATGAAGACACAGGCAGTAGAGTTATATGGCCCTTCGGTTTATGGGAGGTAAAATATCAGAGACCAGCCAGGAGTGCACTGGAATAGTAACGTCTTGAGGCAATGAGTGTTCGTGAGGGTTTCAGCAGCAGGTGGGCTGGGACAAGGGGAAAATTGAGTCACAGTACAGAAGGGGGAAAAGGCGGCCTCAGAGATGGCACAAATGTGAGCTCAGAAGCTAATCTCTGGGTCAAATGTGGCACCAAGGTGCGGAACAGCCAGGCTTAATCTCAAAATGTTGCCAGGGAGGGGGATAGAGTCAAGGAATGGAGTTTGGAGCAGGAATGGAAAATGATGGCTTGAGTTTTCCCTTAAATTGGATGATGGGCATCCCACATACAGCTGAACACACATTTAAAAGAGGGCATCAACAGGTCCTGCAAGGTCCAAACAGCAGACCGCATGTCAAATCAGCATTTCATGCTGAGTGATGGCATGATCTGTTCGGCAGACACCATCCTCATATTCCCTGGGCATGTCCGAAACCACCAACAGGACAGACCCACCCGAGGTGGTGACACAGTGGCATACAGTTGGGAGGGAGTTTCCCTGAGAGTCCACAACATTGACTTCAGACCCCATGAAGTCTCAAGGCGTCAAGTCAAACATTGGAAAACCTCCTATTGATTCCCACATATCACCATGCTACCCTGCCCTCAGCTGATGAGTCAGTACTCTTCCATGTTGAACACATGTAGAACCTCAGTTAGGCCACACTTGAGTATAGTGTTCAATTCAGGTTGCCACACTACCAAAAGGAAGTGGAGGCTTTAGAGAGGGTGCAGAAGAGATTTACCAGGATGTCGTCTGGTATGGAGGGCATTAGCTATGAGGAGCGGTTGAATAAACTCGGTTTGTTTTCACTGGAACGACGGAAGTTGAGGGGCAACCTGATAGAGGTCTACAAAATTATGAGGGGCATAGACAGAGTGGATAGTCAGAGGCTTTTCCCCAGGGTAGAGGGGTCAATTACGAGGGGGCATAAGTTTAAGGTGCGAGGGGCAAGGTTTAGAGGAGATGCACAAGGCAAGTTTTTTACACAGAGGGTAGTGGGTGCCTGGAACTCGCTGCCGGAGGAGGTGGTGGAAGCAAGGACGATAGTGACATTTAAGGGGCACGTTGACAAATACATGAATAGGATGGGAATAGAGGGATATGGACCCAGGAAGTGTAGAAGATTTTAGTTTAGACGGGCAGCATGGTGGGCATGGGCTTGGAGGGCCGAAGGGCCTGTTCCTGTGCTGTACTTTTCTTTGTTCTTTGTTCTTTGTTCTAACACCACTCAGGGAAAGGACTGAGAATGTCATGGGCACAGAACAAGTGTGCGGCACTTCAATGTTCACCACCAAAAGTGGCTCGATAGCACCACTATCGAGTGCTGCAGATGCATCTGGCCATGACAGTAAAGGTAGGAGTGACCACCGCACAATACTCATGAAGAGTAAGGCTCGTCTTCATATTGAGGACAACCTCCATCGTGTTGTGTGGCACCACTACCATGCTAAATGGGATAGACTTTGAACAGATCTAGCAACTCAAGACTGGGCATCCATGGGCTTTGGACCATTAGCAGCAACAGAATTGTATACAACCACGATTTGTAACCTCGTAGCTTGGCATATCCCCCACCCTACCAATACCATCCAGACAGTGGATCAACCCTGGTTCAATAAAGAGTGCAGGAAGGCATGCCAAGAACAGCACCAGGCATACCGAAAAATGAGGTACCAAACTGGTGAATCTATTTGCATGCCAAAAAAGACAAGTAGCATGTGATAGACGTAGCTAAGCAATCCCACATCCGAAGGATCAATTTAAGCTCTGCAGTTCCTGTTTCATCCAGTTATAAATGGTGGTGGACATTTAAACAATTCGCTGGAGGAAGAGATGCCACAAATATGCCCATCCTCAACGAGAGGGAAGTCCAGCACATCAATGCACAAAATAAGGCTGAAGCATTTGCAACAATGTTCAACCATAAGTGCCGAGTTGATAATCCATCTTGGCCTCCTCCGGTGGTCCCCAGCATCACAAATCCCAGTCTTCACCCAATTTGATTCACTCCACATGACATCAAGAAAAGTTTCAAAGCACTGGATACTGCAAAGGCTATGGGCCCTGACAATATTCCGACAATAGTACTGAAGACTTGTGCTCCAGAACTTCCCGCAACCCAAGCCAAGCTGTTCCAGTACAACTACAACACTGGCATCTACCCAGCAATATGGAAAATTGCTCAGATACGCCCTGTACAGAAAAAGCAGAACAAATCCAATCCAGCCACATACGGCCCCATAAGTCTACTTTTGATCATCAGTCAAGTGATGGAAGGGGTCATCAACAGTGCTATCAAGCGGCACATGCTTAGCCGCTCACTAATGCTCAGTTTGGGTTCCACCAGGGTCACTCAGCTTCTGACCTCACTACAGCCTTGATTCAACCATGGACAAAACAGTTGAAGTCAAGCGGCGAGGTGTGAGTGACTGCCCTTGACATTAAAGCAGCAGTATGGCATCAAGGGGCACGAGGAACTTCCTCATGAAACTAAGGAAATTCGGCATGTCCACATTAACCCTTACCAACTTTTACAGATGCACCATCGAAAGCATCCTATCGGGCTGCATCACAGCCTGGTATGGCAACTGCTCGGCCCAAGACCGCAAGAAACTTCAGAGAGTCGTGAACACCGCCCAGTCCATCACACGAACCTGCCTCCCATCCATTGACTCCATCTACACCTCCCGCTGTCTGGGGAAAGCGGGCAGTATAATCAAAGATCCCTCCCACCCGGCTTACTCACTCTTCCAACTTCTTCCATCGGGCAGGAGATACAGAAGTCTGAGAACACGCACGAACAGACTCAAAAACAGCTTCTTCCCCAATGTCACCAGACTCCTAAATGACCCTCTTATGGACTGACCTCATTAACACTACACCCTGTATGCTTCATCCGATGCCAGTGCTTATGTAGTTACATTGTATATGTTGTGTTGCCCTATTATGTATTTTCCTTTATTCCCTTTTCTTCTCATGTACTTAGTGATCTGTTGAGCTGCTCGCAGAAAACTACTTTTCACTGTACCTCGGTACACGTGACAATAAACAAATCCAATCCAATCCAATCCAATCCGAGAGAAACTGGAGTCAATGGGAATTAGGGAAAAGCTCCCCACTGGTTGGAGTCATACCTGGCACAAAGAAAGATGGTTGTGGTTGTTGGAGATCAATCATCTCAGCTCCAGGACATCACTGCAGGAGTACCTCAGGATAATGTCCTAGGCCCAACCATCTTCAGCTGCTTCAATAATGATCTTCCTGCCATCATATGGTCAGAAGTGGGGATGTTCACTGATGTTTGCACAATGTTCAGCACCATTTGCAACTCCTCAGATACTGAAGCAGTTCATGCCCAAATGCGGCAAGACCTGCTCCTGTAGGCACAGTATTTATATGACTAGTCCAGTTTAGTTTTTGGTTAATGGTAACCACCAGGATGTTGATATTGTCCACCAGCTGGACAATATCCAGACTTGGGCTGACAAGTTGCGAGTAACATTGGTGCCAGGCAATGACCATCTCCAACAAGAGAGAATCTAACTACCACCCTTGACATCGAATGGCATTATCATCGCTGATTCCCGCACTATCAACATCCCGGGGATTATCATTAACCAAAAACTGAACTAGACTAGCCATATAAATACTGTGGATACAAGAGCAGGTCAGAGTCTGGAAATCCTACAACAGGTAACTCACCTGCTGACTCCCCAAAGCCTGCCTACCATGTACATGGCACAGGTCAGGAGTATGCTGGAATACTCTCCACTTGCCTCCAGGTAGTGGGTACCTGGAACTCGCTACCGGAGGAGGTAGTGGAAGCAGGGACGATAGGGACATTTAAGGGGCATCTTGACAAATATATGAATAGGATGGGAATAGAAGGATACGGACCCAGGAAGTGTAGAAGATTGTAGTTTAATCGGGCAGTATGGTCGGCACGGGCTTGGAGGGCCGAAGGGCCTGTTCCTGTGCTGTACATTTCTTTGTTCTTTGTTCTTTGCCTGGATGAGTGCAGATCCGTCAACACTCAAGAAGCTCAACATCATCCAGGACAAAGCAGCCTGCTGGATTGGCATCCCATCTACTACATCCGCACTGTGTACCATCTACAAGATGCACTGCAGGAATCCAGCAAGGCTCCTTCAACAGCCCCTTGAAAACCCCAGTACCATCTATTACTATCTAGAAGGACAAGGGCAGCAGATGCATCACAGCACCACCAGCTGAAAGTTCCCCTCCAAGCTATGCACGATCCTGACTTGGAATTATATGACTGTTCCTTCATTGTTGCTTGGTCATAATCCTGGAATTCCTTCCCTAACAGCACTGTAGGTGTACATACACCACATGGACTGCAGCAGTTCAAGAAGGCAACTCACACTGTCTCTTCAAGAGCAATTAGAGATGGGCAATAAATGTTGGATTAGCCAGGGATGCCCAGGTTCCATTAACAAATAAAATTAAACACAACATGCCCGTGTTAGTGCTCTTACATACATGATGCCCTGTGGGGCCAGGCAGAATATGGTCAGAAATGGTTCACCCACTGTCTTGCCTTGCTGGGTTTTCATAGTGCTGACAAAAAGTGAATTCCACGGCCAAACTTTTTTATCACCTGTTTATAATTTTAAAAAGTAAAATTTCTGCTTTAAAACGTATCTCCATGACATGATTTGAAGTGCTGTAGCAAAACCAAAGTTGATGCTAATTGTTAATTTTGTTCCAATACAACCAATTATTGATTTATTTTACTATTTAAGTAGTCCAGAGATTTAATGCGTTTACTTCTTCAGAACATCAAAACCATTAAATTGGAAATTAAAAATGCACTATTCACTTACACAAATTAGAAATGCAGTGACATTAATTCCTTTAGGCTACTATAAATCTTATATTTTAGCTAAATGTCATTAATTTGGTTAACAACTACATACCTAAAGTTATGTTTGAGAATTTAGGCAAATGATGTATTAATTCTAATATACATTTCAATGTTAAAGTGAGCAAAATAGATATGGAACGCATATTCTGTCACATATCTATAAAGCAAGATGCTGTCTTCAACACATTAAGATAATAATTTTTAAGAGTTGAATTTAAGAATATGACTGTGATATGAAAATATTAGCACTGTCCAATTTGACATCCAATACTTCATTTACACCAAGAAATTGGTGCACCATAATTTGCACCACTTTTAATCCCAAAGTCAAACTATGCGCGTCTGTCAAAATTTACATTTTACTAATGTTGGAATATCTGTTGTTTCCAATGTCAGAGTTCATAAAAATTCCATGGCAGCTTTGCAGTGTCAACCTGATAACCTGGCAGTGCCCCTACCAGCTGGCAGTCACCCAGGCACCTTGGTTGTGTCAGGCTGGCACCCAGGTAGGACTGCTGGTGTGCCAGGCTGGCAATGCCAGGATGCCTGGGTGGCACCAGCAGTGCCAGGGTACCACCCTGCCCAAAGGGCATGCACCTGGGGACCTCCGCACCCGAGAGACCGCTACAAATGCTGTTCCATCTGGTACCTGTTTGTGTAGATCAATACTGAACGGAACTCGCCCGGTCTCCGAGGCGATTGGGACAGATCCCAATACCTCGGGTGTCTCGTGAAACTACATGTTCGAGTAAGACTCGCTGTCTCGCTCTAATGTGCAGATTTGCCAAAAGGTGATCCCGCCCACAATGGACGGGATTCACATCGCAACATCCCGTGAGATTGCATTAGATCTCATGAGGCGTTGTGAGCTGGGTAGATCCTGAGAGCGGGGTCTCCAGCTTTTATTGGCCACATTGTACCACGCTGCGCTATTTGTCAGGCACAACATGGCCGTTTGCTCACACCCATCATTGCAGTTCTAATTACATTTTGGACCCAACGAACGTACTATTCGTGATGCTTACACCGGCATGCCGTGAGATCCTTGCATGGCTTCAAAGTTGAGAAGATAAATGCAGGAGGCAAGAGTGGAGCAATCTTAGGTTAGTAAGTCAACTGCTCCAGTTTCAAGCCCTCCCAGGTACCATTCACACCCAGTGGAAGAGCGGGTGTCAAAGTCAACCCCACTATGTCAAAATAGTATGAGGTTGCAATAAATAGGATTCTGTGTTAACAGTCTCCAGCAAAGTACAATTACCTGTACTTAGATTAAAGGCAATTATTTTGTAGGAAACTAGCTAATTACAAATAGCCGCAACGTTCCACAATCTACACCTCAAGGACAAGCAATATATTATTTTCACTTTTATTTGGGCTTCTTGCTCCTGAGACCTGCATATGTGTTGTCATGTCTTTTATTTTTTCGAGTTTAGTAACCAAAGTTTTCTTTGACATAAGAAAATCCTGGTTTGGTTTTCTCCTTATTGGATTGGAAAAAGCATTTATGGGGAAAATAATATTTTAAAAAAACGTTTGTTGTAATCAAGTGAGGAGGCTGAATAAAGGGGAGTCTATTCACTCCTCCTCACCCAGTCGTAACATTATATCCAGCCCCACTTCCATTTATAATTACCGAGCAGATTTTGTGGTTGCCAAATAGTCTTTCAGACATAATTCTGATCAAATATTTTTGCATGTCAATAGACATGTCATTATAAAGCCAACCATTTCTATTTGGGATGTCACTTCTTCATAGAGCCTAGTCACATAGGAAATTTCTACTTTTCTCGTGGTGGGAGCCACTGACTAGGTTATTTTAATTGCTGTGATTCTCGTGTTTGTTTCTAATGATAGGTGGAATACTTAAATCACCAATTCAAGATTAATGGTCTATAGCCACCTGGGATTGCTTATGAATATCACATCAAGTTGGCTATTTTTGTTCTACTCGGACACCCACTGCATTCATTTAATTATTTCATTTTGACTGGCAGCACTTTGTAAATGATGTCCCTAATCTCAGGTACCACTGTCAGTTTAAGTAGTCTGTCCCTGGGGATACATCTGTCTTCTTTAGTGTGCTTTTCAAAGGGTAGCAAGGTCAGTGCGATTAATTGTAGAACCACAAGTAGAATATCAACCCAATGGCTTTTCTAGTGAATTATTTCAAGAAAATAATCATTTAATACACTACCCATGTTTAGCTAAAGTTCAGTTTCAATTATGTTTGCATTCTTAAGGTATCTTGATTCTCCTTTCATAATGCTGTTGCTTATTGCTGAAAAGAGAGACAAGTTGCCGAAGCTCTTCATCTTGCACTCATCAGGATAACTGGAAGAATACTTTTTTTTTAGACAAAATACCTTTTACTCATTTTTTACATTCCTTGCTGTGCGTTGGGACTGGTACTGACGTAGGATATGTGAGGATTGGTCCTGCGAGGATTGGTCCTGCAATTATTATTCATAAATTGTATGAATTAACAAAGCCAAAGTATATAAATATAAATTAATCCAAAATGTACAAAATGCTGCAACACGTAAATGACTTGGGCAACTGTACTAAAACTCGGGGAGTAACTGGATTAACATAGCAATATTTATTTACCCGAAAATAAAGTTGTGGAGAAACTATCAAAAATTAAATATACAGAGGAAATTGCAAAAACATTTTAAACTCCGGTGTTTGCAGACAAATTAAATTCATACAATGGATCAAATTGAAATATCAATTTAATTATGCAGCGAAGGACCATTGACACCTTTTATCTCGTGCAGATAGTTGCTACTTCGTGATTTAGTACACAATAAGGCGCTTTTTAAATGTTCTTACTTTAAGTTTGTTTGGATGTTTTATTGTGACCTGATTACTCTCAGCCACGGAGATAAATAGTAATGAGTGGGACTTTGGCCGGGACACAAGCTGGAGATCTGCTCTTCAAACATCTCCATGGGATCAGCAGTAGACCGGGGGGTTGTTTTAAACAACACCTCCAACAATACAGCACTCCCTGAACTGCAGACGCAATCCTGGAGTAGGGCTTCCGGAACCCCGAGTTCTCTGATTGGGAGGCGGGACTGAACCTATTGACACTTGCCTAATAATAAAATATATTTTTTAAATACTTGAGGTGATACGAGAACAAAAAAGACGCCAATGGGGGTAATTGAACGACAGTAAACCTGCCTGTGAGGGTCATTGGAAGAACAAATTCAATTTACAAGAGGGCAACTATTTAAAACGGCAAAAAAACTAAGACGACAGGAGAGCAGAATTAATTTACATTGAACTAAGAATTGGACCGAAGGCAGAAACTTGAGTGGAGCCAGGAGACTTCACAGCACCGTGTCTTCAGGATCAGAGCTGCTAACCGACACATTCTCCGGAGTTCCATTTCCCAGCTCAGCTACTCAAGGGCTCCAATCCAGAATGTGCTTAAAATCGGAAATAATAAAACCCTTACGAGCTTTGATGAGATCATCTGCATTTCAGGCTCCCAAGACATTCCTTGCCCTTTGTAAGGCTGATGCCAGGCGTTTCATAGCTTCGTCCTGCGAATGTCCAACATGACTGATTTCCCTTGTCACAATTCCAATGGAATCTTGCTGTCCTTTCCTCTCTCCGCCCCTCTGCAGCGCTCCTCCTGTCCCCATTGCACATTTAAGAGTGCTCAGGTCACCTGCACTTATTTTTTTTTTAATTAAATATTTTATTGAAAACTTTTGGTCAACCAACACAGTACATTGTGCATCCTTTACACAATATTATAACAACACAAATAACAATGACCTATTTTATAAACAAAAAATGAATAAATAATAAATAACAAAAATGAAAACTAGCCCTAATTGGCAACTGCCTTGTCACAAGTAACACTCTCCAAAAATATAATTTAACAGTCCAATATATAATTATCTGTAGCAACGGCCTATACATACTATACAGTATATATTAACAACCCTGAGAGTCCTTCTGGTTCCTCCTCCCCCCCTTCCCCCCCCCCCCCCCACCCCCCCGATCCTGGGCTGCTGCTGCTGCCTTCTTTTTCCCATTCCGTCTATCTTTCTGCGAGGTATTCGACGAACGGTTGCCACCGCCTGGTGAACCCTTGAGCCGACCCCCTTAGGACGAACTTAATCCGCTCTAGCTTTATAAACCCCGCCATGTCATTTATCCAGGTCTCCACCCCCGGGGGCTTGGCTTCTTTCCACATTAGCAATATCCTGCGCCGGGCTACTAGGGACGCAAAGGCCAAAACATCGGCCTCTCTCGCCTCCTGCACTCCCGGCTCTTGTGCAACCCCAAATATAGCCAACCCCCAGCTTGGTTCGACCCGGACCCCCACTGCTTTTGAAAGCACCTTTGTCACCCCCATCCAAAACCCCTGTAGTGCCGGGCATGACCAAAACATATGGGTATGATTCACTGGGCTTCTCGAGCACCTCGCACACCTATCCTCCACCCCAAAAAATTTACTGAGCCGTGCTCCAGTCATATGCACCCTGTGTAATACCTTAAACTGAATCAGGCTTAGCCTGGCACACGAGGACGACGAGTTTACCCTGCTTAGGGCATCTGCCCACAGCCCCTCCTCGATCTCCTCCCCCAGCTCTTCTTCCCATTTCCCTTTTAGTTCATCTACCATAGTCTCCCCTTCGTCCCTCATTTCCCTATATATATCGGACACCTTACCATCCCCCACCCATGTCTTTGAGATCACTCTGTCCTGCACCTCATGAGTCGGGATCTGCGGGAATTCCCTCACCTGCTGCCTCGCAAAAGCCCTCAGTTGCATATACCTGAATGCATTCCCTTGGGGCAACCCATATTTCTCGGTCAGCGCTCCCAGACTCGCGAACTTCCCATCCACAAACAGATCTTTCAGTTGCGTTATTCCTGCTCTTTGCCACATTCCATATCCCCCATCCATTCCCCCCGGGGCAAACCGATGGTTGTTTCTTATCGGGGACCCCCCCAAGGCTCCAGTCTTTCCCCTATGCCGTCTCCACTGTCCCCAAATCTTCAGTGTAGCCACCACCACCGGGCTTGTGGTGTAGTTCCTCGGTGAGAACGGCAATGGGGCTGTCACCATAGCCTGTAGGCTAGTCCCCCTACAGGACGCCCTCTCTAATCTCTTCCACGCCGCTCCCTCCTCCTCTCCCATCCACTTACTCACCATTGAAATATTAGCGGCCCAATAATACTCACTTAGGCTCGGTAGTGCCAGCCCCCCCCCTATCCCTGCTACGCTGTAAGAATCCCTTCCTCACTCTCGGGGTCTTCCCGGCCCACACAAAACCCATGATGCTCTTTTCAATCCTTTTAAAAAAAGCCTTCGTGATCACCACCGGGAGGCACTGAAACACAAAGAGGAATCTCGGGAGGACCACCATCTTAACCGCCTGCACCCTCCCTGCCATTGACAGGGATACCATATCCCATCTCTTGAAATCCTCCTCCATCTGTTCCACCAACCGCGTTAAATTTAACCTATGCAATGTGCCCCAATTCTATGCTATCTGGATCCCCAGGTAACGAAAGTCCCTTGTTACCTTCCTCAACGGTAGGTCCTCTATTTCTCTACTCTGCTCCCCTGGATGCACCACAAACAACTCACTTTTCCCCATGTTCAATTTATACCCTGAAAACTCCCCAAACTCCCCAAGTATCCGCATTATTTCTGGCATCCCCTCCGCCGGGTCCGCCACGTATAGTAGCTAATCGTCCGCATACAAAGATACCCGGTGCTCTTCTCCTCCCCTAAGTACTCCCCTCCACTTCTTGGAACCCCTCAACGCTATCGCCAGGGGCTCAATCGCCAGTGCAAACAATAATGGGGACAGAGGGCATCCCTGCCTTGTCCCTCTATGGAGCCGAAAATATGCAGATCCCCGTCCATTCGTGACCACGCTCGCCACTGGGGCCCTATACAACAGCTGCACCCATCTAACATACCCCTCTCCAAAACCAAATCTCCTCAACACCTCCCACAAATAATCCCACTCCACTCTATCAAATGCTCTCTCGGCATCCATCGCCACTACTATCTCCGTTTCTCCCTCTGGTGGGGCCATCATCATTACCCCTAACAACCTCCGTATATTCGTGTTCAGCTGTCTCCCCTTCACAAACCCAGTTTGGTCCTCGTGGACCACCCCCGGGACACATTCCTCTATTCTCATTGCCATTACCTTGGCCAGGACCTTGGCATCTACATTTAGGAGGGAAATAGGTCTATAGGACCCGCATTGTAGCGGGTCCTTTTCCTTCTTTAAGAGAAGCGATATCGTTGCTTCAGACATAGTCGGGGGCAGTTGTCCCCTTTCCTTTGCCTCATTAAAGGTCCTCGTCAGTACCGGGGCGAGCAAGTACACATATTTTCTATAGAATTCGACTGGGAATCCATCCGGTCCCGGGGCCTTTCCCGCCTGCATGCTCCTAATTCCTTTCACCACTTCTTCTACCTCGATCTGTGCTCCCAGTCCCACCCTTTCCTGCTCTTCCACCTTGGGAAATTCAAGCCGATCCAAGAAGCCCATCATTCTCTCCCTCCCATCCGGGGGTTGAGCTTCATATAATTTTTTATAAAATGTCTTGAACACTCCATTCACTCTCTCCGCTCCCCGCTCCATCTCTCCTTCCTCATCCCTCACTCCCCCTATTTCCCTCGCTGCTCCCCTTTTCCTCAATTGGTGTGCCAGCAACCTGCTCGCCTTCTCCCCATATTCGTACTGTACACCCTGTGCCTTCCTCCATTGTGCCTCTGCAGTGCCTGTAGTCAGCAAGTCAAATTCTACATGTAGCCTTTGCCTTTCCCTGTACAGTCCCTCCTCCGGTGCTTCCGCATATTGTCTGTCCACCCTCAAAAGTTCTTGCAGCAACCGCTCCCGTTCCTTACTCTCCTGCTTCCCTTTATGTGCCCTTATTGATATCAGCTCCCCTCTAACCACCGCCTTCAACGCCTCCCAGACCACTCCCACCTGGACCTCCCCATTATCATTGAGTTCCAAGTACTTTTCAATGCACCCCCTCACCCTTAGACACACACCCTCATCTGCCATTAGTCCCATGTCCATTCTCCAGGGTGGGCGCCCTCCTGTTTCCTCCCCTATCTCCAAGTCCACCCAGTGTGGAGCGTGATCCGAAATGGCTATAGCCGTATACTCCGTTCCCCTCACCTTCGGGATCAATGCCCTACCCAGCACAAAAAAGTCTATTCGCGAGTAGACTTTATGGACATAGGAGAAAAACGAGAACTCCTTACTCCTAGGTCTGCTAAATCTCCACGGGTCTACACCTCCCATCTGCTCCATAAAATCTTTAAGTACCTTGGCTGGTGCCGGCCTCCTTCCAGTCCTGGACTTCGACCTATCCAGCCCTGGTTCCAACACCGTATTAAAATCTCCCCCCATTATCAGCTTTCCCATCTCTAGGTCTGGAATGCGTCCTAGCATCCGCCTCATAAAATTGGCATCATCCCAGTTCGGGGCATATACGTTTACCAAAACCACCGTCTCCCCCCTGTCGTTTGCCACTCACCATCACGTATCTGCCCCCGTTATCCGCCACTATAGTCTTTGCCTCGAACATTACCCGCTTCCCCACTAATATAGCCACCCCCCTGTTTTTCGCATCTAGCCCCGAATGGAACACCTGCTCCACCCATCCTTTGCGTAGCCTAACCTGGTCTATCAGTTTCAGGTGCGTTTCCTGTAACATAACCACATCTGTCTTAAGTTTCTTAAGGTGTGCGAGTACCCGTGCCCTCTTTACCGGCCCGTTCAGCCCTCTCACGTTCCACGTGATCAGCCGAGTTGGGGGGCTTCCTACCCCCCCCCCCCCCCCTTGTCGATTAGCCATCACCTTTTTCCAGCTCCTCACCCGGTTCCCACGCAGCTGTATCTCCCCCAGGCGGTGCCCCCCCGCCCATCCTCTCCCATACCAGCTCCCCCCTCTCCCCAGCAGCAGCAACCCAGTAATTCCCCCCACCCACCCCCCCCCGCTAGATCCCCCGCTAGCGTAATTACTCCCCCCATGTTGCTCCCAGAAGTCAGCAAACTCTGGCTGACCTCGGCTTCCCCCCGTGACCTCGGCTCGCACCGTGCGACGCCCCCTCCTTCCTGCTTCTCTATTCCCGCCATGATTATCATAGCGCGGGAACCAAGCCCGCGCTTCTCCCTTGGCCCTGCCCCCAATGGCCAACGCCCCATCTCCTCCACCTCCCCTCCTCCCCCCATCACCACCTGTGGGAGAGAGAAAAGTTACCACATCGCAGGATTAGTACATAAAACCCCTCTTTGCCCCCCACATTCGCCCCACCACTTTGTTCGAACGTTCTTTTTAATAACCCGCTCATTCCAGTTTTTCTTCCACAATAAAAGTCCACGCTTCATCCGCCGTCTCAAAGTAGTGGTGCCTCCCTCGATATGTGACCCACAGTCTTGCCGGTTGCAGCATTCCAAATTTTATCTTCTTTTTATGAAGCACCACCTTGGCCCGATTAAAGCTCGCCCTCCTTCTCGCCACCTCCGCACTCCAGTCTTGATAAACGCGGATCACCGCGTTCTCCCATTTACTGCTCCGAGTTTTCTTCG
Organism: Scyliorhinus torazame; assembly: GCF_047496885.1. NCBI lineage: Eukaryota > Metazoa > Chordata > Chondrichthyes > Carcharhiniformes > Scyliorhinidae > Scyliorhinus > Scyliorhinus torazame. The sequence goes on from NC_092713.1 coordinate 260,682,446, forward strand.
CCCATCTAAGGACCATTTCTCTATCCTTAAAACGGAGGAATCTCACCACTATGGCTCTGGGAATTTCTCCTGCTCTCGGTCCTCGCGCCATCACTCGGTATGCTCCCTCCACCTCCAACGGACCCGCCGGGGCCTCCGCTCCCATTAACGAGTGCAGCATCGTGCTCACATATGCCCCGACGTCCGCTCCCTCCACACCTTCAGGAAGACCAAGAATCCTCAGGTTGTTCCTCCTTGCGTTGTTTTCCAGTGCCTCCAACCTTTCCACACATCGTTTCTGATGTGCCTCCTGCGTCTCCGTCTTCACCACCAGGCTCTGTATATCGTCCTCATTCTCGACTGCCTTTGCCTTCACGACCCGAAGCTCCCGCTCCTGGGTCTTTTGTTCCTCCTTTAGCCCTTCGATCGCCTGTAGTATCGGGGCCAACAGCTCTTTCTTTATTTCCTTTTTGATCTCTTCCACACAGCATTTCAAGAACTCTTGTTGTTCAGGGCCCCATGTTAAACTGCCACCTTCCGACGCCATCTTGGTTTTTGCTTGCCTTCCTTGCCGCTGTTCTAAAGGATCCACTGCAATCTGGCCACTCTCTCCTCCTTTTTCCATCCGTATCCAGGGGGGATTCCCTTCTGGTTTACCGCACAGTGTTTTTAGCCGTCAAAATTGCCGTTGGGGCTCCTATCAAGAGCCCAAAAGTCCGTTTCACAGGGAGCTGCCGAAACGTGCGACTCAGCTGGTCATCGCCGCACCCGGAAGTCAACTGGAAGAATACTAAACAGTCACAATAACTTCGACTGCAGGAGAAAAGGGTGTTGACTGGTTGGCAAATCAACTCTTGATTGGCCAAAGCAACGGTGACCTGTAGGCTCCCCAAGCTTCTGGGTAATTCAAGACTTGAACATATTCCTTTTATTTGCAGAGAACCAGTCCCTGCGTATGAATGTATGACGTTTCTAGCAAGCATAAATGATCCACATTATGAGTTCGACTGATTATTTCAAATTGGTTGCGAGTGTAGAGCTCAGGATTGTTAAGCAGGTGCTGCCCAATCATGTAATCACATCCAATTTGGGGTGTGTTTGGGGTTTTATAAATGTGGACCAGTTGAGTGCAGTAAGGTCCCGCCATCCGTGGGGGTTACGTTCCGTGAAACCTCACAAATGGTGAAATTGCCAATGACAAACATACTTTCCAATGGGAGTCAATTAGATAAGTTGCAGCGATCATAACATTTTACATATGTAAAGGATCAAAGGCAACAAAACTATGTTTTAAAAAAATTAATTTATTGAGAAATTTACTGGAGAAATTGTTTGATAAAAGAAAAAAATGTAAAATTTGTCACACTTGCAGTACTTCACTTGAGAGTGGAGGTGGACTGAGATAAGGAATTAAATCACAGCAACAAGAAACACACGTGTAAACAATGGCAGATGATGCACGCACAGTGTGCACTTTCTGCTGCAGGAAATACCTTCCAAACCTGTGACATCTACCACCTCGAAGATCAAGGGCAGCAGAAGAATGGGGACCCACCATCTGGAAGGTGGGACTATATCACTGTTCCTTCACTGTCATTGAGTCACAGAGTTTTACAGCACGAAAAGAAGCCCTTCGACCCATCGCGATTGTGCCGACCAGCAAGCATCAAACTATTCTAATCCCATTTTCCAGCACTTGGCCCATAGCCTTTCAATGGCATTTCAAATGCTTATCTAAATGTGTCTTAAAAGTTGTGAGGTTTCTCGCCTCTACCATCCTTTCAGCCAGTGAATTCCAGATTCCCACCACCCTCTGGGTGAAAAAGCTTCCTCACATCTCCTCTAAACCTTCTGCCCGTAGCCCTCTGGTTATTGACCCTCCACTAAAGGGAAAAGTACCTTACTGCCCACCCTATCTATGTCCCTCATAATTTTATACTCCTCAATCGGGTCCCCCCTCAATCTTTTCTGCTCCAGGGAAAACAACCCCAGCCTATCCAGTCTCACTTGATAGCTGAAATGATGCAGGCAACATCCTGGCGAATCTCCTCTGTACCCTCTCCAGTGCGATCACTTCCTTTCTATAGTGTGATGACCAGAACTGTACTCCAGCTGGGGCATAACCAGCATTTTCTACACCTCCAGTATAACCTCCCTGCTCTTATATTCAATGCCTCGTGTGGTAGTCACCACTGTTGTATTATATTGTATATATGGGTATTACGGTAAGGCCTCTGTACTACAGGTACGGGGGTAGATCCCTGCCTGCTGGCTCCGCCCAGGAGGTAGAGTATAAATGTGTGTGCTCTCCGAACAGCAGCCATTTCGTAAGCTGCTATAGGAGGCCACACATCTCTGTGTAATAAAGCCTCGATTACTCTCTACTCTTGTCTCGTCGTAATTGATAGTGCATCAATTTATTAAACACAGATTTTTCAGAGATGGACCTCCACATCAAGCCTGATCGCCTGCAGCTGCATCCTCAAGCAGACAACGCCATAAAGGACTTCCAGCATTGGCTAGCTTGCTTTGAAGCATACATCGGGTCTGCACCAGACCCAATCTCAGAAGCACAGAAGCTCCAGATTCTGTACACACGGCTGAGCTCCAATGATGTTCCCCTCGTCCAGGACGCGCCTACCTACGCAGAGGCCATGGCGCTACTGAAGGAGAATTACGCTCAGCAGCCCAACAAGATCTACGCCAGGCACCTCCTATCCACGCAGCACCAACTTCCCAATGAGTCTGTGGAAGATTTCTGGCGTGCCCCGCTCGCCCTGGTGAGAGACTGTGACTGCCAGGCTGTTTGAACATTCAAACCGGCTAATGAGAGATGCATTCGTTACGGGCATAGGGTCTGACTACATCTGCCAGCGCCTCTTAGAAGGGGCCAGGCTTGACCTCGCGGCGACCAAGAAACTAGCGCTCTCGCTCACGGTCGCCTCACGCAACTTACAGGCTTATTCCCCCGACCGCACAGCCCACCCCCCCTGTGCTTCATGGACCCCGCCAGCGGCCACCCCGTTGTGGACCGCCCTCATCCTGCGCCGCGCGGCAGCCAACCAACCCCGGGGGACGCAAGTGCTACTTCTGCGGACAGACGAAACACCCCCGGCAGCACTGCCCGGCGCGGAGCGCGCTCTGCAACTCCTGTGGCAAGAAGGGACATTTCGCTGCAGTGTGCCAGGCCCGCTCAATCGCCGCTATTGTCCCGGCACCCCTCACGTGCGGCCAGGGGGCGCCGCCATCTTCCTCTCCTCAGAGCGCGTGCGGCCCGTGGGCGCCGCCATCTTGCTTGCTTCAGAACAAATGGGCACCGTCATCTTGCTCCATTCACAACACATGCGGCCCGTAGGCGCCGCCATCTTGCCTGCCCCAGGACACGTGCGGCCCGTGGCGCTGCCACCTAACCCGCCTCAGGACGCCATTGTGCCCCTCATCGCCTGCAACCGCCGACGACCAGCTACGTCTCGCCTCGGTCACGATCGACCAGTCTCGACCGCACAACCTCGCGACCTCTTCGACAAAGGTGAAGGTCGAAGGGCACGAGATATCCTGCCTTCTGGACCCCAGGAGCACTGAGAGCTTCATCCACCCCGATACGGTAAGGCGCTGCTCCCTCGTGGTACACCCCATTAACCAAAGAATCTCCCTGGCCTCTGGATCCCTCTCCGTGGCGATCCGGGGATACTGCATCACCACCCTCACCGTCCAGGGCATAGAGTTCAGCGGCTTCCGGCTCTACGTCCTCCCCAACCTCTGCGCTGCCCTGTTACTTGGCCTGGACTTCCAGTGCAACCTCCAGAGCCTAACCCTGAAATTTGGCAGGCCCCTAACACCCCTTACTGTTTGCGGCCTCGCGACCCTTAAGGTCGACCCGCCTTCTCTGTTTGCAAACCTCACCCCGGATTGCAAACCCATCGCCACCAGGAGCAGGCGGTACAGCACCCAGGACAGGACCTTCATCAGGTCTGAGGCCCAGCGGCTGCTGTGGGAAGGAATCATCGAGGCCAGCAACAGCCCCTGGAGAGCCCAAGTGGTAGTGGTGAAAACGGGCGAGTAAAACAGGATGGTCGTTGACTACAGTCAGACCATCAATCGGTACTCGCAGCTCGACGCGTACCCCCTCCCACGCATATCTGATATGGTCAATCAGGTTGCACAGTACCGGATCTTCTCGACAGTGGACCTGAAATCTGCCTACCACCAGCTTCCCATCCGTAAGGCGGACCGCCCATACACTGCGTTTGAAGCAGACGGCCGCCTTTACCATTTCCTGAGGGTTCCCTTCGGCGTCACCAACGGGGTCTCGGTCTTCCAACGGGAGATGGACCAAATGGTTGACTGGTACGGGCTGCGGCCCACTTTCCCGTACCTGGACAACGTTACCATCTGAGGCCACGACCAGCAGGACCACAACGCTAACCGTTCCAAATTTCTCCACACCGCCACACTCCTCAACCTAATTTACAACAAGGAGAAGTGTGTGTTCAGCATGAATCGATTAGCCATCCTCGGCTATGTGGTTCAGAACGGAGTTCGAGGGCCCGACCCCGATCGCATGCGCCCCCTCATGGAACTCCCCCTCCCCCACTGCCCCAAGGCATTCAAACGATGCCTGGGTTTCTTTTCGTATTACGCCCAGTGGGTCCCAAACTATGCGGACAAGGCCCGCCCACTCATTCAATCCACCGCTTTCCCACTGACGGCCGAGGCTCACCAGGCCTTCAATCGTATCAAGGCCGACATCGCTGATGCACGCGGTCGACGAGACGCTCCCCTTCCAAGTCGAGAGCGATGCATCAGACGTCGCTCTGGCTGCCACCCTCAACCAGGCAGGCAGGCCCGTGACGTTCTTTTCCCGCACCCTCCATGCCTCCAAAATTCGGAACCCCTCCGTGGTAAAGGAGGTCCAAGCGATCGTTGAAACTGTGCAACATTGGAGGCATTACCTGGCCGGCAGGAGATTCACTCTCCTCACTGATCAACGGTCGGTTGCCTTCATGTTTAACAACACACAGCGGGGCAAGATCAAAAATGCTAAAATCTTGAGGTGGCGGATCGAGCTCTCCACCTACAATTACGAGATTTTGTATCGCCCCGGTAAGCTCAACGAGCCCCCTGATGCCCTGTCCCGAGGTACATGTCCGGACCCTGCATGACGATCTCTGTCACCCGGGAGTCACCCGCTTTTACCACTTCATTAAGGCACAAAATCTGCCCTACTCCATCGAGGAAGTCAGGGCTATCACCAGAGACTGCCAGGTCTGCACGGAGTGTAAACCGCACTTCTACCGGCCAGACCGTGCACACCTGGTGAAGGCCTTCCGCCCCTTTGAACGCCTCAGCATGGACTTCAAAGGGCCCCTCCCCTCCACCGACTGCAACACGTACTTTCTTAATGTGGTCGACGAGTATTCCCGATTCCGGACTTCTGGTTGCGGCTATGTCTAGGTAGGTCGCACGTTCGGCAGCTCCCGCCGGGAACGGACTTTTGGGCTCTTCAGAGGGGCCCCAACGGCAATTGTTCGACGGCTCCCAGTGTGGGAAGGTGACAGCATGGTTCCCCCGACACTATATGGATTGGACCAGGAGTGGAGCGTTTAAAAAAGTGATCCTGGTGCAGCGGAAAGTGTGAGGGAGGAAATGCAAGATGGCGGCGGGTGGAGACCAAGCAGTGTGGGCGCAGTGGTTGCAGGAGTTCCTTAAACGCTGCTTTGCGGAGCTGAAGACAGAAATGCTGGTGCCAATGAAGGCGGTGATTGAGAAGCTTGTGGAGACCCAGAAGGCCCAATGGGCGGCGATACGGGAGGTGCGGCAAAAAGCCTCAGAGAACGAGGATGAGATCTTGGGCCTGGCGGTGAAGGTGGAGGCGCACGAGGCGCTGCACAAGAGGTGGGCGGAAAGATTTGAGGACCTGGAGAATAGATCGAGGAGGAAGAATCTTCGGATTCTGGGTCTCCCTGAAGGAGTGGAGGGGCCCGATGCCGGGGCATATATGAGCACGGTGCTCAATTTGCTGATGGGCGCGGGAGCTTTCCCGAGGCCCCTGGAGCTGGATGGAGCTCATCGGGTCCTGGCAAGGAGACCCAAAGCCAACGAGCCGCCAAGGGCTGTAGTGGTGAGGTTCCACCGCTATGGACAGAGAGTGTGTCCTGAGATGGGCCAAAAAAGAATGGAGCAGCAGGGGGGGAGCGAGTAGCCCCCCGATCCGGCTGATAACTTAGAATGTGAGGGGCCTGAACCGGCCGGTCAAGAGGGCCCGGGTGTTCGCGCACTTAAAGGGGCTGAAGGCAGACGTGGTTATGCTCCAGGAGACACATCTGAAGGTGGCAGATCAGGTTAGGCTGAGAAAGGGATGGGTAGGGCAGGTATTCCATTCAGGGCTGGATGCGAAGAACAGAGGGGTTGCAATACTGGTGGGGAAGCGGGTGTCGTTCGAGGCACTGAATATTGTAGTGGATAATGGATGTCGATATGTGATGGTGAGTGGTATGTTGCAGGGGGTGCGGGTGGTACTGGTGAACGTATATGCCCCGAATTGGGATGACGCCGGATTTATGAAACGCATGCTGAGTCGGATTCCGGATCTGGAGGTAGGAAGCTTGATAATGGGGGGGGGGGGGGGGGGACTTCAACACGGTGTTGGACCCAGCACTGGACCGTTCTAGGTCCAGGACGGGTAAGAGGCCGGCTGCGGCCAAGGTGCTCAGGGGGTTTACGGACGAGATGTGGGGAGTGGATCCAAGGAGGTTTGCCAGGCCGCAGGCCAGGGAATTTTCCTTCTTTTCCCACGTCCATAGAGCCTTCTCCCGGATAGATTTTTTCATTTTGAGTAGGGCGCTAATCCCAAAAGTGGAGGGAACGAAATATTTGGCCATAGCCATCTCAGACCACGCCCCGCATTGGGTGGAGCTGGAGGGGGGAGGAGAGGGACCAGCGCCCGCTGTGGTGCCTCGATGTGGGACTGTTGGCGGATGAGGGGGTGTGCGGGTGGAGGTAGTCTGGGAGGCGTTGAAGGTGGTGGTCAGGGGAGAGCTAATCTCCATTAGGGCCCACAGGGAGAAGAGAGAGAGGAGGGAGAGGGAGAGGTTGGTGAGGGAGATTTTAAGGGTGGACAGGAGATATGCAGAGGCCCCCGAGGAGGGGCTACAGAGGGTGCGACGGAACCTCCAAACGGAATTCGACCTGATGACCACGGGGAAAGCGGAGGCACAGTGGAGGAAAGCGCAAGGGGCGGCGTATGAGTATGGGGAGAAGGCCAGTCGGATGCTGGCACATCAGCTTCGTAAGAGGGAGGCAGCGAGGGAGATTGGTGAAGTTAGGGATAGAGGGGGGAATACGGTGCGGAGTGCAGTGAGAATAAATGAGGTATTTCGGGACTTCTATGGGGATCTGTACAGGTCTGAGCCCCCAGCGGGGGAGGAGGGGATGCGACGATTCCTAGATCAGCTGAGGTTCCCGAGGGTGGAGGAGCAGGAGGTGGCTGGTTTGGGGGCGCCGATTGGGCTGGAGGAGCTGGTTAAAGGATTGGGGAACATGCAGGCGGGGAAGGCCCCGGCGTCGGATGGGTTCCCGGTTGAATTTTACAGGAAATACGTGGACCTGCTGGGCCCGTTGCTAGTGAGGACTTTTAATAAGGCGAGGGAGGAGGGGACCTTGCCCCCGACAATGTCCAGGGCGTGATTTCTTTGATCTTGAAACGAGACAAGGATCCATTGTAATGTGGGTCGTATAGACCAATCTCGCTCCTCAATGTTGACGCTAAGTTGCTGGCGAAGGTGCTGGCTACGAGAATTGAGGACTGTGTCCCGGGGGTGATTCATGAGGACCAGACGGGATTTGTGAAGGGTAGGCAATTAAATACAAATGTGCGGAGGCTCCTCAATGTGATTATGATGCCCTCGGTGGAGGGGGAAGCAGAGGTAGTGGCAGCTATGGACGCGGAGAAGGCCTTTGATCGGGTGGAGTGGGAGTATCTTTGGGAAGTGTTGCGGAGGTTTGGGTTCGCGGAGGGGTTCATCAGTTGGGTCAGGCTGCTATATAGAGCCCCGGTGGTGAGTGTGGCTACGAACCGACGGAGGTCGGAGTACTTTCGGCTGTACCGGGGGACGAGGCAGGGGTGCTCCTTATCCCCCTTGTTGTTTGCACTGGCAAGCTCTAAGTTCATCTGCCTTACCCGTAATGCTCCTTGCATTAAAACATATGCACTTCAGGCCACCAGACCCGCTGTGTTCAGCAACTTCTCCCCGTCTGCTCTGCCTCAGAGCCACACTGTCCCTATTCCCTAGTTCTCCCTCAATGCTCTCACCTTCTGACCTATTGCTCCCGTGCCCACCCCCCTGCCATACTAGTTTAAACCCTCCCGTGTGACACTAGCAAACCTCGCGGCCAGGATATTTGGCCCAGTGGTGGCGGCGACGCTGAAGATCTGGGGGCAGTGGAGGCGACACAGGGGTGAGGTGGGAGCCTTGGTTTGGTCCCTGATTCGGGAGAACCAGCGGTTCGTCCCGGAAAGGATGGATGGGGTGTTTCGGAGCTGGCATCGGGCAGGGATTAGAAGAATGGGGGACCTGTTCGCCGATGGGACGTTTGCAAGCCTAGGGGCGCTGGAGGAGAAGTTTGGGCTACCCCCGATGTAGCGCACAAAGACTTACGAGAGACGAATAGAGATGAAGTCGATGAGGCTTTATTAAGCGTGACTTGTTCCCCGCATTTCAGCAACAGACTGGAGCTGCGGGGAGAATTCCTGGTTCTTATACTCCGCCTTCAGGGCGGAGCTAGAGGTCAACAGCCAACCAGGACCCGGGATCTGTCAGCCAATGGCATCACGGCTTCACAGTCCCACATGACCCCTAATGCATACCACCACATTCACCCCTTGTTAAAAATGAACCCGGCGGGGTGGTGCTTCGCATGGTGGTAGGGGTTTACAAGGCTGGTCCTGGGAGGGAAAAAAACTTTTGCATGTCATTACAGTGCCCTACACTGGGCTATGTACAGGGTTTGTGAGCTATTTACAATATTCGTAAGAAGAAAAAGAACATTCTCGTTAAAGTCCACGACATTCTTGTGTTACACCGATGCCACGAGTCGAGCGGGCGGTCTGGTCTTCCTTGTCGATCGCCTCAGCCCCGGTGGTGGTGCAGTTGCTTGTTCCAGCGTTGTCGTCTCCGGGAGCTTTACGGTTTCTGCTTCAGCTTCACTCCTGGTCGGACCTGGGAGGAGGACCGATCCTCCCGGGAAGGGGGCGGTCGCGGGGTGCGCCGGTGGCAGGGAGGGGGTGATTGGTGTCGGGGGGGTGTGCGTGTTGCCGGCGGGCGCCAGGTCTCGCAGGGAGACCGTGTCCTGTCGGCCGTCGGGGTACTCCACGTAGGCGTACTGCGGGTTCGCGTGGAGGAGATGAACCCTCTCGACCAACGGGTCCGACTTGTGCGCCCGCACATGTTTCCGGAGCAAGCTGGGTCCTGGGGCCGCCAGCCAGGTCGGCAGCGACGTTCCAGAGGAGGACTTCCTGGGGAAGACAAGGAGGCGCTCATGAGGCGTTTGATTATGGTGGTACACAGCAGCGACCGGATGGAGTGGAGAGCGTCCGGGAGGACCTCCTGCCACCGTGAAACTGGGAGATCCCTGGACCGTAGGGCCAGTAGGACGGTCTTCCAGACCGTGCCGTTCTCCCTCTCTACTTGCCCGTTCCCCCGGAGGTTGTAGCTGGTCGTCCTGCTCGAGGCTATACCCTTGCTGAGCAGGAACTGGCGCAGCTCGCCACTCATGAAGGAGGACCCCCTGTTGCTATGGATATATGCGGGGCAACCGAACAGTGTGAATATGGTGCTAAGGGCTTTAATAACTGTGGCCGCTGTCATGTCGGGGCAGGGGATGGCGAAAGGGAAACGGGAGTACTCATCCACCACGTTCAGGAAGTATGTGTTGCGGTCGGTGGAGGGGAGGGGCCCTTTGAAATCCAGACTCAGGCGTTCAAAGGGGCGGGAAGCCTTGATCAGGTGCGCTCTATCCGGCCTGAAAAAGTGCGGTTTGCACTCTGCGCAGATGTGGCAGTTCCTGGTGACTGTACGGACCTCCTCCACGGAGTAGGGGAGGTTGCGGGACTTTATAAAATGGTAGAACCGAGTGACCCCCGGGTGGCAGAGGTCCTCGTGGAGGGTTTGGAGACGGTCTATTTGTGCATTGGCACATGTGCCGCGGGATAGGGCATCGGACGGCTCGTTCAGCTTTCCGGGACGGTACAAGATCTCGTAGTTGAAGGTGGAGAGCTCGATCCTCCACCTTAAGATCTTGTCATTTTTAATTTTGCCCCGCTGTGCATTATCGAACATGAAAGCTACCGACCGTTGGTCAGTGAGGAGAGTGAATCTCCTGCCGGCCAGGTAATGCCTCCAATGTCGCACAGCTTCCACTATGGCTCGGGCTTCCTTTTCCACTGAGGAGTGGCGGATTTCTGAGGCGTGGAGGGTTCGGGAGAAAAAGGCCACGGGTCTGCCCGCTTGGTTAAGGGTGGCCGCTAGAGCTACATCGGAGGCGTCGCTCTCGACCTGGAAGGGGAGGGACTCATCGATGGCGCGCATCGTGGCCTTTGCGATATCCGCTTTGATGCGGCTGAAGGCCTGGCGACCCTCTGTCGACAGGGGGAAGGTAGTGGTATGTATTAGGGGACGGGCCTTGTCTGCGTACTGGGGGACCCACTGGGCGTAATATGAAAAGAACCCTAGGCAGCGTTTCAGGGCTTTGGAGCAGTGGGGGAGGGGAAATTCCATGAGGGGGCGCATGCGTTCGGGGTCGGGGCCTATTATCCCGTTGCGCACTACATATCCCAAGATGGCTAGCCGGTTTGTGCTAAACACGCACTTGTCCTCGTTGTATGTGAGGTTCAAGGCTTTAGCGGTCTGGAGGAATTTTTGGAGGTTGGCGTCGTGGTCCTGCTGATCGTGGCCGCAGGTGGTTACGTTGTCGAGAAACGGGAACGTGGCCTGCAACCCGTGTTGATCAACCATTCGGTCCATCTCCCGTTGGAAGACCGAGACCCCGTTTGTGACGCCAAATGGGACTCTTAGGAAGTGGTATAATCGCCCGTCTGCCTCGAAGGCTGTGTACTTGCGGTCACTTGGGCGGATGGGGAGCTGATGGTAGGCGGACTTGAGGTCCACGGTGGAGAAGACTTTATATTGGGCAATCCGATTGACCATGTCGGATATGCGGGGGAGAGGATACGCATCTAGCTGTGTGTACCTGTTGATGGTCTGGCTATAGTCTATGACCATCCTTTGCTTCTCCCCTGTCTTTACTACTACCACCTGTGCTCTCCAGGGACTATTGCTGGCCTGGATTATGCCTTCCTTCAGCAACCGCTGGACTTTGGACCGAATAAATGTCCGGTCCTGGGCGCTGTACCGTCTGCTCCTAGTGGCGACGGGTTTGCAATCCGGGGTGAGGTTTGCAAACAAGGATGGGGGTTCAACTTTGAGGGTTGCGAGGCCGCAGATAGTGAGTGGGGGTATTGGGCCGCCGAATTGAAATGTTAGGCTCTGCAGGTTGCACTGGAAGTCTAATCCCAGTAATGTGGGCGCGCAGAGTTGGGAAAGGACGTAGAGCCTGTAGTTTTTAACTCCCCCCCCTTGCACCGTTAGGGTCACTATGCAGAACCTTTTGATCTCTACGGAGTGGGATCCTGCCGCTAGGGAAATCTTTAGCGTACTGGGACGGATGGTCAAAAAACAGCGTCTTACCGTGTCGGGGTGGATGAAGCTTTCTGTGCTCCCGGAGTCGATCAGGCATGGTGTCTCGTGTCTGTTGATCAGCACCGTTGTTGTCGTCGTCTGGAGCGTCCGGGGCCGTGCTTGGTCCAGCGTCATCGAGGCCAGACGTGGTCGCAGTGTTTCAGCGTCTTGTTCGAACCCCGTGGAGCCGTCGATGCTGGGGTCCATTGTTGTCGTCCAAGATGGCGGCGGGGGTGTACAAAATGGCCGCCCCCATGCATCGCACGTGGCTGGGGGGTCCCAAGATGGCGGCGGGGGTGGACAAAATGGCCGCCCCCATGCATCGCACATGGCTGGGAGGTCACAAGATGGCGGCGCCCCTCCTCCCCTCGTGGTGGCCGGGACCCAAAATGGCGGCGCCTGCGGGTCGCACATGGGGCGCTGGGGGGGTTGGGGAGCGTTTGGGATGCGCTGTACTCTCTCTTCTCCGGGGACAGCGGCGATCCCCCGGGACCGGCACACGGCCGCGAAATGGCCCTTTTTCCCGCAGCTCTTGCAAATCGCTGCGCGGGCCGGGCAGCGCTGCCGGGGGTGTTTCGCCTGGCCGCAGAAATAGCAGTGGGCCCCCCCGGGATGACGTGCCGTCTGGACCGCGCAAGCCTGTGGGAGGGGGGGGGGTTTGTCGCGACGGGGGTCCACGGAGCCCAAGGGGCTGCCGCGCGGTCGGGGCCGTACGCGCGGGCGTTTTGCGCGGCCGCATCTAGGGAAGCTGCAAGGGCCCTTGCCTCTGAGAGTCCTAGCGACTCTTTTTCTAACAGTCTTTGGCGGATTTGGGGCGAGTTCATACCTGCCACAAACGCATCGCTAATTAACATGTCCGTGTGTTCAGCCGTGTTTACCGGCGGGCAGCTGCAGGCCCGTCCCAAGATTAGCAGCGCGGCGTAGAATTCGTCTATCGATTCTCCGGGACTTTGCCGTCTCGTTGCGAGTTGGTAGTGTGCGTAGACCTGATTCACCGGGTGAACGTAGATGCTCTTTAGTGCTGCGAACGCCGTCTGGAAATCCTCTGTGTCTTCTATGAGAGGGTAAATTTCCGGGCTTACCCTCGAGTGCAGGACCTGCAGTTTCTGGTCTTCTGTGATCCGGCTGGGGGCCGTTCGGAGGTGGCCTTCGAAACAAGTCTGCCAGTGTTTAAAAATTGCTGCTGAGTTCGCTGCGTGGGGGCTGATCCTCAGGCATTCCGGGACAATCCTGAGCTCCATAGTCCTTTAAGTCATGCTTAATAAATTGTAGCGCACAAAGACGTACGAAAGACGAATAGAGATGAAGTCAATGAGGCTTTATTAAGCGTGACTTGTTCCCCGCAGCTCAGCAACAGACTGGAGCTGCGGGGAGAATTCCTGGTTCTTATACTGTGCCTTCAGGGCGGAGCTAGAGGTCAACAGCCAACCAGGGCCCGGGATCTGTCAGCCAATGGCATCACGGCTTCACAGTCCCACATGACCCCTAATGCATACTACCACACCCGGGAAACGCTTTCAGGTACATACAAGTGAGGGCGTTTGTGAGGCGGCAGGTGAGGGAATTCCTGCTGCTTCCGGCACGTGGGATTCAGGACAGGGTGATTTTGGGTGTATGGGTTGGAGAAGGCAAGGTTTCAGCGATTTACCAGGAGCTGCAGGAAGAGAAGGAGGCCTCGGTAGAGGAGTTGAAGGGCAAGTGGGAGGAGGAGCTTGGGGAGGAGATAGATGAGGGTCTGTGGGCTGATGCCCTGAGTAGGGTTAATTCTTCCTCCTCTTGCGCCAGGCTCAGCCTAATACAATTCAAGGTTACTCACAGAGTGCATATGACAGGGGTGAGGTTGAGTAGGTTCTTTGAGGTGGAGGACAGATGTGGGAGGTGCTCAAGGAGCCCGGCAAATCACATCCATATGTTCTGGTCGTGCCCGGCGCAGGATGGGTTTTGGAGGGGTTTTGCGAGGACTATGTCCAAGGTGGTGAACGCCCGGGTCAAGCCGAGCTAGGGATTGCCATTATTTGGGGTATCGGACGAGCCGGGAGTGCAGGAGGCGAAAGAGGCCGGTATTCTGGCCTTTGCGTCCCTGGCAGCCCAGCGGAGGATTTTGCTACTATGGAAAGATGCGAAGCCCCCTAGTGTGGAAACTTGGATCAATGACATGGCAGGGTTCATCAAGCTGGAGAGGATAAAGTTTGACTTGCGAGGGTCTGTGCAGGGGTTCCTCAGGCGGTGGCAACCGTTCCTAGACTATCTCGCGGGGCGTTAGGAGGAGGTCAGCAGCAGCAGCCCAGGGGCGGGGGGATTTCTTTTGGGGTGGCGATTGGGTTAAGGTGTTTTTTTTTCCCTATTTGTGGTTTTTAAATGTTATATGGGGGGTTATTGTATATGGGGGAAATCCAATGTATAATTTCTGCTTGTTGTGTTCTTGTTTCTTTTTTGTTGAAAATTTGTTGAAAAATTTGAATAAATATATATTTAAAAAAAAAAAAAGAGTATTCCCAAATCCCCTTCGCCGTCCCATGCACCGATATGACGTCTGCCACCGTCATCAAAGCCCTCAACACCATCTTCGCTCTGTTCGGTTTCTCCGCCTCTGTCCACAGCGACCGGGGATCCTCATTTATGAGCGAGGAGCTGCGCCAGTACCTGCCCAACAGGGGCATTGTCTCAAGCAGAACGACCAGCTACAACTCCAGGGGAAATGGGTAGGTGGAGAGGGAGAATGGGACGGTCTGGAGAGCCGTCCAGCTGGCCCTACGATCCAGAAATCTTCCGGCCTCCCGCTGGCAGGAGGTCCTCCCCGACGCACTTCACTCCATTCGGTCACTCCTGTGCACCGCGACCAACGAAACCCCCCATGGACGTCTCTTTGCCTTCCCCAGGAAGTCCACCTCCGGGGTTTCGCTCCCAACGTGGCTGGCAGCTCCAGGACCCGTTCTCCTCCGCAAGCACGTGCGGCTCCACACGGCGGACCCGTTGGTTGAGAGTGTACAGCTACTCCATGCGAACCCGCAGTATGCCTACGTAGCGTACCCTGATAGCCGCCAAAACACAGTCCCCCTCAGGGATCTGGCACCAGCTGGGCCCCCCCCCCGCCCCGGTGCCACCCTCCCCACCCCCGGCGCACCCCAATGGAGCCCCCACTCCAGGACAATCCATCCTCCCCTTGCTCTTACCCGGGGATGAAGAGGATTTCGACACGCTCCCGGAGTCACCGAAGACCAAGCCGAAGCCTGAGTCACCACCAGCACTGCGGTGCTCTCAATGACAGATCAAGGCGCCCGATCGTCTAAATTTGTAACCTTCTCTGTAATTTTAAAACCAATCTGTATGTATGGCGTTTTCCACCCCCCCCCCCCCCCCCCCCCGCTGGACTCATTTATAACAGGGGGTGAATGTGGTAGTGTAGCGCACAAAGACTCCGAGAGACGAATAGAGTGAAGTCGATGAGGCTTTATAAAGCGTGACTGTTCCCCCGCAGTTCGGTAGCAGACTGGCCTGCGGGGGAGGACTCCTGGTTCTTACACTCCGCCTTCAGGGCGGAGCTAGAGGTCAACGGCCAACCAGGACCCGGGATCTGTCAGCCAATGACATCACGGCTTCACAGTCCCACATGACCCCTAATGCATACTACCACATTCACCCCTTGTTAAAAATGAACCCGGCGGGGTGATGCTTCGCATGGTGGTACGGGTTTACAAGGCTGGTCCTGGGAGGAAAAACTTTCGCATGTCATTACAGTATGTACAAGTTTTTTTTTATTTTTTCGAAGTATTTACAGTAATCGTCAGGAGAAAAAGACAAAACGTTCTCGTTAAAAGTCCACATATTGTAGTGTTAGATCAACGCCATGAGTCGGTCGGGCGGTCTGGTCGTCCGTGTCGATCGCCTCGGCCCCGGTGGTGGTGGTGGTGCTTGTTCCAGTGTTGTCGTCTCCGGGAGCCTTACGGTTTCAGCTTCGGCTTCACTACTGGTCGGGCCTGGGAGGAGGACCGATCCTCCAGGGAAGGGGGCGGTCGCGGGGTGCGCCGGTGGCAGGGAGGGGGTGATTGGTGTCGGGGGGGTGTGTGTGTTGCCGGCGGGCGCCAGATCTCGCACGGAGACCGTGTCCTGTCGGCCGTCGGGGTACTCCACGTAAGCGTACTGCGGGTTCGTGTGAAGGAGGTGAACCCTCTCGACCAACGGGTCCGACTTGTGCGCCCGCACATGTTTTCGGAGCAAGATGGGTCCTGGGGCCGCCAGCCAGGTCGGCAGCGACGTTCCAGAGGAGGACTTCCTGGGGAAGACCAGGAGGCGCTCATGAGGCGTTTGGTTAGTGCTAGTACACAGTAGTGACCGGATGGAGTGGAGAGCGTCCGGGAGGACCTCCTGCCACTGTGAAACTGGGAGGTCCCTGGACCGTAGGGCCAGTAGGACGGTCTTCCAGACCGTGCCGTTCTCCCTCTATACTTGCCCGTTCCCCCGGGGGTTGTAGCTGGTCGTCCTGCTCAAGGCTATACCGTTGCTGAGCAGGAACTGGCACAGCTCGTCACTCATGAAGGAGGACCCCCCTGTCGCTGTGGACGTATGCAGGGCAACCGAACAGTGTGAATATGGTGTTCAGGGCTTTAATGACTGTGGCCGCTGTCATGTCAGGGCAGGGGATGGTGAAGGGGAAGCGGGAGTACTCGTCCACCACATTAAGGAAGTATATATTGCGGTCGGTGGAGGGGAGGGGCCCTTTGAAATCCAGACTAAGGCGTTCAAAGGGGCGGGTAGCCTTAATCAGGTGCGCACCATCCGGCCTGAAAAAGTGCGGTTTGCACTCTGCGCAGATGTGGCAGTTCCTTGTGACTGTACGGACCTCCTCCAAAGAGTATGGGAGGTTGCGGGACTTAATAAAGTGGTAGAACCGAGTGACCCCCGGGTGGCAGAGGTCCTCGTGGAGGGTTTGGAGGCGGTTAATTTGTGCGTTGGCACATGTGCCGTGGGATAGGGCATCGGACGGCTCGTTCAGCTTTCCGGGACGGTACAGGATCTCATAGTTGAAGGTGGAGAGCTCGATCCTCCATCTTAAGATCTTGTCGTTTTTGATTTTGCCCCGCTGTGCACTATCGAACATGAAGGCTACCGACCGTTGGTCCGCGAGGAGAGTGAATCTCCTGCCGGCCAGGTAATGCCTCCAATGTCGCACAGCTTCCACTATGGCTTGGGCTTCCTTTTCCACTGAGGAGTGGCGGATTTCTGAAGCGTGGAGGGTTCGGGAGAAAAAGGCCACGGGTCTGCCCGCTTGGTTAAGGGTGGCCGCTAGAGCTACGTCGGAGGCGTCGCGCTCGACCTGGAAGGGGAGGGACTCGTCGATGGCGCGCATCGTGAACTTTGCGATATCCGCTTCGATACGGCTGAAGGCCTGGCAAGCCTCTGTCGACAGAGGGAAGGTCGTGGTCTGTATTAGGGGGCGGGCCTTGTCTGCATACTGGGGGACCCACTGGGCGTAGTATGAAAAGAACCCCAGGCAGCGTTTCAGGGCTTTTGAGCAGTGCGGGAGGGTGTGGCGCACAAAGACTCCGTGAGACAAACAGAGTGAAGTCGATGAGGCTTTATTAAGCGTGTCTGTTCCCCAGCAGCCCGATAGTAAACTGGCATGCGGGGGAAGGCACCGGCTTCTTATACTTCGCCTTCAGGGCGGAGTATGAGGTCAACGGCCAACCAGGACCCGGGATCTGTCAGCCAATGACATTAGGGCTTCCAGTCCCACATGACCCCCAATACATACTACCACATTCACCCCTTGTCAAAAATGAACCCGGCGGGGTGATGCTTCGTATGGTGGTAAGGGTTTACAGTACTGGTCCTGGGAGGAGAGAACAGTTACATGGTAGGACCGTATTGGACAGTATCGTCCTGTTACAACTATTTACAGAGGATATATGAAAACAAAATGTTCATTGGACAGTCCATCTTTGTTTTACATCGACGCCACGAGTCGGTCGGGCGGTCTGGTCGTCCGTGTCGATCGCCTCGGCCCCGGCGGTGGTGGTGGTGCTTGTACCAGCGTTGTCGCCTCCGGGAACCGCACGGTTTTAGCTGTCGGTGCAAAGGGGAGGGGGGCTGATCCTCCTGGGAAGGGGGCGGTCGCGGGGTGCGGCGGTGGCAGGAAGGGGGGCGGTTGGGTTGATGGTGCCGGGGGGGTGTGCGTGGTGCCGGCGGGCGCCAGATCCCGCAGGGAGACCGTGTCCTGTCGGCCGTCGGGGTACTCCACGTAGGCGTACTGGGGGTTTGCGTGGAGGAGGTGAACCCTTTCGACCAACGGGTCCGCCTTATGTGCCCGCACGTGCTTTCGGAGCAGGATGGGTCCTGGGGCCGCCAGCCAGGTCGGCAGCGACGTTCCAGAGGAGGACCTCCTAGGGAAGACAAGGAGACGCTCGTGAGGCGTTTGATTAGTGCTCGTACATAATAACGACCGGATGGAATGGAGAGCGTCCGGGAGGACCTCCTGCCACCGTGAAACTGGGAGATCCCTGGACCGTAGAGCCAGTAGGACGGCCTTCCAGACCGTGCCGTTCTCCCTTTCTACTTGCCCGTTCCCCCGGGGGTTGTAGCTGGTCGTCCTGCTTGAAGCTATACCCTTGCTGAGCAGGAACTGGCGCAGCTCTTCACTCATGAAAGAGGACCCCCTGTCGCTGTGGACGTATGCGGGGTAACCGAACAGTGTGAATATGCTGTTCAGGGCTTTAATGACTGTGGCCGCGGTCATGTCGGAGCAGGGAATGGCAAAAGGGAAGCGGGAGTATTCGTCCACTACATTAAGGAAATACGCGTTGCGGTCGGTGGAGGGGAGGGGCCCTTTGAAATCGAGACTGAGGCGTTCAAAGGGACGAGAAGCCTTAATCAGGTGCGCTCCATCTGGCCTGAAAAAATGCGGTTTGCATTCTGCGCAGATGTGGCAGTCTCTTGTGACTGTACGGACCTCCTCTAAGGAGTAGGGGAGATTGCGGGACTTGATGAAGTGGTAAAACCGAGTGACCCCCGGGTGGCAGAGGTCCTCGTGGAGGGCTTGGAGGCGGTCAATTTGTGCGTTGGCACATGTCCCGCGGGATAGGGCATCAGACGGCTCGTTCAGCTTTCCGGGCCGGTACAAGATCTCATAGTTGAAGGTGGAGAGTTCGATCCTCCACCGCAAGATCTTGTCGTTCTTGATCTTGCCCCGCTGTGCATTATCGAACATGAAGGCAACCGACCGTTGGTCAGTGAGGAGAGTGAATCTCCTGCCGGCCAGGTAATGCCTCCAATGTCGCACAGCCTCCACTATGGCTTGGGCTTCCTTTTCCACTGAGGAGTGGCGGATTTCTGAGGCGTGGAGGGTTCGGGAGAAAAAGGCCACGGGTCTGCCCGCTTGGTTAAGGGTAGCCGCGAGAGCTACGTCAGAGGCGTCGCTCTCGACCTGGAAGGGGAGGGACTCGTCGATGGCGCGCATCGTGGCCTTTGCGATGTCCGCTTTGATGCGGCTGAAAGCCTGGCAAGCCTCTGTCGACAGCGGGAAAGCCGTGGTCTGTATTAGGGGGCGGGCCTTGTCTGCGTACTGGGGGACCCACTGGGCGTAGTATGAAAAGAACCCCAAGCAGCGTTTCAGGGCTTTTGGGCAGTGCGGGAGGGGAAATTCCATGAGTGCGCGCATACGTTCGGGGTCGGGGCCTATTATCCCATTGCGCACTATGTAGCCCAGAATGGCTAGCCGATCGGTGCTAAAAACGCACTTGTCCTCATTGTACGTGAGGTTCAAGGCTTTGGCAGTCTGGAGGAATTTTTGGAGGTTGGCGTCGTGGTCCTGCTGATCGTGGCCGCAGATGGTTACATTGTCGAGGTACGGGAACGTGGCCCGTAACCCATGTTGATCAACCATTCGGTCCATTTCCCGTTGGAAGACCGAGACGCCGTTTGTGACGCCAAAAGGGACCCTTAGGAAGTGGTATAATCGCCCGTCTGCCTCGAAGGCTGTGTACTTGCGGTCACTTGGGCGGATGGGGAGCTGATGGTAGGCGGACTTGAGGTCCACGGTGGAGAAGACTTTATACTGGGCAATCCGATTGACCATGTCGGATATGCGGGGGAGAGGGTACGCGTCTAGTTGTGTGTACCTGTTGATGGTCTGGCTATAGTCAATGACCATCCTTTGCTTCTCCCCTGTCTTCACTACTACCACCTGCGCTCTCCAGGGACTATTGCTGGCCTGGATTATGCCCTCCTTTAGTAGCCGCTGGACTTCGGAGCGAATGAAGGTCCGGTCCTGGGCGCTGTACCGTCTGCTCCTAGTGGCGACGGGTTTGCAATCCGGGGTGAGGTTCGCAAACAAGGACGGGGGTTGCACCTTGAGGGTGGCGAGGCCGCAGATAGTGAGTGGGGGTATGGGGCCGCCGAATTTAAACGTAAGGCTCTGTAGGTTACATTGAAAATCTAAGCCCAGCAAGGTGGGGGCACAGAGTTGGGGAAGGACGTTAAGTTTGTAGTTTTTGAATTCCCTCCCCTGTACCGTTAGGGTAACTATGCAGAATCCCTGGATCTGTACGGAGTGGGATCCTGCGGCTAGGCAAATCTTTTGTGCGCTGGGGTAGGTAGTTAAGGAACAGCGTCTTACCGTGTCGGGATGTATAAAACTTTCCGTGCTCCCGGAGTCGACTAGGCATGGCGTCTCGTGGCCGTTAATTAGGACCGTTGTCGTCGTCGTCTGGAGAGTCCGGGGCCGAGCCTGATCGAGCGTAACCGAAGCGAGCCGTGGTTGTAGTAGTGGGGTGGGGTCCGTTGTTGCCGTCCAAGAGGACGTCGGGGATGGATAAAATGGCCGCCCCCATACCTCGCCCGTAGATGAGGGGTCACAAGATGGCGTCGGGGGTGGGCAAAATGGCCGCCCCCATGCGTCGTACAGGTCGGGGGCGGTCCAAGATGGCGGGGCCCCTCCTCCCCTCGTGGTGGTCGGGACCCAAAATGGCGGCGTCTGCGGGTCGTACATTGAGTGCTGGGGGGTCTGGGGGGCGCTAGGACCGCGCGGAGTTTCCGGGCCGCGGGCGCTAGGACCGCGCGGAGTTCCTTTGGTGCGAGCTCCAGGGCCGCGGGCGCTAGGACCGCGCGGAGCTCCCTCGCTGGGGACCGGCAGGTCAGTGCGAGCGCTGGGACAGTGAGGAGGTCCCTCGCCGGGGACGGAGGTCGGGGTCCAGGTGAGTTGTATTGCCGGCGGGTCAGGCGTGGGGCGCGGGACGGGGGCGAGGGCCCAGGTCGGCGGCTCCGGCGGGTCAGGCGTGGGGCGCGGGACGGGGGTGAGGGACCAGGTCGGCGGGTCGGGCGTGGGGCGCGGGACGGGGGCGAGGGCCCAGGTCGGCGGCTCCGGCGGGTCAGGCGTGGGGCGCGGGACGGGGGTGAGGGACCAGGTCGGCGGGTCGGGCGTGGGGCGCGGGACGGGGGCGAGGGCCCAGGTCGGCGGCTCCGGCGGGTCAGGCGTGGGGCGCGGGACGGGGGCGAGGGCCCAGGTCGGCGGCTCCGGCGGGTCAGGCGTGGGGCGCGGGACGGGGGCGTGGGCCCAGGTCGGCGGCTCCGGCGGGTCGGGCGTGGGGCGCGGGACGGGGGTGAGGGCCCAGGCCGGCGGGTCAGTCGTGGGGCCGCGAGCGCTGGCACCGCGCGGAGCTCCCTCACCGGGGACAGCGGTGGTCGGGGTCAAGGTAGGTGGCGCCGGCGGGTCAGGCGTGGGGCGCGGGACGGGGGTGAGGGTGGCGTTCGGGATACGGAAAACCCCTTCCTCTCCGTGGAGAGTGTTGGCTGGCACCCAAATCGGGAGCGCCGGCGGCGGGTCATACGTGGGCTGCGGGGAGGGGGGTTGGGGAGCGTAGGCGGCGTGCAGGGCTCCCAGTTCTCCCGGGGCCGCGGTGGTTGGGACCCAAAATGGCGGCGCCTGGGGGTCGCACATGGCGTGCTGGGGGGGTTGGGAGGCATAGACTGCCTGTAGGGCTCCCTGTTCTCCCGGGACGGCGGCGACCACGCGGGACCGGCACACCACCGCATAGTGGCCCTTTTTCCCGCAGCTTTTGCAGATGGCTGCGCGGGCCGGACAGCGTTGTCGGGGGTGCTTCGCCTGGCCGCAGAAATAACAGCGGGCGCCCCCTGTGCGACTCGGCGTTTGGACTGCGCAAGCCTGTGGGGTGTACGTACGTACGGGTACGTACGGGGCCCAATGGCCTGCCGCGCGGTCGGGGCCGTAGGCGCGGGTATTACGCGCGGCTACGTCCAGCGAGGCTGCCAGGGCCCGTGCCTCTGAGAGTCCGAGTGACTCTTTTTCTAGAAGTCTTTGGCGGATTTGGGAGGATTGTATACCTGCAACAAAAGCATCGCGCATTAACATGTCCGTGTGTTCGTTCGCGTTCACAGACGGGCAGCTGCAGGCTCGTCCCAAAATCAGCAGCGCGGCGTAGAACTCGTCCATCGATTCTCCGGGAGCTTGCCGTCTCGTCGCGAGCTGATAGCGAGCGTAGATTTGGTTAACTGGGCGAACGTAGAGACTTCTCAGTGCTGCGAACGCCGTCTGGAAATCGCGGGTGTCTTCAATGAGGGTGAAAATCTCCGTGCTCACCCTCGAGTGCAGGACCTGCAGTTTTTGTTCATCTGAGACTCTGCCTGTGGTCGATGTGATGTAGGCCTCAAAGCAAGTCTGCCAGTGTTTGAAGGCTGCTGCTGCATTCACTGCGTGGGGGCTGATCCTCAGGCATTCTGGAATGATCCTGAGCTCCATAGTCCTTTTTAGGCACGCTTAATAAATTGTGGCGCACAAAGACTCCGTGAGACAAACAGAGTGAAGTCGATGAGGCTTTATTAAGCGTGTCTGTTCCCCAGCAGCCCGATAGTAAACTGGCATGCGGGGGAAGGCACCGGCTTCTTATACTTCGCCTTCAGGGCGGAGTATGAGGTCAACGGCCAACCAGGACCCGGGATCTGTCAGCCAATGACATTAGGGCTTCCAGTCCCACATGACCCCCAATACATACTACCACAGAGGGGAAATTCCATGAGGGGGCGCATACGTTCGGGGTCGGGGCCTATTATCCCATTGCGCACTACGTAGCCCAAGATGGCTAGCCGGTTTGTGCTAAAAACGCACTTGTCCTCGTTGTACGTGAGGTTCAAGGCTTTAGCGGTCTGGAGGAATTTTTGGAGGTTGGCGTCGTGGTCCTGCTGATCGTAGCCGCAGATGGTTACATTGTTGAGATACGGGAACGTGGCCCGCAACCCGTGTTGATCAACCATTCGGTCCATCTCTCGTTGGAAGACCGAGACCCCGTTTGTGACGCCAAATGGGACCCTTAGGAAGTGGTATAATCGCCCGTCTGCCTCGAAGGCTGTGTACTTGCGGTCACTTGGGCGGATGGGGAGCTGATGGTAGGCGGACTTGAGGTCCACGGTGGAGAAGACCTTATATTGGCCAATCCGATTGACCATGTCGGATATGCGGGGGAGAGGGTACGCATCTAGTTGTGTGTACCTGTTGATGGTCTGGCTATAGTCTATGACCATCCTTTGCTTCTCCCCTGTCTTTACTACTACCACCTGTGCTCTCCAGGGACTATTGCTGGCCTGGATTATGCCTTCCTTCAGTAGCCGCTGGACTTCGGACCGAATGAAGGTCCGGTCCTGGGCGCTGTACCGTCTGCTCCTAGTGGCGACGGGTTTGCAATCCGGGGTGAGGTTTGCAAACAAGGATGGAGGCTCAACCTTGAGGGTTGCGAGGCCGCAGATAGTGAGTGGGGGTATTGGGCCGCCGAATTTGAAGGTTAGGCTCTGCAGGTTGCACTGGAAGTCTAATCCCAGTAATGTGGGGGCGCAGAGTTGGGGAAGGACGTAGAGCCTGTAGTTTTTAAACTCCCTCCCTTGCACCGTTAGGGTAACTATGCAGAAGCCTTTAATCTGTACGGAGTGGGATCCTGCAGCTAGAGAAATCTTTTGTGCGCTGGGACGGATGGTCAAAGAACAGCGTCTTACCGTGTCGGGGTGGATAAAGCTTTCCGTGCTCCTGGAGTCGACCAGGCATGGTGTCTCGTGCCCGTTTATCAGCACCGTTGTTGTCGTCGTCTGGAGCGTCCGGGGCCGAGCTTGGTCCAGCGTCATTGAAGCCAGACGCGATCGTAATGTTTGAGCGTCTTCTTCGAACCCCGTGGAGCCGTTGACACTGGGGTCCGTTGTTGTGGTCCAAGATGGCGGTGGGGGTGAACAAGATGGCTGCCCCCATGCATCGCACATTGCTGGGGGGTCACAAGATGGCGGCGGGGGTGGACGAAATGGCCGCCCCCATGCGTCGCACAGGTCTGGGGTGGTCCAAGATGGCGGTGCCCCTCCTCCCCTCGTGGTGGCCGGGACCCAAAATGGCGGCGCCTGCGGGTCGCACATGGGGCGCTGGGGGGGTTGGGGAGCGTTAGGAATGCGCAGGACTCCCTCTTCTCCGGGGACATCGGTGGCCGGGACCCAAAGTGGTTGCGCCTGCGGGTCGTACATGGGGCGCGGGGGGGGGGGGTTGGGGAGCGTTAGAGACGCGCAGAACTCCCTCTTCTCCGGGGACAGCGGTGGTCGGGACCCAAAGTGGTTGCGCCTGCAGGTCGTACATGGGGCGCTGGGGGGGTTGGGGAGCGTAAGAAGCTCGCAGGGCTCCTTGTTCTCCTGGGACAGCGGCGACCTCCCGGGACCGGCACACAGCCGCGAAATGGCCCTTTTTCCCGCAGCTCTTACAAATCGCTGCGCGGGCTGGGCAGCGCTGCCGGGGGTGTTTCGCCTGGCCGCAGAAATAGCAGCGGGCTCCCCCGGTGCGACTTGGCGTCTGAACCGCGCAAGCCTGTGGGGTGGTCGGGGGGGGGGGGTTTGTCGCGACGGGTGCATACGGAGCCCAATGGCCTGCCGCGCGGTCGGGGCCGTAGGCGCGGTCGTTTCGCGCGGCCACGTCCAGGGAGGCTGCTAGGGCCCGTGCCTCTGAGAGTCCTAGCGACTCTTTTTCTAAAAGTCTTTGTCGGATTTGGGAGGAGTTCATACCTGCCACAAAAGCATCGCGCATTAACATGTCCGTGTGTTCACTCGCGTTCACCGGCAGGCAGCTGCAGGACCATCCCAAAATTAGTAGCGCGGCGTAGAATTCATCCAGCAATTCTCCGGGACTTTGCCGTCTCGTTGCGAGTTGATAGCAAGCGTAGATCTGGTTTACTGGGCGAACATACATGCTTTTTAGTGCTGAAAACGCCGTCTGGAAATCCTCTGCGTCTTCGATGAGAGAGAAAATCTCCGTGCTTAACCTCGAGTGCAGGACCTGTAGATTTTGGTCTTCTGTGACCCGGCCGGGGGCCGTTCTGAGGTAGGCCTCGAAACAAGTCTGCCAGTGCTTGAAAACTGCTGCTGAGTT
Organism: Scyliorhinus torazame; assembly: GCF_047496885.1. Classification (NCBI taxonomy): domain Eukaryota; kingdom Metazoa; phylum Chordata; class Chondrichthyes; order Carcharhiniformes; family Scyliorhinidae; genus Scyliorhinus; species Scyliorhinus torazame. Next base: position 260,707,556 of record NC_092713.1, read on the forward strand.
CACTGCGTGGGGGCTGATTTTCAGGCATTCCGGAATGATCCTGAGCTCCATATTCCTTTAGGCACGCTTAATAAATTGTAGCGCACAAAGACTCCGAGAGACGAATAGAGTGAAGTCGATGAGGCTTTATTAAGCGTGACTGTTCCCCCGCAGTTCGGTAGCAGACTGGCCTGCGGGGGAGGACTCCTGGTTCTTATACTCCGCCTTCAGGGCGGAGCTAGAGGTCAACGGCCAACCAGGACCCGGGATCTGTCAGCCAATGACATCATGGCTTCACAGTCCCACATGACCCCCTAATGCATACTACCACAGGTAGTCACCACTGTTGTATTATATTGTATATATGGGTATTACTGTAAGGCCCCTGTACTACAGGTACGGGGGTATATCCCTGCCTGCTGGCTCCGCCCAGGAGGCAGAGTATAAATGTGTGTGCTCTCCGAACAGCAGTCATTTCGTAAGCTGCTGTAGGAGCACACATCTCTGTGTAATAAAGCCTTGATTACATTCTACTCTCGTCTCGTCGTAATTGATAGCGCACCACCTTGGTTAATAAAGGCAAGAGCTCCAAAAGCCTTCTTCGCCACCTTATCTACCTGTCCTGCTGTCTTCAGAGATCTGTGAACCTGCACACTAAGGTCCCTTTGATCCTTTGTACTTCCTTGGGTCTGATCATTCATTGTATATTCTCTTTCCTTGTTAGTCCTCCCAAAACGCATTACCTCATACTTTTCATGGTTGAATTCCATTTTCCACTTTTCTGCCCATCTAGCCAATTTATATCATCCTGTAATCTATGGCCTATTGCCATCATCTACACACCTAGTCACCTCCTCAAAAATTTCAATCAAATTTGTAAGACATAGTCTCCCTTTGACAAAACCACACTGACTCTCTTTGATTAGTCCTTGCCTCTCCAAGTGGAGACTATCTCTGTCCCTCAGAAATATTTCCAGTAGTTTCCCTACCAATGAAGTTAGATTCACTGGCCTGTAATTTCCTGGTTCGTCTCTACTTCCCTTCTTGAATAATGGCACCACATTAGCTGTCCTCTAGTCCTCTGGCACTTCCTGTGGACAGAGGACTGGAGTCTCCTCCCTTACCTCCCACAGCAACCTGGGATACATTGCAACTGGCTCTGGGGATTTATCCACTTTTAGATTTGTTAAAACTGTTAGTATCTCCTCCCTCTCAATGTTAAGTCATTCAAGAAAATCGCAATACGTCCCTATACCTACATCATCCTTCTCCATAGTGAACACAGTTGCAAAGTATTAATTTAAAACCTCACCTTGTTCTTCCGGTTTGACACACAAATTGCCACGTTGGTCCCTAAAGGGTCCTATTCTTACCCTGGTCAACCTCCTGCTCTTTATATACTTATAAAACACCTTTGGATTTTCCTTTATTTTACCCACCAACGCTTTTTCATGCCCCCCTCTTCACTCTCCTAATTTCTTTCTTAAGTAATCCTCTGCCCTTTCTATATTCCTTTAGGGCCTCCGTTGTTTCGAGCCCTTGGTGTCTGCCTTGAGCTTCCCTTTTTTTCCTTATCTGACCCTGGATATCCCTTTACATGTAGGGTTCTCTACATATTGCTCCCAACCTTCGAAACTTATTGCTCCTAACTGTGGACAGCATGGTAGCACAGTGGTTAGCATTTTGGCTTCACAGCACCAGGGTCCCAGGTTCGATTCCTGGCTGGGACACTGTCTGTGTGGAGTCTGCACGTTTTCTCCGTGTCTGCGTGTGTTTCCTCCGGTTTCCTCCCACAAGTCCCAATAGAAGTGCTGTTAGGTAATTTGGACATTCTGAATTCTCCCTCTGTGTACCCGAACAGGCGCCGGAATATGGCGACTAGGGGCTTTTCACAGTAACTTCATTGCAATGTAAGCCTACTTGTGACAATAAAGACTATTATTATTTCTTATTCACTATTACAGGAACATGTCGGCCTTGTGCTCTCTCGATTTCCTTTTTGAATGAATCCCACTGCTCTGATGTCGATTTTCCTACAAGAAGCTGCTCCTAATTCTTTGAGGAGGTAACTAAGTGTGTAGATGAAGGTAGAGCAGTTGATGTCGTATACATGGATTTTAGTAAGGTGTTTGATAAGGTTCCCCATGGTCGGCTCATGAAGTAAGTAAGGAGGAGTGGGATAGAGGGAAATTTGGCCAATTGGATAAGTAACTGGCTATCACATAGAAGACAGAGGATGGGTGGATGGAAAATGTTCAGACTGGAGACCAGTTACCAGCAGTGTACCACAGGGATCAGTACTAGGTCCTCTGCTATTTGTGATTTTTATCAATGACTTGGAGGAGGGGGCTGAAGGGTGAGTCAGTAAATTTGCTGATGACACCAAGATGGGTGGAGTAGTGGATGAGGTGGAGGGCTGTTGTAGGCTGCAAAGAGACATTGATAGGATTCAGAGCTGGGCCGAAAAATGGCAGATGGAGTTTTACCCTAATAAGTGCGAGGTGATTCATTTTGGTAGAAAAAATTTGAATGCGGATTACAGGGTCAACGGCAGGGTTCGGAGGAATGTGGAGGAACGCAGGGGCTGTTTAGCACAGGGCTAAATCGCTGGCTTTGAAAGCAGACTAAGGCAGGCCAGCAGCACGGTTCAATTCCCGTAACAGCCTCCCCGAACAGGTGCCAGAATGTGGCGACTGGGGGCTTTTCATAGCAATTTCATTGAAGCCTACTTGTGAAAATAAGCGATTTTCATTCATTCAGAGAGATCTTGGGGTTCATGTCCACAGAACTCTGAAGGTTGCCACTCAAGTGGATAGAGCCGTGAAGAAGGCTTATAGTGTGTTAGCGTTTATTAACGGGGGCTTGAGTTTAAGAGCCACGGGGTTATGCTGCAACTATACATGACCCTGGTGAGACCACATTTGGAGTATTGTGTGCAGTTCTGGTCACCTCATTATAGGAAGGATGTGGAAGCATTGGAAAGGGTGCAAAGGAGATTTACCACGATGCTGCCTGGTTTACAGGATAGGTCTTATGAGGAAAGGTTAAGGATGCTAGGGCTTTTCTCTTTGGAGCGGAGGAGGATGAGAGGCTACTTAATAAAGGTTTATAAGATAATGAGGGGGATAGATAGAATGGTCGTTCAGAGACTATTTCCTCGGATGGATGTAGCTGTTACAAGGGGGCATCAGATTAAGAGTCAGTGTGGGAGATATAGGAGGGATGTCCGAGGTAGGTTCTTTACTCAGAGAGTGGTTAGGGTGTGGAATGGACTGCCTGCTGTGATAGTGGAGTCGGACACTTTAGGAACTTTCAAGCGGTTATTGGATAGGCACATGGAGCACAGCAGAATGACAGGGAGTGGGATAGCTTGATCTTGGTTTTGGACAATGCTCGGCACAACATCGAGGGCCCAGGGGCCTGTTCTATGCTGTACTGTTCTAAGTTCTATGTTCTAGTTAACTTTGGACAGATCCAGTCTTATTTGCTTAAAATTGGCCTTCCCACAATTAAGAACCTTAATTTCCAGTCTATCTTTATCCCTTTCCATAACGACCTTAAATTCTATTGCATTATGGTCACTGTTTCCAAAATGCTCCCCCACTGAAACTTCATCCACTTGCACGGCTTAATTCTCTAAAACTAGATCCAGCACCGCCCCTTATAGGACTTTCTACGTATTGGCATAAAAAGCTCTCCTGGATTCTTTTTAAGAATTCCGCCTCCTCTGAGCTTTTCACAGTTGACTATTCCAGTTAATATTGGGGAAGTTGAAATCGTCTACTATTATTACCCGATTTTTCTTACAATTCTCAGCGATTTGCCTACATATTTGCCCCTCTATCTCTAACTGACTGTTTGGGGGTCTACAGTGCACTTCCAGCAATGTGATCGGCCCTTTTTGTTACTAAGTTCTATCCATATGGTTTAATTTGAGAAACCTACTAAGATATCCTCCCTGAGTACTGCCGTAATGTTCTCCCTAATCAATAATGCAATTCCTCCTCCTTTTACTTCCCCCTCTATAACGCCTGAAACTTCTATACTCTGGAATGTCCAGCTGCCAGTTCTGCCCTTCTTTCAACCAAGTTTCTGTGATTGCAATGTCATCATTCCATGGGCTGATCAACATTCTTAAGAGTTCATCAGTCTTACCCGTCAGGCTCCTTGCATTGAATTAAATGCAGTTTAGCCTACCAATCCTCCCATGTGCCTCATCATACCCTTGTCTGCTCTACCCGCTTGACTTGCCAGGTTTATCCTCTATATTTGACTCCATCTTCTCACCAACTGTACTGTTACTTTGGATCCCAACCCCATCCAAATTAGTTAGGAACCCTGCCTAGTAGCATGAACAAACCTCCCTGCTAGGATATTTGGCCCATCCATTTCAGGTGCAACCCATCGCGCTTATACAGGTCCCATCAGCCCCAGGAGCGATCCAATGATCCAAGTATCCCAAGCCCCCCCTCCTGCACCATCCCTCTAGCCACACATTTATCTAATCTATCCACCTATTTCTACACTCACTTGCTCGTGACACGGAAAGTAAACCCGATATCACATTACAAGTCATGTTTTGTAACCTTCTGCCAAACTTTTTCTACCTGTGTCATTTGTACCAATGTGTACTATGACCCCTGGCGGATTACCCTCCCCTTTCAGAAAACCCTGTAACTGCTCCGTGGCATCTTTGACCTTGGCACCAGGGAGGCAACACTCCATTCTGGAGTTGTGCTCGCAGCCACAGAAACACCTGTCGGTCCTCCTCACTGTTGAATCCCTCACCACTATAGTTCGCTTTGTCATTTTCCTCCCCTGCTGTCCAGCAGAGCCAATTGTGCCCCCCACCCTGCGTTAGTATCCAAAACGGTGTACCTGTTTTGTAGGGGAATAGCCACAGGGGATTCCTGCACTGCCTGCCCAGCCCACTTGCTCGGCCTGGTGGTCACCCATTCCCTCCCTGCCTGGACCAAAATTCTGGAACTCTCATCCTGAACAGCCCTGTGGGTGTACCTGCACCGGATGGACTGCAGCGGTTCAAGAAGCTAGCTCATCGCCTCAAGAGCAAATAGGAATGGGTAGTACATGTTGGCCTTGCCAGCGATGCTCACATCCCATGAAAGAATAGAAAATAAAGAATTTACACCACTTCAACACTTGCAATGCAAAAGTTGGCACTGTGGCTCAACCTCGGAGTTTCAGTTGCACTATTAAAATTAGATCTCCTCACAGCAGAAAGTTATGGCTGGTACTAAACAGTCTATTAACCTTTTTAATGATAAAATTTACAATCCTGCAATGTAACTCAAACTCTTTGCCCCAGCTGGTAGATTTGTCCTAGAGGATTTGGAATCTTTCTTTTACACTTCTTTCCCATTTTTCAGTCACTTTATGTATCCCATTTGACCCAAATTAATCTTATTTCCTTTCCTGTGGTTCCTCGGTTTCTCAATCTTTAAATCTCATTGGTTAATGAACTGGTCCTGCCATTAATCAAGATCCCAGGTTGCTCATTATCAACTTGCATTTCTAGTCATTGTTGGCATTAAAAACTAACAGTGGCTAAAAATTGAGGAAAAGCAATCCAGCAAATGGGGCGCAGTGAGATTCGCATTCCGGAAAATTCTGGGCCATAAAGTGTTCTCTCAACAGAGTGTCTCATGTTTATTGCCAGCAGATGGCAGTGCAAGCATGGAGTAGAGATTCACACGTTTATTTACCTTTGAATTCAGTGATGGATCAGGATACTTGTGACAACTGTGGAAACTGTACATTTGCACAGCAGTTTCTGGAATTCAAACAAATATTCAGTTGGGAGCTTTGTGTGTGATTCAATGTGGTCGGCCTGCCTGCAGACGTTGACATGGTTGGCCACACTATCCTCCTCCAGTGCCTTTCCATTGTTGTCCAGCTTAGTGGGGCTGCACTCACCTGGTTCCATTCTTATCTAATCGTAGCCAGTGTACCACCTGCAATGGTTTCTCTTCCCAGTCCAACATTGTCACCTCTGGCATCCCGTCTACCTGCTACTGCTCGGTGATATCATCCAAAGACACAGCATCAGCTTCCTGTATGCTGATGGCAGCCACACGTATTTCACTACCATCTCTGTCAACCCATGTGACATCCAGTACTCAATCAGGCTTCACAGAAGAGGATGAGGGTAAAACACGCTGTTCATGTCATGCTGTTACGATCTCGGTAGAGATCAATAACTTTTTATTTTAAGCGGAAGAAATATGAAATCCCAATTATTTCCAAGCCACAAGGTTCTCCAGTTTAAAACAGAAGAGCTTTTAATACACAAGACCCAACAAAGCAAACACTAAATACTATCAATCCTATACTCTTAACATCCAGAATTAACATGAGATTATAACGAATTATCAGACGTGTGGTCAAATAGAAATTATAAATTGTAAATTTAATTGCAGAAAAATGAAATGAAATGAAAATCGCTTATTGTCACGAGTAGGCTTCAATGAAGTTACTGTGAAAAGCCCCTAGTCGCCACATTCCGGCGCCTGTTCGGGGAGGCTGGTACGGGAATTGAACCGTGCTGCTGGCCTGCCTTGGTCTGCTTTAAAAGCCAGCGATTTAGCCCAGTGAGCTAAACCAGATGCAGCTAAAGCGAATCTTCCAAATAGGCTCAGCAGTTCATTCAGATTTTGATGATCGCAGTGAGTCACAAGGTCCTTCAAACTCTGTTTCCCTCATGAATAATTTCAGCCCCTCTCCTTCTCGCAGCTAGTCTGATCTCCAGTCGACAGCAGCGCACAACCAACTCAAGGTCCACGGGCACAGTCTGCACCACAAATGGCACACATATTCAAATCCTGCTCAACACGGTCTGGATGGCTTAGATCCAGCAATTATTTTCGAGTGACAGAAACAACTACATTTGCTTAATTCTCAGCTTCTGCATCTAGACTGTCTTCTTCAGCTTGCTTGTACTGTATCAGTGGACTCAATAACTGCTACAGCTGCCTGTGTCATTTTGTGTCTTTCAATCTGAGTTCGCCCCTGATTTCATTTTCAGGTCCTTTTTCAGTTCAGCTTCTGTTTTGAGCAACATACAAATTAAAAGTAAAAATATAGGCCTGGATCTGCTGAAGAGTTGCAATCATCTTTGAATGACTGCTGCGTCCCAAAATTTGCGACGCTGCATTTTGAATGGGGCCTTCAGAATCCGGCTGTCCCAGATATGCGGAGCGCAACATCCTTCAGGAAATTCTATAGGTTATGGGCGAGGGTTTTTCAGAACTCCAAAATGTATCATGGAGTTCAACCAACCTCTCCCTTTAATGGATTTGTTGCTTTTCCGAGCACACGGCTTTTTCCTTAGGTGTGGGATTACAATTATGGACACGTGGGTTTTTAAACACAAAACACTGTTTATTCCATGAACTCAACTTAACATCTTAGATAAACATTGGCTCTCCTAACACCCCTTACTTCAAAGATAACTCAGAAAATATTGCAACAGTAAATAATTCCTTAAAATGTTCCTTCAAACTTCCAAGAGACTTAACACCTTTAAACAGTACCACATCAGGTTAAAGGATATATATTATTTCTGTAGAATGGCAGAGATATATTAGCTTGGTTGATTTCAGCTCCAGCACCTTGTTTTTTTCCTGCAGCTCTCTGGACACACCCAGCCACACACAACCTGCTTTCTCCAACTGCAAAACTAAACAGCAAAACTTGCAGCTCTCTGGGAACACACAGAGACACACACTGCTTTTTAAACTGCAACTAAAAACCTGCAAAATGGCTGACCTGAACTGAGCTACACCCACTCTATGACATCACTGTTTTCTAAAAGGTACATTGCTTAAACATCCAGTTCTTAAAGGCCCTCTCGCATGACACTTCCCCCCCAAGAAAAAAAAAGAAACCATCAATTAAGAAATGTACACAGTAAATATACCTTTTTGTTTTTAAAAAAAACAACACATGCAAACAGGTATAATAATATAGTCCATTTTTCTTTGTTCTACATCCAACCAAAATCCTTCTCGATTGATCACATTCGTGACAAAGCACCGGCTATCACATTTTCCCGTCCTGCCACATGTACTATTATTAAATGAAATGGCTGGAACAACAAACTCCAGCGAAACAGCCTTGCATTGTTATTCCGGAATCACTCCAAAAACGTCAAAGGATTATGATCCGTATTTATAATGGTGTCAGATGGATTGCTGGTCACATAAATGTGAAAATTTTGCAAAGCCAGCACCAAACTCAAAGTCTCCTTCTCAATCGTCGAATATATTTTCTGGTGAGAATTCAATTTCTTTGAAAAATAACCAACAGGCCGCTCTAGCCCTTCATCGTCGTCTTGTAGAAGCACTGCACCTACACCCACATCGCTCGCATCAACAGCCACTTTGAATTTATAATCTGGGATGACTAACACAGGAGCAGTGGTTAACAGAGCGTTCAGGCCATCAAATGCCTGTTGACACTCCGCTGTCCACTGGAATTTGTTACGCTTCTTGAGCAAATCCGTCAGTGGAGTGACCACACTGCTAAAATTTGAAACAAATTTCCGGTAAAATCCACTCATACCAAGAAATCGCATTATTTCCCGTTGTGTCGAGGGTATCGGAAACTTCCCAATAGCTTTTGTTTTCACATCCCGTGGGACCAGTCGACCCTGTCCGATTGTATTGCCAAGGAAAGTGACTTGGGCTTTCCCAATTTCACTTTTGACTAGGTTTATCACCAAACCCGCCTCCTGAAGTCGATCGAATAACTCCCTCAGATGTTTTAAATGTTCTTTCCATGTCTGGCTGAAAACTACCAGATCATCGATGTATACCGCACAATTGGGTAATCCTGAAACGACTGTATTAGTTAACGGTTGAAATGTTGCTGGGGTGTTTTTCATGCCAAATGGCATAACTTTGAACTGGTATATACCACCTGGAGTCACAAAAGCTGAAATCTCCTTCGCCCTTTCAGATAAAGGTACTTGCCAGTAACCTTTCAGTAAATCCAATTTGGAAATAAAAGCGGATTGTCCCACTTTCTCAATGCAATCCTTCAAACGTGGGATAGGATAAGATCTTGTAACTGCATTCACCTTTCTATAGTCCACACACAACCGTTGGGTACCGTCTGGTTTAGGTACCATCACTATGGGTGAGCTCCATTGGCTGCAACCCACTTCAATTATGCCATTCTTCAGCATACTCTCAATCTCTCTGTTAACCTGTGCCAATTTTAAAGGATTAAGTCTATATGGATGTTGTTTGATAGGAACAGCATTTGCCACATCTACATCATGTATAGCCATTTTAGTACTTCCCAATTTATCTCGACAAACTTGCCCATGGGATATCAATAACTCTTTCAGGTCAGTTCGTTTTTCCTCTGGAAGGTAACTTAACAATTCATCCCAATTTTTAAAAACATCCTCATTTTCCAATTTAATTTGAGGTATGTCAAATTCAGTCATCTCGATTTGGTTCGTCAATTTCAGTTAGAATCATTAAAACCTCCTTTTTCTCTCCTTCCCTTTCAAAGTACCTTTTAAGCATGACACACTCGGTGAGTCTTCCTTCTATCTGGTGTTTTTACCACATAATTCACCTCACTTAATTTCCTTTCAATCTGATACGGTCCACAAAACCTAGCTTTTAAAGGCTGCCCTACCACTGGTAACAATACTAAAACTTTATCCCCACTGGCAAAACTACGACCTTTGGATTTCTTATGTGCTACCCGTTTCGTCACATTTTGTGCAACTTTCAAATGTTGTCTAGCCAATTCACCTGCTCTATTTAATCGTTCCCTAAAATTTGATACGTAATCCAATAGTGTAATTTCCAATTTCTCACCCACCAATTTTTCTTTAATCAATTTAAGTGGTCCTCTTACCTCATGACCAAAAATTAGTTCAAAAGGACTAAATTTGGAAGACTCATTACGTGCATCCCTAATTGCAAACAATACGAATGGGATTCCTTTATCCCAATGCTCTGGATAATCTTGGCAATACGCCCTCAACATTGTCTTTAATGTCTGATGCCACCTTTTTAACGCTTCCTGCGATTCTGGATGGTACGCAGTTGATTTAAATTGTTTTATTCCTAAGCTATCCATAACTTCTTTGAATAACTTTGAAGTAAAATTTGTTCCTTGATCCGATTGAATTTCTGTGGGTAGTCCATATCTAGTAAAGAATTTAAGTAACTCCTCCACAATCCTTTTAGCTGTAATATTACGTACTGGAATGGCCTCTGGAAACCTAGTAGACACAACCATTATCGTCAAAAGATATTGATTCCCACTTTTTGTTTTAGGAAGCGGTCCTACACAATCGATTAGGACCCTTATAAAAGGTTCCTCAAATGCTGGAATGGGTATTAAGGGTGCTGGTTTTATCACTGCTTGTGGTTTCCCTATCACTTGACATGTGTGACATGATTGACAAAATTTAACTACATCTTTATGTAGTCCAGGCCAATAAAAAAGTTTCTGGATTTTAGCTCGAGTTTTCCTTATTCCCAAATGACCACCCACTGGTACCTTATGTGCAACTCGCAACATCTCCTTTCTATACCCTACCGGCAATACTACTTGATGACCTTCTGCCCACTTTTCATCCTCCTGCATACGTACAGGTCGCCATTTTCTCATCAAGACCATCATTTTTACGGTAATAACGCTCTGGTATACTCTCAAATTCCTCTTCCGTATATGCTTTCTGATATATCCATTTTATTTCTACATTTTTCTGTTGTAACTCTGCCAATTTTCCTGAACTAAAAATATCTGCCTTATCCTCCACCTGTTCTTGTTCTTTTTCAACCACCTGATCAAAAATCATTTCTGATAATTGCACTTCAACTTCACTCTTTCATTTCTCCTCTTGTCTTAACCTGTGACTTTGCTACCTTGTTACTACACAATCCGGACAAATCCCAGGATTTACTTTACCCACACAAGTAAATTCTTTAAAGACATCTGGCACCTTCTTAATAATCACTTTTTGAACAGGCTGTACAATCATTTGCACCTCCTTCGCTTCCCTTGGGCTTTCCTTTACCACTCTAACAAATCCCACTGTCTTATCCTGTTTTACCACATCAGCCTTCCCAGTGCTTTTCTTCAACCACCAACACTGTGACTTTACATGGCCTAGTTTATTACAGTGAAAACATTTGAAACTTTTCATTTCTTTTCTACCCTCCTGGATTTCTTTTTTAATCTGAGGTACACTCTCTTTATTGTCTCCCATCAGATCACCTTTACCTTTACCACTTGAGTATTTCTCATGTCCCCAGTTTCTATCCCTCACCGGCTGAAACTGATGTCGGAAACAAATCTTTGATTTATGAACTAATTCATAATCATCTGCCATTTCCGCTGCTAATCTCGCAGTTTTAACCCTCTGTTATTCCACACGAGTTCTCACTACATCAGGAATTGAGTTTTTAAACTCCTCCAAAAGTATAATTTCTCTGAGAGCTTCATACGTTTTGGTCTATTTTCAAAGCCCTTATCCACCTATCAAAATTACTCTGAGCTGACTTCCGGGTGCGGCGATGACCAGCTGAGTCGCACGTTTCGGCAGCTCCCGGTGTAACGGACTTTTGGGCTCTTAATAAGAGCCCCAACGGCAATTTTAACGGCTAAAAGTACTGTGCGGTGAACCAGAAGGGAATCCCCCCTGGATACGGATGGAAAAAGGAGAGGAAGGTGGCCGGATTGCGGTGGATCCTTTAGAGCAGCGGCAAGGAAGGCAAGCAAAAACCAAGATGGTGTTGGAAGGTGGCAGTTTAATATGGGGCCCTGAACAACACGAGTTTTTGAAACGCTGCGTGGAAGAACTCAAAAAGGAAATGAAGAAGGAGCTGTTGGCCCCGATATTACAGGCGATCGAAGGGCTAAAGGAGGAGCAAAAGACCCAGGAGCGGGAGCTTCGGGTCGTGAAGGCAAAGGCTGCCGAGAATGAGGACGACATACAGGGCCTGGTGGTGAAGATGGAGATGCACGAGGCACACCATAAACGATGTGTGGAAAGGTTGGAGGCACTGGAAAACAACGCAAGGAGGAACAACCTGAGGATTCTTGGTCTTCCTGAAGGTGTGGAGGGAGCGGACGTCGGGGCATATGTGAGCACGATGCTGCACTCGTTAATGGGAGCGGAGGCCCCGGCGGGTCCGTTGGAGGTGGAGGGAGCATACCGAGTGATGGCGCGAGGACCGAGAGCAGGAGAAATTCCCAGAGCCATAGTGGTGAGATTCCTCCGTTTTAAGGATAGAGAAATGGTCCTTAGATGGGCGAAGAAAACTCGGAGCAGTAAATGGGAGAACGCGGTGATCCGCGTTTATCAAGACTGGAGTGCGGAGGTGGCGAGAAGGAGGGCGAGCTTTAATCGGGCCAAGGCGGTGCTTCACAAAAAGAAGATAAAATTCGGAATGCTGCAACCAGCAAGACTGTGGGTCACATATCAAGGGAGGTACCACTACTTTGAGACGGCGGATGAGGCGTGGACTTTTATCGTGGAAGAAAAATGGAATGAGCGGGTTATTAAAAAAAAGAACGTTTGAAACAAAATGGTGGGGCGAGTATGGGGGGCGAAGAAGGGGGGAAAGAGGAGTTTTATGTTATTAATCCTGCGATGTTGACGAATGTGATATAAAATAGTTACTTTAGAGTTACTAGTTAATGTAATGTAGAAATAAGCCACTTTGATTCTTGCAGTTAGGGACAAAGGAATTTGAGACCGCATGGAAAAAGCAGGAAGAGGTGTGTCTATGAGAGTGATGCTGCATTGATAGGCGCCAGAGAAAGGGATTGGAAGTGAGCCAATCAGAATAGATCGAACAGGTCAGGAGGGACATAGGCTGACCTATGTCCGTCGAGTATGTGAAACTTGATACCATTTGAATTGATTTTGCAGAGATCCCTTTGTCTTTTAGTTCAGTCGTTTTCTGGGATGTAAGAGGCTGGATGTCTTTTACGTTTCTGTAAGATGATTCAAGCTTGCAAGCTAAATAAATAACTTCTGTTTACGTGCGAATCCGTCTCAACTTTTACTGAGGCCAGACTGACAGAGAAAGAAATTTGGAGATCTACATTTGGTGCCGAAACCCGGGATTTCTCTGGGCGATCCTGATCCAACTGCGAAATCAGAATTAGACTGATTATGAACAGGAAGATGGGGAACAAAGGGCCCTCAATGTAGAACTGGAAAACGACCGCGCATTGATTGTTCCCCTCTTCTTATCGTCTGATTAGTCTGGTCACTCACGGTTGGCACAGAAAGACCGCCTTGACGAAATCACAGGTCAGTCTGGGGATTAGCACTTTAATTGATGGGATTTCATATTGTTGTTTCGGCTTGGGTTAGGGTTTTGGGCTGATGGGACTTTAATAATGAAGGTTCAGTCTATTATCAGGGTTCAGAGGCTGATGGGACTTAATTAATGAAGGTTCAGTCTATTATCAGGGTTCAGAGGCTGATGGGACTTAATTAATGAAGGTTCAGTCTATTATCAGGGTTCAGAGGCTGATGTGACTTAATTAATGAAGGTTCAGTCTATTATCAGGGTTCAGAGGCTGATGTGACTTAATTAATGAAGGTTCAGTCTATTATATGGGTTCAGAGGCTGATGTGACTTCATTAATGAAGGTTCAGTCCAGTATAACTGTTTTTAAATCTGAAGATGGTTCAACTCTATGTGTGAGTGTTTTAAATATATAGTTGATTAAGCTAAAATTGTCTCCTTGGACTGTAAAGTTCCGAGGTCTAGTTGAGATTGTGAGGAATGCTGCATATTGGTTGAAGCAGAAGTCTCTCAAAGGGTTAACAGCAGCAGGCGGAGTTGAAAACAGACAGTGCTTCTCACTCAGGCTTTGAGATAACAGCAGCAGCCGTAGTGTAATCGGATACCTTTCCTTTGAGTCAGTGAACACCAGCAAAGTTACGTTTTGAATTAATTAAAGGAAACCAGTGGGTTTCTCCACCTCTTTGATAAAAGTTATTATTTTCGAAAGCAATTGATTGAAATTGCCAGAATCTTAAATTTTACTTACTTGAAATAAGGTTTATCTCATTTTATCTGGAGATTAATAGAAACTTAAAGAAGATCATGGACACCATTTTAAAAAGTGTCAATCTGGAGATGATAGTTGATTTTGCTAATACTTATGATAGTTGATTTTGCTAATACTTATGATAGTTGATTTTGCTAATACTTATGTGTATGTAAAAGAAAAAAAACTTGTTAAAAGAAAAATTGTTAAGATAAAGAAATAATTAAGTTGTAAATGTTATACAAGTTTGTGTTAAGCAAATTGTAAATTTAGTTCTGAGTTGAGATCAGAGCTAAGCTTGCAAGTTGCAGTAATTCAATTTGAATTTTCAACCATTTTTAAGTTTAAAAAAAAAGAGAGCAAATAGAGAAAAGAAGGACACAGATCTTGAATGCGTTGAATAGCACATTTCAAAGGCCCATAAATCTTTCTGTTATCTTAGACCTAAAACCTAGGAAGATTGACGAGCCATAGGAATTTCTGGGGCGTTTTAATGAAATCTACCGGGGGCAGTCAGGCGATTTGCTGTATCAAAATGGTCAGAATTCCCCTCAATACTGTGCTATGTTAATGCATTGCCTACCACCTTCTGTGGTTACTGCTGTGAAATGTAATAACATGAATTGGACAGAGAACGACCCTTCCCAGATGGCAAGGGCAGTCAGATTTTACTGGAAGGAGGGTGTAGGCCAAGAAGGAGGCTCAGTTACAAAGGTTAAGACTGAGTATGTAATGAAAAAGGATGATCTGCGATCCCAACAAGCGGCAGAAATGGTAGTTTACCAGCAGGAGCTCCAATATAGTGACTTTGGGTGGGTGGATCAGCGAAGAGGAGGATGAGACAACAGTGCTATATTTCTATCACCCCCCAGTGGTGGACGTTAGACATTGAACAGTCACTGCATCACGTTACCCTGGCCTATGACAGAACTGGACGAAACAGGGAGTTGGAGGACAAATACCGGCCATTACTTGAGACCGAATGGCCAGTCAAGGTTACAGCCACAGTCACGGGAAAAGAAGGTACAGCCGATTTTGTTACAATATCACCACATTTATGGCCACAGTCAGCTTCGGTAAGCCCTCATATTACACGTCAGGTCCATGACCAGTACCATGCCAGGGATATGGGGCGAATGGTCAGCATCTTACCGCAGCTCGTCAGAATAGGTATGAGATATACCTTTTGAACAATCCACGTCTGACATTTAAATACTGTACCACTATCAATCCAGCCTGTTTTCTTAGTGGTCCCCCTGTCCATGAAGACGCACCTGGCCACGACTGTTTAGCCTTGATTCAGGAAACTACCACAATAGGGCGATTTGAGTGACATTTCGTCAGAACAACCTGACATGATTATGTGTGGTCAAATATCCCACCGGGGTTTAGTTAATGACCTACTGCAGGCCCTCCTTCTGCCAGCGCAGATTTCCGTTATTAAATGCGCTGCCCACACGAATGGTACAACCCCAGTTGACGTTGGTAATGAACGAGCAGATTGTGCAGCGCGCACAGCCGCACAAATTCAGCAAGTTATGGTGCCTAAAATGTTAAGTCAGACTAAATGATCTACTATGAATGTGTCTGCTTCTGACAAGCCAATGCCAACCATCCAAGACGTCATAAGGTTACAGGAGGACGCTCCTGAGAGTGATAAACAAATGTGGAAACGGTTAGGTTGTACATATGATTCTGTTTCCTCTTTATGGACCACGCCTGCACATCAGACTTGTATGTCTGATGTACTGGCTTTATGGGTCATCGAATGTGTACACTTTGCAACTCATTGTGGGGCTCGAGGGACTAGTGATTTGTTGCTGGACACTTGGTGGCACCCTAAAATGCAGGGGTTGGCCCAAAGTATCAGTAATCGGTGTTTGATTTGTCAGCAATATAACACCGGAAAAGGTATCCCTTGTGGGAAGGGGCAAACCCCGTTGCCCAGTGGTCCCTTTGAGACGCTCCAAATGGATTACATTGAGTTGGAAAGGTGTCAATGTTACAAATATGTTTTGGTCATTGTGGATGTGTTCAGCAGATGGGTCGAGGCGTATCCGACTATCTATAGTAAAGCTGCTACTGTGGTTAAAGTCTTGATGAGGGAAATCATTCCCCGGTACGGTATACCAGCTCAGTTAAGTTCTGATAATGGGCCTCATTTTATTGGACAAATTAACAAGGAGTTTTGCTCCCAGTTGGGCATACGCCAGCAGTTACACTGTGCTTACAGACCGCAGGCAGCCGGGGTGGTTGAGAGACACAATCAGACCCTCAAAACTAAATTGGCTAAATTAAGAGCAGACACGGGACTGACATGGCTTAAGTTGCTCCCCGTTGCCCTCTTCCAGCTGCGGGTTACACCTGCGGGACCAGCCCGGCTCTCTCCCGCCGAGATTCTTTATGGCAGGCCTCTTAGAACTCCTTGGAGCCTGCAGGTTCCCAGACGGGTTCAGTTTCATCAGATGACTGAAGAAATGACCACCTATGTTCTAGCCCTTACGCAAGTGCTCAAGGAACTCCATGGCCCAGTCCGTGCGGCTCACCAGCCATTGCCCCAGTACCTAGCTCACTTTCAGTCCAGCCCGGTAGTTATGTCATGGTCAAAAAAATTGGACTAGGAAGGGGTCGGAGCCGCGATGGGACGGGCCCTTCCAAGTTCTCCTTACCACCCCCACAGCAGTTAAAGTGGAGGGGCGAAGTGCTTGGGTCCACCTACATCACTGTAAATTGAGTCCATCTCCACTACTGTAAAAGGTCGGATACTAACCTGCCTCCCTTCTCCAGTGCTATTTTACAGGTGTGGAGCATGATGGAGTGGCTACGCATCGTCTGTCTGATATTTGGCCTCACTTCGCTTGGCGTGTTATTGGCGATGGACATGGAAAAGGGGAATATTATGTATCTGTGTAGCCCCAACCAATCTACAAGGATACATCACCTATGCAAAGGTGATGTTCTTCACTGCCCCCATATACGAGGACATGGTATCGACTCATGGAAGGTCATCAAAGTTAAGGAGAATGCGGGAGTCATGAAGCAGCTGCACCGGTCCCGGCGATGGGAAGGGAACATTATATGGACATTGCCTTGTTTTTGGAATACATGTAAATTTGATTTTGGATGTGTTAAAAGTGGTACAATAAAGGTAACATCAGGCTGTCAGAAGAGTGTAGGAAGAGACCATGAGAAAGAGAAAGGGACTAGAGAGAGGACGGGGCGTGTGAGAAGGGAAGTACAGCTAGAACGTAGGTTACCGGGAGATGCACTTAAGTTAATTAAAGGCCAAACTGAGGAAAACCCGGGTAGTATGAATCTCTTCTACCAGATTTACCACCGTCTGTATGGCCAGGGACGGGTTGTCTGCTACCCAAACCCCGCAGCGGTGTCTAGGTTATTTTCTGTTTCACCGCTTTGGGGCACTCCCCAAACGGTGGTTCATTGTCAGCATTCCGAGCCATTGCCCGAGCACGTCACTCTTCCTTACGATCCGGATTCAGCACCACCGGCTATTTGCCTTCCCCTCCCTCGGGATAATTCCCATTCACAGTACGATAGGCTGCGACGGTGGAGGGCGTACATACCTAGCCACTTCACTCCCAATAGGGATTCCCGGTCGTACGAGAATTGCTTCAGCAGTGAAGGATATGGCTGTTTGCTGGTAGAGGTGGACACAAATATAACATGTCTGTTTCCCACCTGTACGGACAGGAGGTGCCATATCACCCAGGCGTCTGGCCAATGCGTTTGTTATAACACCACTTGCGTTCCATTGAACGCTGGCCTCCAGCTCCTTTGTGGCTGGGCGAATGTCTCTCATATCACTGTTGGGAATAGGGCTTTCCGCATTGCTGGGCGGCCCGAATGGGCATTTCAAAATTGGATAAACTGGGCTACTGGGAGGTCCTTACGCAACCGATATGCTGATTGTGATGCTAGTCTCCACACGGAACAAGGATACTACTTTTTATTTAATGGTACGGCGACCAACGTTTTGTCACCCCATTTCCCCGCCGAATTGCTATAGGGACTCTAGTCCCTACCACAGTCCCCTGCCCTTCGGCGTGGAACCTGCATAATCAGTTAGCACGCCGGGCAGTCTCTGCTGAATTTTGCGAGAACTGGAAAAAACCTCAGGTTCTTGCACCCAACCGGGGCCACTCAGCCGGGTGGGGCATTCTGAGCGTATTGACACTGGGAGGTGAGGGGGGTTCCTTGGCTGTTAGTGATCGGAATTATTTTATTTGCGGCCTTACCATCTTGGGAAATGAAACCTTGGGAGCCCTCGGGGCAATAACTAAGGAGTTGTCTCAGCTACGGTTGTTTGCAATGCAGAACCGGTATGCTCTTGACTATCTTCTGGCCCGTGAGGGTGGGGTATGCGCCATAGTACAGGGCAAGTGTATCATGGGTGTTCAGGACTTGACCGCTAACATTACTAAATTTATGGATCGCATACGGGATCACTTGGACGGGATGCAGGATCCTGACTCTTGGGGTAACTGGGGATCTGGAGGATGGAAGGACTGGTTGATAAATATGGCCATGTATCTAGTGGTAGCTATCGGCTGCATCTTTGTGGGCCTGGCCATCCTTAAATGTGTGATGGGTAGAATGCGGGGTGCACTAGATCAGATCACCGCCCCAATCACCGAAAAAAAAAAAATTTAACTGTTAAAATCCATGAGGGTGAGGCAGATGAAGGGGGGCTAAGACAGGAATTGGAAATGCAGCGACGGATCTTTTTAGATGAGGAACCGTAGCTATAGATTGGATAGTTCGGTTATCATGGAATGATAAAAGGAGGGAATGACGAATGTGATATAAAATAGTTACTTTAGAGTTACTAGTTAATGTAATGTAGAAATAAGCCACTTTGATTCTTGCAGTTAGGGACAAAGGAATTTGAGACCGCATGGAAAAAGCAGGAAGAGGTGTGTCTATGAAAGTGATGCTGCATTGATAGGGGCCAGAGAAAGGGATTGGAAGTGAGCCAATCAGAATAGATCGAACAGGTCAGGAGGGACATAGGCTGACCTATGTCCGTCGAGTATGTGAAACTTGATACCATTTGAATTGATTTTGCAGAGATCCCTTTGTCTTTTAGTTCAGTCGTTTTCTGGGATGTAAGAGGCTGGATGTCTTTTACGTTTCTGTAAGATGATTCAAGCTTGCAAGCTAAATAAATAACTTCTGTTTACGTGCGAATCCGTCTCAACTTTTATTGAGGCCAGACTGACAGAGAAAGAAATTTGGAGATCTACAATGTGGTAACTTTTCTCTCTTCCACAGGAACATAGAACATAGAACATAGAAAATACAGCACAGAACAGGCCCTTCGGCCCACGATGTTGTGCCGAACCTTTGTCCTAGATTAATCATAGATTATCATTGAATTTACAGTGCAGAAGGAGGCCATTTGGCCCTTTGAGTCTGCACCGGCTCTTGGAAAGAGCACCCTACCCAAACTCAACACCTTCACCCAACACCAAGGGCAATTTGGACATTAAGGGCAATTTATCATTGGCCAATTCACCTAACCTGCACATCTTTGGATTGTGGGAGGAAACCGGAGCACCCGGAGGAAACCCACGCAGACACGGGGAGGACGTGCAGACTCCGCACAGTCAGTGACCCAAGCCGGAATCGAACCTGGGACCCTGGAGCTGTGAAGCAATTGTGCTATCCACAATGCTACCGTGCTGCCCTTGAGAACAAATAAATCTACACTATATCATTTAACCGTAAGGAGGTGGTGGGGGGAGGAAAGGAGGTGGAAGCGATGGGGCGTTGGCCATTGGGGGCGGGGCAAAGGGGGAAGCGCGGGCTCGGTTCCCGCGCTATGATAATCATGGCGGGAATAGGGAAGCAGGAAGGAGGGGGCATCGCACGGTGCGAGCCGAGGTCACGGGGGGAAGCCGAGGTCGGCCAGAGTTTGCTGACTTCTGGGAGCAACATGGGGGGGGGGTAACTACGCTAGTGGGGGATCTAGCGGGGGGGGGGGTGGGAGGGGGAAATTATTGGGCTGCTGCTGCTGGGGAGAGGGGGGAGCTGGTATGGGGTGGGATGGGCGGGGGGGCACCGCCTGGGGGGGACACAGCTGCGTGGGAACTGGGTGAGGAGCTGGAAAAAGGGGATGGCTAATCGACAAGGGCGGGGTAAAAAGCCCCCCAACCCAGCTGATCACGTGGAACGTGAGAGGGCTGAACGGGCCGATAAAGAGGGCACGGGTACTCGCACACCTTAAGAAACTTAAGGCAGACGTGGTTATGTTACAGGAAACGCACTTGAAACTGATAGACCAGGTGAGACTACGCAAAGGTTGGGTGGGGCAGGTGTTCCATTCGGGGCTAGATGCGAAAAACAGGGGGGTGGCTATATTAGTGGGGAAGCGGGTAATGTTCGAGGCAAAGACTATAGTGGCGGATAGCGGGGGCAGATACGTGATGGTGAGTGGCAAACTACAGGGGGAGACGGTGGTTTTGGTAAACGTATATGCCCCGAACTGGGATGATGCCAATTTTATGAGGCGTATGCTAGGACGCATCCCGGACCTAGGAGGTGGGAAAGTTGGTAATGCGGGGAGATTTCAATATGGTGTTGGAACCAGGGCTGGACAGGTCGAGGTCCAGGACTGGAAGGAGGCTGGCAGCAGCCAAGGTGCTTAAAGATTTTATGGAACAGATGGGAGGAGTAGACCCGTGGAGATTTAGCAGACCTAGGAGTAAGGAGTTTTCGTTTTTCTCCTATGTCCACAAAGTCTATTCGCGAATAGACTTTTTTGTTTTGGGAAGGACGTTGATCCCGAAGGTGAGGGGAACGGAGTATACGGCTGTAGCCATTTCGGATCACGCTCCACATTGGGTGGACTTAGAGATAGGGGAGGAAACAGAAGGGCGCCCACCCTGGAGAATGGACATGGGACTAATGGCAGATGAGGGTGTGTGTCTAAGGGTGAGGGGGTGCATTGAAAAGTACTTGGAACTCAATGACAATGGGGAGGTCCAGGTGGGAGTGGTCTGGGAGGCGCTGAAGGCAGTGGTTAGAGGGGAGCTGATATCAATAAGGGCACATAAAGGAAAGCAGGAGAGTAGGGAACGGGAGCGGTTGCTGCAAGAACTTCTGAGGGTAGACAGGCAATATGCGGAGGCACCGGAGGAGGGACTGTACAGGGAAAGGCAAAGGCTACACGTAGAATTTGACTTGCTGACAACGGGTACTGCAGAGGCACAGTGGAGGAAGGCACAGGGTGTACAGTACGAATATGGGGAGAAGGTGAGCAGGTTGCTGGCCCACCAATTGAGGAAAAGGGGAGCAGCGAGGGAAATAGGGGGAGTGAGGGATGAGGAAGGAGAGATGGAGCGGGGAGCGGAGAGAGTGAATGGAGTGTTCAAGGCATTTTATAAAAAATTATACGAAGCTCAACCCCTGGATGGGAGGGAGAGAATGATGGGCTTTCTGGACCGGCTGGAATTTCCCAAGGTGGAGGAGCAGGAAAGGGTGGGACTGGCAGCACAGATTGAAATAGAGGAAGTAGTGAAAGGAATTAGGAGCATGCAGGCGGGGAAGGCTCTAGGACCGGATGGATTCCCAGTTGAATATTACAGGAAATATGTGGACTTGCTCGCCCCGCTACTGATGAGAACCTTTAATGAGGCAAAGGAAAGGGGACAGCTGCCCCCGACTATGTCTGAGGCAACGATATCGCTTCTCCTAAAGAAGGAAAAGGACCCGCTGCAATGCGGGTCCTATAGACCTATTCCCTCCTAAATGTAGACGCTAAGATTCTGGCCAAGGTAATGGCAATGAGGATAGAGGATTGTGTCCCGAGGGTGGTCCATGAGGACCAAACTGGGTTTGTGAAGGGGAGACAGCTGAATACGAATATACGGAGGCTGCTAGGGGTAATGATGATGCCCCCACCAGAGGGGGAAGCGGAGATAGTGGTGGCGATGGATGCCGAGAAAGCATTTGACAGAGTGGAGTGGGATTATTTGTGGGAGGTGCTGAGGAGATTCGGTTTTGGAGATGAGTATGTTGGATGGGTGCAGCTGTTGTATAGGGCCCCAGTCGCGAGTGTGGTCACGAATGGACGGGGATCTGCATACTTTCGGCTCCATAGAGGGACAAGGCAGGGATGCCCTCTGTCCCCATTACTGTTTGCACTGGCGATTGAGCCCCTGGCAATAGCATTGAGGGGTGCCAAGAAGTGGAGGGGAGTACTTAGAGGAGGAGAAGAACACCGGGTATCTCTGTATGCGGATGATTTGTTGTTATATGTAGCGGACCTGCCGGAGGGGATGCCAGAGATAATGCGGACACTTCGGGAGTTTGGAGAATTCTCAGGATATAAACTGAACATGGGGAAAAGTGAGTTGTTTGTGGTGCATCCAGGGGAGCAGAGCAGAGAAATAGAGGACTTTCCGCTGAGGAAGGTAACAAGGGACTTTCGTTACTTGGGGATCCAGATAGCCAAGAATTGGGGTACATTGCATAGGTTAAATTTAACGCGATTGGTGGAACAAATGGAGGAGGACTTCAAGAAATGGGACATGGTATCCCTGTCACTGGCAGGGAGGGTGCAGGCAGTTAAAATGGTAGTCCTCCCGAGATTCCTCTTTGTGTTTCAGTGCCTCCTGGTGGTGATCATGAAGGCTTTTTTCAAAAGGATCGAAAAGAGTATCATGAGTTTTGTGTGGGCCGGGAAGACCCCGAGAGTGAGGAAGGGATTCTTACAGCGTAGTAGGGATAGGCGGGGGGGGGGGGGGGGCTGGCACTACCGAGCCTAAGTGAGTACTACTGGGCCGCCAATATCTCAATGGTAAGTGGATGGGGGAAGAGGAGGGAGCGGCGTGGAAGAGATTGGAGAGGGCGTCCTGTAGGGGGACTAGCCTACAAGCTATGGTGACGGCCCCATTGCCGTTCTCACCGAAGAAATACACCACAAGCCCGGTGGTGGTGGCGACTTTGAAAATTTGGGGACAGTGGAGACGGCATAGGGGAAAGACGGGAGCCATGGTGGGGTCCCCGATAAGAAACAACCATAGGTTTGCCCCGGGGAGAATAAATGGGGGATTTGGAATATGGCAAAGAGCAGGAGTAACGCGACTGAAAGATCTGTTTGTGGATGGGAAGTTCGCAAGTCTGGGAGCGCTGACCGAGAAATATGGGTTGCCCCAAGGGAATGCATTCCGGTATATGCAACTGAGGGCTTTTGCGAGGCAGCAGGTGAGGGAATTCCTGCAGCTCCCGACGCATGAGGTGCAGGACAGAGTAATCTCAAAGACATGGGTGGGGGACGGTAAGGTGTCAGATATATATAGGGAAATGAGGGACAAGGGGGAGATTATGGTAGATGAGCTGAAAGGGAAATGGGAAGAAGAGCTGGGGGAGGAGATTGAGGAGGGGCTGTGGGCGGATGCCCTAAGTAGGGTAAACTCATCGTCCTCGTGTGCCAGGCTAAGCCTGATTCAATTTAAGGTGTTACACAGGGCGCATATGACTGGAGCACGGCTCAGTAAATTTTTGGGGGTAGAGGATAGGTGTGCGAGATGCTCGAGAAGCCCAGCGAATCACACCCACATGTTCTGGTCATGTCCGGCACTACAGGGGTTCTGGGTGGGGGTGACAAAGGTGCTTTCAAAAGTAGTGGGGGTCCAGGTCGAACCAAGCTGGGGGTTGGCTATATTTGGGGTTGCACAAGAGCCAGGAGTGCAGGAGGCGAGAGAGGCCGATGTTTTGGCCTTTGCGTCCCTAGTAACCCGGCGCAGGATACTGTTGATGTGGAAGGAAGCCAAGCCCCCGGGGGTGGAGACCTGGATAAATGACATGGCAGGGTTTATAAAGCTGGAACAGATTAAGTTCGTCCTAAGGGGATCGGCTCAAGGGTTCACCAGGCGGTGGCAACCGTTCGTCGAATACCTCACAGAAAGATAGAGGGAATGGAAAAGAAGAAGGCAGCAGCAGCAGCCCAGGGGGTGGGGGGGGGGGGGGGGGAGGAACCAGAAGGAGTCTCAGGGTTATTAATATATATGTATAATATGTATAGGTCGTTGCGATAAATAATTGTATATTGGATTGTTAAACCATATTTTTGGAGAGTGTTTATCTGAGACAAGGCAGTTGCCATTTAGTTTTAGTTTTTGTTATATATTATTTATTCTTTGTTTATAAAACAGGTCATTGTTATTTATACTGTTATATTATTGTGTAAAGGATACACAATGTACTGTGATGGTTGACCAAAAATTTTCAATAAAATATTCTTAAAAAAAATAATTACTCTGAGCTTTGAAACTCCATGTATGTTTGACCAAATTCTTTCCTTAAATTTCTAAACCTTTGTCTGTAAGCTTCAGGCACTAGCACATATGCACTTAAGATGGATTTCTTCACCTCCTCATACGTTCCAGATACCTCCTCCGGTAGTGATGCAAACACTTCACTAGCTCTACCTACCAGCTTTGTTTGAATCAGCAACACCCACATGTCCTGTGGCCATTTCATTTGTTTAGCTACCTTCTCAAATGAAATGAAAAAGGCTTCCACTTCCTTCTCGTCAAACCTAGGTAATGCTTGGACATATTTAAATAGATTCCAACCAAGCCTTCGACTATGACGCTCTTTCTCACTATCCTCACCACTATCATCCAACTGTACGTTTCCCTTTACGTCTGCCAATTTTAACTGATTGTCATGTTTCATGGCCATTTTCTGAAGTTCAAACTCCCTCTCTTTATCTTTTTCCCTGATCTGTATCTCCCTTTCTTTTTCTTTTTGTTCTGCACGGGCTATTCTTTCTTTTCTCCTTTCTTCTATCTCCTTTTCTTTTTCCTCTCTCTCTCTTTCTCTTTCTTTTTCCTCTCTCTCACTCTCGTATGCAAGCCGCTTTAATTCTTTCTCATGTTCCATTTGTTTAATTTGCAACTGAATTTTTGCCATTTCCAATGAGTCAAACTCTATCTCAGGCAACTTTAAATGCTTAACCACCGCCATAATTACCTCATCATTTTGCATTTTGGCAGGTAATGTTAACTGCAATGTTCTTGCCAAATCTAACAGTCTGCTTTTCGTTTCTGTCCATAAAGTACTACGTGTGACATTCTCCACCCCAGAAAACTTCTGAGCCTCTGAAAGAGCCATTGTTCACAACACTCTCCCCACTGAAACTAAAATACCACACCGGAAAAGCAACAATCCTTCACTGTCTTTAAGTTCACAAAAGCCAATCCAATAGATAGACTTTTATCCCGGACGAGCCCCCACTTTTATCCCGGACGAGCCCCCAATTGTTATGGGCGAGGCGTTTTCAGAACCCCCAAAATGTATCATGGAGTTCAACCAACCCTTCCCTTGAATGGATTTGTTGCTTTTCCGAGCACACGGCTTTTTCCTTAGGTGTGGGATTACAATTATGGACAAGTGGGGTTTTAAACACAAAACACTGTTTATTCCATGAACTCAACTTAACATTTTAATAAACATTGGATCTCTTAACACCCCTTACTTCAAAGATAACTCAGAAAATATTGCAACAGTAAATAATTCCTTAAAATGTTCCTTCAAACTTCCAAGAGACTTAACACCTTTAAACAGTATCACATCAGGTTAAAGGATATATATTTTTTTTGTAGAATGGCAGAGATATATTAGCTTGGTTGATTTCAGCTCCAGCACCTTGTTTTTTCCTGCAGCTCTCTGGATACACCCAGACACACACAACCTGCTTTCTGCAACTGCAAAACTAAACTGCAAAACTTGCAGCTCTCTGGAAACACACAGGGACACACACTGCTTTTTAAACTGTAACTAAAAACCTGCAAAATGGCTGACCTGAACTGAGCTCCACCCACTCTATGACATCATTGTTTTCTTAAAGGTACATTGCTTAAACATCCAGTTCTGCAAGGCACTCTCGCATGACCAGGTCAAGAAACATCTTCAATATAAAACTTTTATCCTCGTTTTCAAATTCGTCCCTGGCCTCGCTGTCCCTATCCCTGTCGACTCCTCTAGCCCTGAACAATCTGAGGTAGCTGTGATCCTCTGATTCTGGAGCACCCCTGATTTTAATCATTCAACAAATGATGGCCTTGCCTTTAGTTGTCTATGTCCTATGCTCTCTGTACACCTCTCTAACCTGCGTTAAGTTTCTCCTTAAAACCTAACTTCTTTGACCCAGTTTTTGGTCATCTGACTTAATATACTCATACAATACTCAATGCTGTTTTTTGTTTTCAATTGCTCCTGTGAAGTGTCTTAGGGCATTTTATTATACTAAAGGCACTACATAAATATAGGTTTTATTGGTGCAAAATGCCCACTGAAATAGGCTGATGTACATGTGCTTCTTATTTATTTTTTATGAAGTGGAGGTGCCGGCGTTGGACTGGGGTGAGCACAGTAAGAAGTCTTACAACACCAGGTTAAAGTCCAACAGGTTTGTTTCGGATCACTAGCTTTTGGAGCACAGTTCCTTCCTCAGGTGAATGAAGAAGTGGGTTCCAGAGACATATATATAGACAAAGTCAAAGGTGCAAGACGATACTTTGAATTCGAGTCTTTGCGGGTAATTAAGTCTTTACAGGTCCAGAAGGAGCAACTGGAGAGAGGGATAATCACAGGTTAAAGAGGTGTGAATTGTCTCAAGCCAGAACAGTTGGTAGGATTTCGCAAGCCCAGGCCAGGTGGTGGGGGGCGAATGTAATGCAACATGAATCCAAGGTCCTGGTTGAGGCTGTATGCGGAACTTGGCTGTAAGTTTCTGCTCGGCGATCCTGCGTTGTCGCGCATCCTGAAGGCCGCCTTGGAGAACGCTTACCCGAAGATCAGAGGTTAAATGCCCTTGACTTCGGCAGTTGAAGGAGGTTGAAAGCTCAACTCATCAGTATTACAGAATCATTACAGTGCATGAGGCTCTTCGTGTCTGCAATGGCTTTCTAAATTAACCTAATCTGAGCGTCATTCCCATACCTTCTCCCTGTAATGCAATACGACGCAATGATTGTGTGCAATCCAGATCCGCTTTAGACAGTGACCAGGAAAGGATATGGAGCTAGTGGCTCGGTACTGTAGTTTGTAGTGAGGACAGAAGAGAATGACATTGATTTTCTCAATATTACATCTAGGCAGATAATAATGAAACCAGGCGAGGCAGTCGTACTCAGCTGACCGAAGGAGGAGAGGTGTTCGGGGTGTTAGAGGCGATGATGTGGTCAACAATATCAAAGGTTACAGTGAGAAGGATGAGAAGGTGTATAGTTCCAAGAATTTTGCACCATCTTCCTTTTTGTATATCCTTTTGAACACCAGCCGAACCAGGTCTCAGATCTGGGGTTTTATTCATCGTTTAGTTTTGGTAGTCTGTCAATTATTTTCTTCCTAGGGCAGCACGGTGGCGCAGTGGTTTAGCCCTGATGCCTCACGGCGCCGAGGTCCCAGGTTCGATCCCGGCTCTGGGTCACTGGCCGTGTGGAGTTTGCACATTCTCCCCGTGTTTGCGTGGGTTTCACTCCCACAACCCAAAGATGTGCAGGGTAGGTGGATTGGCCACGCTAAATTGCCCCTTAATTGGAAAAAATGAATTGGGTACTCTAAATTTATATTTTAAAATGAATTGGGTACTCTTAATTTCAACAAAGAGGAAAAAAAATTATTTTCTTCCTTTCTATCTCAAGTATCATTTTTAAGCTAATCTATTCATGGTGTCCATTTGATTTGATTTGATTTGATTTTGATTTGATTTATTGTCAAATGTACCGAAGTTCATGAACTTTAGTTAAAAAAAAGAGGCAAAATAGTTCTTCAATACCTCCGCCATTTACTTTACATTAAGTGGAGGTTTTGCTTGCTCATCCTGTGGTGACCACATCCCGACTTACATTTTCCATTATTTGCATCCATAGAAAACTTCATAATTTATTTTTATATTCCTTGGTCATTTTTTACTTTTTCTTTGTATTTCAGATTTTTAAAACATCTCGCAAATTGAAGGGGGGGTCACGTGATGTGAGCACCGGAACACTTGCGTTTACGCAAGCTCTGCCGCAGCTCGTCTTTTAATCCTTCATTTCATTCTGGTGCACATTTCACACATTTAATATGTGTTGTTTCTTGGGCTACTTGGCTTGTATAATGTGCCTGGAAGTTCTTCTTGTCTTTTTTGCGAGAAAGAGCGGAGATAAAATGTTAAAATCCTTGTTTTGTAGCAGTCGGAGTGGGTTGAGGTGGGGCCCAGCTTGTAGTGGCACAATTGCTATTGAGAGGGTTCTTGCCTTGGCTGTGCTGTGTGTACAGGTGGTGGCCATCATTCATGATGTTGTCTTAACTGAGAATTTCAGCTCTGCAGTGTAAGGCATGAGTGCTCACTTTGAGGGAGTGCAGGTACCTTTAGAAGATCAATGGAGGCACATGAGAGGGACCTTGCACTTGAAAGAGCACTATCCCAGGTTAGGGGCCACATTTGTGTCATCAAAGTCCTGCTGCATGGTGTGATGTTTTCTTGACAGGTTCGGGAGATGGAGTCCGGGTGGGATATTCCCCTGAACCCGGTCCCTCGTGAGAGATGGGAGATGAGTTCTCGATTGGGTTCGAGAATCGGATGCCATGCGTTGGTACCATGTCACCCCAATGCTGCCGCTCCTCTCTTCCTCTCCTCATAATTGTGGTTCTGCCCTGGGCCTGTTTTTGAGGTTTATTTGCACAACTTCCCGCAGATCTGGGGTTTCTGTGTATTTCCTTCTGTATTTAAGGGTGGGTATGACGAACACACTCCTGGCTCCTACGTGGATGCAGATGGCCTAGTATCTGGAAAGAGAAAGCTGTGATGGGTCATTGGTGCCATTGGCGCTGCTGGATTTAAGGGAAATGTACATTGGTGTGCACCCAATCATGATGTGGGTATCTTTTTCCTGATTTCTCGTGTTAATTGCGGGATTGTGCGGCGTGGGAGGGTGTGCACCTTTTTGCAATGTTTTCATGATCCTACCCTGTTTCTCCCTCAGTCTCTGGTGGGGCGATACGAGTATCTTGTTCTGTCTAATAGATTGTACGAAGCCAGTTGTGATGGTGTTCTCCTGTGCTCATGTGGGTTAAGCTGTTTCTGGGTTTTTTTCCTGTCCTTGTTTATGGCGATGTATTATTTTGTAACTTTGTGCATGATTTTATAAAATGTAAAATCTCAATAAACATACTGATTAAATAAATCTCCTAAATTCTTCATATTCTCTATTGCTATCTTTACCTTTAGTATCTCAGAAATTACATACATATTATTGAGATTCAATTTTCTCTTCTGTTCTTTATTCATCCATGGTACCCCAAAATTAGCCTGCTTGTTATTTCGGCTTTTGGTCGAATATATTTTTCATGAACTTTTGATTATCCTTTAAAAGATATCCCATTGTTTTGTCTTTGTTGTGAATATTTTATCCCACTTTACCCTCTTTAATTCTCCCCTAATTTCCTCATAAGATGCCCCCTTCCCATTTATTGCCGTGGTCCATGTCCTACTCACATCACTCTTAGATCTAATCTTGAAGCGTCCTATTTTAAGATCACTATTACTGAGGTGCTCTTGTACTCTTACTTCTGTTTTGGTGCATTACCCATTACAACATACAGATGTGATTATATTCTAGTGACCTGTTCTAGTAAGTTAATCATTTTATTTTCTTAATCATTCTGGTGAATGTGTTGCACTTTCTCCCAGGCAACCATACCTTCCAGAGGAAGGTATGCCTACGGCTGAATGCAATATTCCAGATGGGATTCGAACCTGAGCTCTGGTTAGCTGTAACATCCTCCTTTTGTATTCAGCCTCCTTGAGACAAAGGTCAACATTCCTTTAGCCTTATAAATTATTTTTGCCCCTCTCCATTGACTTTGTAATTTCTGTACTTGGACCCCAACATCACTTTGATCATTCATTTTCCAGCTCAGCATTTAGAAACTACTCTAAACTAACTTAGGTTCAAAATGCGTGATCTCAAGGTTTCCCACACTGCCAGTTAATTCATTTAAATCCATCAATGTTCCTTTGCAACTTCCTGCTCCCATCTACATTATTCACTGTGCCACCTAACAGTGCAATCAATAAACTTAAATATATGGCTCTCTATTGCGTTATCTAGGTAGTTTATAAGTATATTGAGAAGAGCTGGCCGCAGTATAGAACGCTGGGGAGACCACAAGTCACATACTGTACATTCCCATTATTTCAATTTTTCTCAACCTCCCAATCAATTTCCTATCAAAACCATTACTTTACTTATTCATTTAACCTTTATTGAGCCAGGTGAGTCAATTGTGAACAAATTCTCATTTACAATAAAGACCTGGCCAAAATACGTTGCTTTTAATTGCATTCAATTTAATTTTTATTATGTGTCCATATCGTCTAAATTCTATATATATATATATATATAATATATATATTTATAGCACCCATGCTCAGTTCCTTTGTTACCTTTTGAAAAATTAATTTACGGAATGTGAGCGTCGCTGGCTAAGCCGGCATTTCGCAGATGGTATTCCCTGCTGCCACTTTTCATCAGTGGTGGAGGGAGTGCTTATTTGTACAAGGGGTGCCAATTGAGCAGGCAACTTTGTTCTGGACGGTGTCAAGTGTTGTTGGGGCTGCACACATCAAGGCAAATGGAGATTATTCCATCACACTCCTGACTAGAGCCTTGTAGATCTTGAACAAGCTTTGGGAAGTCAGGTGAGTTACCTGCCACTATTCCTCGCCTCCTACCTGCTCTTATAGCCATAGTACTCATATGGCTAGTCCAGTTGTTTCTGGTCAACAGTAATCCCCAGGTCAAATAAAAACGAAATTGGGTTAATTCGGCACAACTTACTTCTTACAAATGTTGAGGGCTTTCTGGGCATCTCATATTTGTCTCAATGTTTAGCTGCTCTGTTCCCAAGAATAGATTTGAGTAATTTCACCTCAAATCACATTAGACAAATAGGGATTTCTCACCCTTCTTAAACAGTAGAGCTACAGCCAGTGACAATTTCTGAATTGCAAGTTTTCAAAGATCATGAACACTACATTGTCATGTGAGAGAACGTTTAAGAAATGGATGTTTAAGCAATGTACCTTTAACAGATGAAGCTGATCATATTACTGAATTGATGTCCCGGGGGGGGGGGGGGGGGGGGGGCTGCGGGGGGGGGGGGGGAGCTGAGCTCACTTCTGCTTTTGGTTTCAGTTTGAGAAGGCAGCTTGTGTGTCGCTGTGTGTTTCCAGAGAGCTGCAGGAAGAAAAGCAAGGTGCTGGAGCTGAAGTCAACCAAGCTGATATATCTCTGCCATCATACAGAAAATATATATTAACCTGGTGTTTTACTGTTTTGAAGGTTTGAAGCCTTTTGGATGTTTGCAGGAACATTTTGAGGGATTATTTAGTGTTGTATTATTTTCGGGGTTATCTTTGAAGTAAGGGGTGTTAAGGGATCCAATGTTTATTTAAAAGGTTAAGTTGAGTTCATGGAATAAACATTTGTTTTGTGTTAAAAACCACGTGTCCATAATTGTAACACCACACCTGGGGAACAAGCCGTGTGCTTCAAAAGCAACAATCCATTAAAGGAGGAGGTTGGTTGAACTCCATGATACATTTTGGGGTATTGAAAACATCGGCCATAACAATTGGGGGCTCGAGGGGGATAAAAGTCTATCTATTGGATTGGCTTTTGTGAACTTAAAGACAGTGAAGGATTGTTGCTTTGCCGGTGTGGTATTTTAGTTCAAGTGGGGAGAGCGTTGTGAACAATGGCTCTTTCAGAGGCTCTGAAGTTTTTCGGGTTGCACGCGGTGACACGTGATACCTTACGGACAGAGACTAAAAACAGACCGTTAGGTTTGGCAAAAGCATTTCAGTTAACACTGCCTGGCAAAATACGAAAAGCTGAGGTACTTAACGCGGTATCTGGCATTTACGTTTGCCTGTGATACATTCTGACTCATTAGATATGGCAAAGCTCCAGTTGCAGATTAAGCAATTGGAACATGAAAAAGAATGAAAGCAACTTGATCATGAAAAAGAATTAAAGCGGCTTGAATATGCAATGGTAGAAAAAGAAAGAGATAGAGATAGAGAGGAAAAAGGAAAGGAGAGAGAAGAAAGAAACAAAGAAAGAGATAGAGAGGAAAGGGAAAAAGAGAGAGAGTTTGAACTTCGGAAAATGGCTCTGAAACATGAAATTCAGTTAAAATTGGCAGACACAAAGGGACACGTACAATTGGAGGAAATGGATGAGGATAATGAGACAGAGCGTGTCATTGATAATATGGAAAGATGTGTCATTTGAAACATGGAAGTCTGGCAATATCTGGTCTGAGAGATACATGAAAGAATGGAGGGAAAGATCCCACAAAGGGTTAACAGCAGCTGCCAGGGAAGGATTGTAAAATGCAGAAATCCTTGGTCAAGCAGGCTCAGCAAACAAGACAAACAGGATTTTGAATGAAGCCAAAAACAATGGCTCACACCTTCATTGAAAGTAACTATCTTAGTAAGGCTCTGGAAAAGCATGGATGAGCTTCAGTTGAATTTGGTGATAATTCTAAGTGTGAAAATTTGCTAATACCAGGTAAATTAAAGAAAACTGGAGACTATCAGTCTACGAGAAACATAATTCAAAGCCAAAATCAATGTCAAAATTGAGCTGAGGACACAATTGGAAAATAAAACTATAGAAATGACAGGAATTAAAAGTAACACCTCTATTGAAGTCAAAGCATTTTGAACATCACAAAGGAAACAATGCAATCAGATCTATGAGACGAAGTCATGTCAAAATGTATACTTAGTTGGATTAAAAGGTTTAGATCAAAGTTCCTTTTTACAATCAAAGAAAATAAGAGTTACTTTACAATAACATCAAAAAACTTAATTGTTAGAAAGCAAATATAAACCTCGAGACCAGTGCAGGAACTATCAGATTCAGATCCAGAACCAGAACAAGAACCAGAGCTCAGAGGGAGAGAGAGAGAAGCAGAGAAGGAACAAGCAGCTAGTCACAGTCAGCTCGGCCATGGGAAATGGACAGGGCAGAGCAGCCAAGTTAAAATAGCTGATACATCTAAAGAAGACCAGACTTTAAAGAAGATCGATTGTCAAGTTGGGCCTGAAAGTCCCTTCAACCAACCAGAAGGATCCAGAAGCAAGATCTTTTTACTTTTCTGTAAAGACAGTGATTGCATCTTTTAAAAAGAGAAAAATAAATATAATAATAAAATAACTTTAAAAAGTTTTAACCTGAAACAGTGGTTATTCCAAAGTCTACTTTACTTACTTCGCAATGCGGGACCCAGGATCGATGCTACTAAGTGGTAAGTAGATGAAATCTTCGGTGAAGGTATGGGTTATACCGGGGGATAACCTGAAAACATAGTTTGACCTGAATAGCACCCACTGAAGCTTGCATCGGAGTCGGGGAGTGAGAATCCCTGATCACTATTTAGAATGTCGGCCCTTTTTGGTATAGGGGGACTTCTAAGGATAGTGGTGATTTTTCAAAAACATGACGCCCGAGCAGGGACCTAGAATATTAGAAGTTTCTAGGTAACGCGAGGCTAGAATATTAGAAGTTTCTAGTTGAGCAGAATGGGGGCTAGAGTGGGGGCTAGAATATTAGAAGTTTCTAGTTCCCAAGAAACTGTTGGAATGTGAGAAGTTTCTAATCGGCACAAAGGCTAGAATATTAGAACTTTCTGGTTCTAATGTGTGAGTCAGACTTTACCTGCCGCGTTTAGTCTGGAAAGTCATGTGTGATTGACTTTTGTAAGGATATTCTGTGGATCGAGGGGACTGAAGCTCAGGTTGGGTGTGTAAAATCAGCAGACTAGAAGATGCTGACCCTGAGATAAAGTCTGCAAGACATCTTGGTGACAGCACTAAAAATCTTGCATCCATTACTGGTAAAATGAGGCCAAAAAGTAAATCATCCTTAGAGTAAGGCAGATTGTGAGGTTACATCCTGGAGAATTAGGGGACGCCTAGAATCTTTAGAGACCAATAACCAATCGACCCTTAACTAAAACGGGAAGATAGTGCCTTAGTCAGCCTTGTGTAGGGCCCAGAAAGGGTACTTATCCTTAATTTCAGATTGCAACTGAAAGGGACAACCGGGAACAGAACTTAGAATTCCGAAAAATGGCAATTAGAATAATCCTCTTGCTCTGAAACACGGTCAAGAGAGTTGAAGCAATGAAACAAGAGTGGAAGAAATTAACAGAGGCAAAAAACTCCTGCATAAGTGAAACTTTATCAGCACGGAGGGGTCTCAATTTTTGTTAAAGTAACTAAAACCCCACTGAATAGAGGTCCAAGATCTCAGTGGATAAATGTGTGTGTGTTTAATAAGGGTTTGTGAAATCCTACAAAGTAGAGATCCAAGATCTGAGTGGATGAATGAATGTGTGTCTGTCTAATAAGGAATTGTGAATTTCCTTCGGTGTTTGTATTTTAAAAAAATGTTGTATTTTGCAAAACTGAGTTTCACATTAATTGGAAGTTATAAATGGCAGGTAGAAATGTGATCAGTATTATGAGGTGATAAATCGCATTTTCAGAACTAAATTAGTCTTTGAATAAATGGATAAAGTGTTTGTACTGGCCAGCAGTCAGCTGCTAGCAGGCTTTTGAAACTGAGCATTGAAATTGACACTGCATAGCTCCGCAGGGTCCTAGTGCCCGATGAGCACAAGAATGTCACCATCAAAAATAATGATGTTTAAAAAAAATACATGGAAGAAGGAGCTTTGGAGGATAAAGATATTGGATCAAAAGTTAAATTAAGAAAATGACTTGCAGTATAAGGAAATGAGAATCTGATGGCAGGAAAAGATTTGATAAAAATAAATGCAGGTAGTAAAATTAAGATATTAAAACAATTGATAATACAGAGGAAGTTTGGGTGAAGCTACCAACTAAGACTGCAGGGAATATAATCAGTGAAGCTGTAAAATGTAAAGATAAGGTTGTTCAGAATTTGGGTAAACATGCAGTTGACTTTGAGAAGCATGGTGTCTGGAGCAAAATAAATTGTATCACAATTAAAACATATGACCAATTGGTGGGAAGACAGTAAATTAAAACCTGTTAGTAGCATTGATTGGACAGATGATGAAGTTACAATGTCATGTTTGGAACTTACCTTCATAAAAATCCGGCCGTAATTAAAATAAAGTAATTAAAGTAAATGCAGTAGCAATATCAGGAATGTATCATGGTAAGGTTTCAATGATTGGATCAGAGTGAGCAAAAGAGGAGGAGTTTGAGATTCTTTGAATCACACTCAGGGGTGCACTGACAGAAGGAGGAGGCTTAACAGGCTTTAATTGTATGAAGCACATAAAGGATAAGGAAAATAAACCAGTTCAAAAAGAAAAAAAGAAAGAAATGGTGGCAAAAGAAATCCGGAAGTCCTGGAGAGGGCACTTCTGGAATCCAAACGAAGATAGAAAGTACAAATTACCAGGGCAGAAACTATCAGATTCAGATCCAGAACCAGAACAAGAACCAGAGCTCAGAGGGAGAGAGAGAGAAGCAGAGAAGGAACAAGCAGCTAGTCACAGTCAGCTCGGCCATGGGAAATGGACAGGGCAGAGCAACTGAGCTAAAATAGCTGATACATCTAAAGAAGACCAGACTTTAAAGAAGATTGATTGTCAAGTTGGGCCTGAAGGTCCCTTCAACCAACCAGAAAGATCCAGAAGCAAGATCTTTTTACTTTTCTGTAAAGACAGTGATTGCATCTTTTAAAAAGAGAAAAATAAATATAATAATAAAATAACTTAAAAGTCTTAACCTGAAACAGTGGTTATTCCAAAGTCTACTTTACTTACTTCGCAATGCGGGACCCAGGATCGATGCTACTAAGTGGTAAGTAGATGAAATCTTCGGTGAAGGTATGGGTTATACCGGGGGATAACTTGAAAACATAGTTTGACCTGAATAGCACCCTCTGAAGCTTGTATCGAAGTCGGGGAGTGAGAATCCCTGATCACCATTTAGAATGTCGGCCCTTTTTGGTATAGGGGGACTTCTAAGGATAGTGGTGATTTTTCAAAAACAAGCGGCATAGTCGAAGACGTGGTGGGAATTGAAATATGTCCAAGCATTGCCAAGGTTTGACAAGAAGGAGGTAGAAGCCTTTTTCATTTCATTTGAGAAGGTAGCTAAACAAATGCAATGGCCACAGGACATGTGGGTATTACTGATTCAAACAAAGCTGGTAGGTAGGGCTAGTGAAGTGTTTGCATCACTACCGGAGGAGGTATCTGGAACGTATGAGGAGGTGAAGAAATCCATCTTAAGTGCATATGAGCTAGTGCCTGAAGCTTACAGACAAAGGTTTAGAAATTTAAGGAAAGAATTTGGTCAAACATACATGGCGTTTGAAAGGCTCAGAGTAATTTTGAAAGGTGAATAAGGGCTTTGAAAATAGACCAAACGTATGAAGCTCTCAGAGAAATTATACTTTTGGAGGAGTTTAAAAATTCAATTCCTGATGTAGTGAGAACTCATGTGGAAGAACAGAGGGTTAAAACTGTGAGATTAGCAGCAGAAATGACAGATGATTATGAATTAGTTCATAAATCAAAGATTGGTTTCCGACATCAGTTTCAGCCGGTGAGGGATAGAAACTGGGGACATGAGAAATACTCAAGTGGTAAAGGTAAAGGTGAAATGATGGGAGACAATAAAAGAGAGTGTACCTCAGATTAAAAAAGAAATCCAGGAGGATAGAAAAGAAATGAAAAGTTTCAACTGTTTTCACTGTAATAAACTAGGCCATGTAAAGTCACAGTGTTGGTGGTTGAAGAAAAGCACTGGGAAGGCCGATGTGGTAAAACATAGATGAGCTTAAAAATGACACTTGAGATAAAGGAAGAAAATAATTTTTTTTCCTCTTTTTTGAAATTTAGAGTACCCAATTCATTTTTTCCAATTAAGGGGCAATTTAGCATGGCCAATCCACCTACCCTGCACATCTTTGGGTTGTGGGAGTGAAACCCACGCAACCACGGGGAGAATGTGCAAACTCCACACGGCCAGTGACCCAGAGCCGGGATCGAACCTGGGACCTCGGCGCCGTGAGGCATCAGGGCTAACCCACTGCGCCACCGTGCTGCCCTAGGAAGAAAATAATTGACAGACTACCAAAACTAAACGATGAATAAAACCCCAGATCTGAGACCTGGTTCGGCTGGTGTTCAAAAGGATATACAAAAAGGAAGATGGTGCAAAAATCTTGGAACTATACACCTTCTCATCCTTCTCACTGTAACCTTTGATATTGTTGACCACATCATCGCCTCTAACACCCCGAACACCTCTCCTCCTTCGGTCAGCTGAGTACGACTGCCTCGCCTGGTTTCATTATTATCTGCCTAGATGTAATATTGAGAAAATCAATGTCATTCTCTTCTGTCCTCACTACAAACTACAGAACCGAGCCACTAGCTCCATATCTTTTCCTGGTCACTGTCTAAAGCGGATCTGGATTGCACACAATCATTGCGTCGTATTGCATTACAGGGAGAAAGTATATGGGAATGACGCTCAGATTAGGTTAATTTGGAAAGCCATTGCAGACACGAAGAGCCTCATGCACTGTAATGATTCTGTAATACTGATGAGTTGAGCTTTCAACCTCCTTCAACTGCCGAAGTCAAGGGCATTTAACCTCTGATCTTCGGGTAAGCGTTCTCCAAGGCGGCCTTCAGGATGCGCGACAACGCAGGATCGCCGAGCAGAAACCTATAGCCAAGTTCCGCATACGTGAGTACAGCCTCAACCGGGACCTTGGATTCATGTCGCATTACATTCGCCCCCCACCACCTGGCCTGGGCTCGGAAAATCCTACCAACTGTTCTGGCTTGAGACAATTCACACCTCTTTAACCTGTGATTAACCCTCTCTCCAGTTGCTCCGTCTGGACCTGTAAAGACTTAATTACCCGCAAAGACTCGCATTCAAAGTATCGTCTTGCATCTTTGACTTTGTCTATATATATGTCTCTGGAACCCACCTCTTCATCACCTGAGGAAGGAACTGTGCTCCAAAAGCTAGTGATCCGAAACAAACCTGTTGGACTTTAACCTGGTGTTGTAAGACTTCTTACTGTGCTCACCCCAGTCCAACGCCGGCACCTCCACTTCATAAAAAATAAATAAGAAGCACATGTACATCAGCTTATTTCAGTGGGCATTTTGCACCAATAAAACCTATATTTATGTAGTGCCTTTAGTATAATAAAATGCCCTAAGACACTTCAGAGGAGCAATTGAAAACAAAAAACAGCATTGAGTATTGTATGAGTATATTAAGTCAGATGACCAAAAACTGGGTCAAAGATGTTAGGTTTTAAGGAGAATCTTAACGCAGGTTAGAGAGGTGTACGGAGAGCTTAGGACATAGACAACTATAGGCAAGGCCATCAGTTGTTGAATGATTAAAATCAGGGATGCTCCAGAATCAGAGGATCACAGCTACCTCAGATTGTTCCGGGCTAGAGGAGGCGACAGGAATAGGGACAGCGGGGCCAGGGACGAATTTGATAACGAGGATAAGAGTTTTATATTGAAGATGTTTCTTAACCTTGTCATGTGAGAGTGCCTTGCAGAACTGGATGTTTAAGCAATGTACCTTTAAGAAAACAATGATGTCATAGAGTGGGTGGAGCTCAGTTCAGGTCAGCCATTTTGCAGGTTTTTAGTTGCAGTTTAAAAAGCAGTGTGTGTCTCTGTGTGTTTCCAGAGAGCTGCAAGTTTTGCAGTTTAGTTTTGCAGTTGGAGAAAGCAGGTAGTGTGTGACTGGGTGTGTCCAGAGAGCTGCAGGAAAGAAACAAGGTGCTGGAGCTGAAATCAACCAAGCTAATATATCTCTGCCATTCTACAGAAAAAATATATATCCTTTAACCTGATGTGATACTGTTTAAAAGGTGTTAAGTCTCTTGGAAGTTTGAAGGAACATTTTAAGGAATTATTTACTGTTGCAATATTTTCTGAGTTATCTTTGAAGTAAGGGGTGTTAAGAGATCCAATGTTTATCTAAGATGTTAAGTTGAGTTCATGGAATCAACAGCGTTTTGTGTTTAAAACCCCACATGTCCATAATTGTAATCCCACACCTAAGGAAAAAGCCGTATGCTCGGAAAAGCAACAAATCCATTCAAGGGAGAGGTTGGTTGAACTCCATGATACATTTTTGGGGTTCTGAAAACACCTCGCCCATAACAATTGGGGGCTCGTCCGGGATAAAAGTCTATCTATTGGATTGGC
The DNA here is from genome assembly GCF_047496885.1 of Scyliorhinus torazame. NCBI lineage: Eukaryota > Metazoa > Chordata > Chondrichthyes > Carcharhiniformes > Scyliorhinidae > Scyliorhinus > Scyliorhinus torazame. The sequence goes on from NC_092713.1 coordinate 260,746,895, forward strand.
TTTTGTGAACTTAAAGACAGTGAAGGATTGTTGCTTTTCCGGTGTGGTATTTTAGTTTCAGTGGGGAGAGTGTTGTGAACAATGGCTCTTTCAGAGGCTCAGAAGTTTTTGGGGGTGGAGAATGTCACACGTAGTACTTTATGGACAGAAACGAAAAGCAGACTGTTAGATTTGGCAAGAACATTGCAGTTAACATTACCTGCCAAAATGCAAAATGATGAGGTAATTATGGCGGTGGTTAAGCATTTAAAGTTGCCTGAGATAGAGTTTGACTCATTGGAAATGGCAAAAATTCAGTTGCAAATTAAACAAATGGAACATGAGAAAGAATTAAAGCGGCTTGCATACGAGAGTGAGAGAGAGGAAAAAGAAAGAGAAAGAGAGAGAGAGGAAAAAGAAAAGGAGATAGAAGAAAGGAGAAAAGAAAGAATAGCCCGAGCAGAACAAAAAGAAAAAGAAAGGGAGATACAGATCAGGGAAAAAGATAAAGAGAGGGAGTTTGAACTTCAGAAAATGGCCATGAAACATGACAATCAGTTAAAATTGGCAGACGTAAAGGGAAACGCACAGTTGGATGATAGTGATGAGGATGGTGAGAAAGAGCTTCATAGTTGAAGGCTTGGTGGGAATCTATTTAAATATGTCCAAGCATTGCCAAGGTTTGACGAGAAGGAAGTGGAAGCCTTTTTCATTTCATTTGAGAAGGTAGCTAAACAAATGAAATGGCCTCAGGACATGTGGGTGTTACTGATTCAAACAAAGCTGGTAGGTAGAGCTAGTGAAGTGTTTGCATCAATACCGGAGGAGGTATCTGGAACGTATGAGGAGGTGAAGAAATCCATCTTAAGTGCATATGAGCGAGTGCCTGAAGCTTACAGACAAAGGTTTAGAAATTTAAGGAAAGAATTTGGTCAAACATACATGGAGTTTCAAAGCTCAGAGTAATTTTGATAGGTGGATAAGGGCTTTGAAAATAGACCAAACGTATGAAGCTCTCAGAGAAATTATACTTTTGGAGGAGTTTAAAAACTCAATTCCTGATGTAGTGAGAACTCGTGTGGAAGAACAGAGGGTTAAAACTGCGAGATTAGCAGCGGAAATGGCAGATGATTATGAATTAGGTCATAAATCAAAGATTGGTTTCCGACATCAGTTCAAGCCGGTGAGGGATAGAAACTGGGGACATGAGAAATACTCAAGTGGTAAAGGTAAAGGTGATCTGATGGGAGACAATAAAGAGAGTGTACCTCAGATTAAAAAAGAAATCCAGGAGGGTAGAAATGAAATGAAAAGTTTCAACTGTTTTCACTGTAATAAACTAGGCCATGTAAAGTCACAGTGTTGGTGGTTGAAGAAAAGCATTGGGAAGGCTGATGTGGTAAAACAGGATAAGACAGTGGGATTTGTTAGAGTGGTAAAGGAAAGCCCAAGGGAAGCGAAGGAGGTGCAAATGATTGTACAGCCTGTTCAAGAAGTGATTATTAAGAAGGTGCCAGATGTCTTTAAAGAATTTACTTGTGTGGGTAAAGTAAATCCTGGGATTTTTCCGGATTGTGTAGTAACAAGGTAGCAAAGTCACAGGTTAAGACAAGAGGAGAAATGAAAGATGAAGTTGAAGTGCAATTATCAGAAACGATTTTTGATCAGATGGTTGAAAAAGAACAAGAACAGGTGGAGGATAAGGCAGATATTTTTAGTTCAAGAAAATTGGCGGAGTTACAACAGAAAGATGTAGAAATAAAACGGATATATCAGAAAGCATATACGGAAGAGGAATCTGAGAGTATACCAGAGTGTTATTACCGTAAGTGTGATGTCTTGATGAGAAAATGGAGACCTGTACATATGCAGAATTTAGCACACTGGGCTAAATCGCTGGCTTTTAAAGCAGACCAAGGCAGGCCAGCAGCACGGTTCGATTCCCGTACCAGCCTCCCCGAACAGGCGCCGGAATGTGGCGACTAGGGACTTTTCACAGTAACTTCATTTGAAGCCTACTTGTGACAATATGCGATTTTCATTTCATTTCATTTTTCATGCAGGCGGATGAAAAGTGGGCAGATGTTCATCAAGTAGTATTGCCGGTAGAGTATAGGAGGGAGGTGTTGAGATTTGCACATGAGGTACCAGTGGGAGGTCATTTGGGAATAAGGAAAACTCAAGCTAAAATCCAGAAACATTTTTATTGGCCTGGACTATATAAAGATGTAGTTAAATTTTGTCAATCATGTCAAGTGATAGGGAAACCTCAAGCAGTGACAAAACCAGCGCCCTTAATACCCATTCAAGCATTTGAAGAACCTTTTCCGAGGGTCCTAATTGATTATGTAGGACCGCTTCCTAAAACAAAAAGTGGGAATCAATATCTTTTGACTATAATGGATGTGTCTACTAGGTTTCCAGAGGCCATTTCAGTACGTAATATTACAGCTAAAAGGATTGTGGAGGAGTTACTTCAATTCTTTACTCGATATGGACTACCCACAGAAATTCAATCGGATCAAGGATCGAATTTTACCTCAAAGTTATTCAAAGAAGTTATGGATAGCTTAGGAATAAAACAATTTGAATCAACTACGTACCATCCAGAATCGCAGGGAGCATTAGAAAGGTGGCATCAGACATTAAAGACAATGTTGAGGGCGTATTGTTAAGATTATCCAGAGGATTGGGATAAAGGAATTCCATTCGTATTGTTTGCAATTAGGGATGCACCTAATGAGTCTACCAAATTTAGTCCTTTTGAACTAATTTTTCGTCATGAGGTAAGAGGACCACTTAAATTGATTAAGGAAAAATTGGTGGATGAGAAATCGGACATTACATTATTGGATTACGTGTCAAATTTTAGAGAATGATTAAATAGAGTAGGTGAATTGGCTGGACAACATTTGAAAGTTGCACAAAATGTGATGAAACGGGTACTGGAGAATAAATCCAAAGTTCGTAATTTTGCCAGTGGTGATAAAGTTTTAGTGTTGTTACCAGTGGTAGGTGAGCCTTTAAAAGCTAGGTTTTGTGGACCGTATCAGATTGAAAGGAAATTAAGTGAGGTGAATTATGTGGCAAAAACACCATATAGAAGGAAGACTCACCGAGTGTGTCATGTGAACATGCTTAAAAGGAACTTTGAAAGGGAAGGAGAGAAAAAGGAGGTTTTAATGATTCTAACTCAAAGTGACGAACCAAATCCAGATGACTGTGAATTTGACATACCTCAAATTAAATTGGAAAATGAGGATGTTCTTAAAAATTGGGATGAATTGTTAAGTTACCTTCCAGAGGAAAAACGAACTGACCTGAAAGAGTTATTGATATCACATGGGCAAGTTTGTAGAGATAAATTGGGAAGTACTCAAATGGCTATACATGATGTAGATGTGGGAAATGCGGTTCCTAACAAACAACATCCATATAGACTTAATCCTTTAAAATTGGCTCAGGTTAACAAAGAGATTGAGAGTATGCTTAAAAATGGCATAATTGAAGTGGGTTGCAGCCAATGGAGCTCACCCATAGTGATGGTACCTAAACCAGATGGTACCCAACGGTTGTGTGTGGACTACAGAAAGGTGAATGCAGTTACAAGAACGGACTCTTATCCTATCCCATGTTTGAAGGATTGCATTGAGAAAGTGGAACAATCTGCTTTTATTTTCAACTTCCAGACATGGAAAGAACATTTTAAACATTGTATGGAGTTCTTCGATCGACTTCAGGAGGCGGGTTTGGTGATGAACCTTGCCGAAAATGAATTTGGAGAAGCCCAAATCACTTTCCTTGAGGAGTTTCCGATACCCTCAAGATGAAGGGAAATAATGTGATTTCTTAGCATGAGTGGATTTGATCGAACATTTGTGCAAATGTTTTGTAGCGTGATTACTCCACTGATGGACTTGCTAATGAAACGTCAAAAATTTCAATGGACAGCGGACTTTCAACAGGCATTTGACTGCCTGAAAGCTGTGGTAACCAATGCTGCTGTATTGGGAGAATTGCAAGGGAATCTGTGGTCAGATTGAACTAAAGTATCTGATTCTAAAGAGAAATGCCGAGGCGTAGAGAAATGGGTGGATCATGCAGTGACTTTCTTGTTCAAAGAGACTGTCAATCGAGAAGGATTTTGGTTGGAGGAAGAACAAAGAAAAATGGACTATATTATTATACCTGTTGGCATGTGTTTTTTTTTAAAAACAAGAAGGTATATTTACTGTGTACATTTCTTAGTGGATGGTGCAAAAGTGAAAAATGAAACCATCTTGAAGTTGATGGGGTTTTTCTTCTTGGGGGGAGGTGTCATGTGAGAGTACCTTTAAGAAATGGATGTTTAAGCAATGTACCTTTAACAGATGAAGCTGATCATATTACTGAAGTGATGTCACAGGGGGGGGGGGGGAGCTGAGCTCACTTCTGCTTTTGGTTTCAGTTTGAGAAAGCAGCTTGTGTGTGTCTGTGTGTTTCCAGAGAGCTGCAGGAAGAAAAGCAAGGTGCTGGAGTTGAAGTCAACCAAGCTGATATATCTCTGCCATCCAACAGAAAATATATATTAACTGTGACCTGGTATGTTACTGTTTTGAAGGTTTGAAGCCTTTTGGATGTTTGCAGGAACATTGAGGGATTATTTAGTGTTGTATTATTTTCGGGGTTATCTTTGAAGTAAGGGGTGTTAAGGGATCCAATGTTTATTTAAAAGGTTAAGTTGAGTTCATGGAATAAACATTTGTTTTGTGTTAAAAACCACGTGTCCATAATTGTAACACCACACCTGGGGAACAAGCCGTGTGCTTCAAAAGCAACACTCCATTAAAGGGGGAGGTTGGTTGAACTCCATGATACATTTTGGGGTTCTGAAAACACCGCGCCCATAACAACATCAACAGCTCTCTCAAGTCAACGAGGGTGGAAATAATCAGAATAGAAAAAAATACTGTGGATGCTGGAAATTTTCAGCAGGTCTGGCAGCATCTGTGGAGAAAGAAACATAGCTCACATATGACTCTTCTTCAGAGTTAAATAGAGGGGGGATGTGCTGGGCTATATACTGGACAATCTTTATTGTCACAAGTAGGCATACATTCACACTGCAATGAAGTTACTGTGAAATTCCCTAGCCGCCACACTCCAGCACCTGCTCGGGTACACAGAGGGAGAATGCAGAACGTCCAATTTACCTAACAATCACATCTTTCGGGACTTGTGGGAGGGAACCGGAGGAATCCCATGCAGAAACGGGGTGAACGTGACAACTCCACACAGACTGTGACCCAAACAGCAATCGAACCTGGGACCCTGGCGCTGTGAAGCAACATTGCTAACCCGCCACCCTAGAAGGGGTGGAGCGGCTGAAACACAGACCGTGTGACTGCTTTGTGGACTCAACATTGAGTTCAACAATTTAAGCTGTGATGACTATTAGCACGTTCCATAATTCTTCACGTCATTAAACTTCCTGTCATGTGCCCTACACAACTTTGTTGCAATCTCTCCTCGCCCCCACCTATCACCGACCTTTCACTTTGCTTCACCAACTCCACCCCCTCAGATACACTATATAATCCATCCAGCATTTTCTCCGTTTGCATTGGAAATCATCAGATCCTAGAGTTTTGCCTATGTTGAATAACATTACTTTCTTCATCACCATGTTTTGTCCACATTGAATCTCATCAGCCCCTTGATTTACTGCTGGTTTTCCTTGTATCTTTGTTAATTGACCCTCTAACTTCTTTATGGGGTCTGATAACAAAGCTATTTAGTAGGTGGACCATTTCCTGATTACAAGGTTTTGAGCTGCCCAAAAATGCGATGGTGGACACAGAACAGTATTAAAAACAGCCAATTCATCCAGCATAAAAAGTCAGACACAAAATCTTAGCAACAAGTCCCTCACTGCCCTCAGTCTCACAGTCCACATCATTTCCGCCAGGACACGTACGCGCAGTCTTCACCGTGCCCATCACTTCCGCCAGGATACGCACGCGCAGTCTTCACTGTGCCCGCCATCACTTCCGCCAGGACACGCTCGCGCAGTCTTCGCCGTGTCCGTCATCGCTTCTCCGGGACACGCATGCGCACAGAGACTCCACGGCGGGGGGGACGACGTTGCCGAAACTCAGACATGCGCAGCTCATTGGATCCCCGTCATTAACCGAGGCTTTAAAGTTTGTTGGGGCGAAAGGTTGCATCCGGCCCAGGATTTTAAACTCGGTAATTTCTTCGGTGGCATTTACTGGTAATTGCTGCCGATGTTCTGTAGGTGGTGTTGCGCAGGCGTGTGAGGGACGGAAGTGATGTGGTGGTGTCGGTGGCAGCGTTCGAGGGGCTTCCTGTGGTTGCTTTGTCCCAGTTTGTAACAAAGTATCAGAGTGAGTGGATACCGGGCAGGTAGGAACAGCAACATGTCCCCCCTCCCCCGTACTGCCTGATGCTGCAGCCACACCGTCTGCCTGCACTTTACTGACTGCCCTCCACCAATTAAACCCGGAATCTGCAGCACCCACTTAGGCCACGTCGATGTCTCACACCCCAAACCGGCCCTTCCTCCCACTCCCTGTACCTTGATTCGATGTTGTACCTGGGGCAGTTAAGAGCCTTGCAACCTTGTCTCCAGCCCGACCTCTGGAAAGTCCACTTTGACTTGGACTACGCACTAGGTAGCGAGCGTGCATCCGTGCTTTTGACCTGAAGCTGTTTCTGTGTACTTGTACGTACCAAAGTGTGTTTCGCAGAATCCTGATCACCAAAAAAGCCAAGAGACCATAACACATACAGTGCAGAAGGAGGCCATTTGCTCCATACAGTCTGCACCGACCCACTTCCATCCTATCCCCCGAACCCAATAACCCCTCCTAACCTTTTTTGGACACTAAGGGCAATTTAGCATGGCCAATCCACCTTACCTGGACGTCTTTGGACAATCAATGTTGCTTTAAAATGTTGTGGGCATTGCAAGTTTACAGTCATGTCTTGTGCTGTTCTACATGTATGCTTTACACAATTAGCTGCAGCTGGGATGAGAAGGAATGCACATTTTTGATTTCAATATTGCAAGTGCTAAATTGTGTCTAGCGGTAAACCAGTTTACCAGGCAGAATTTGGTCCTCACTTCTCATTTGACAACAAGGATACCTTTGGGTTTGATGCACTATAATTTCTTCTTGTATTGCAAATCTGATTATGGTAAAACTTTGGTAAACGTTTGGTACCTTCATTTCACTCTGCAGACTTTGCACCAAACCTGGTGAATCAGAAATTGTTTACTATGTTGGGTGGGGTACAGATATTCTGTCCTGCAGTTGATAGGTTATCTTCATTATTATAAGCATTCACAGGCTAAAGGACAGGTGGCTGAATGTTTTGTTGTCAATGACATCACTGAGTCTTCTGCTAGAAAAAGTTCAATTACAGTCTGGGCTAACTTCAGTTGGTGGAGAAGTATATTGTATTTGCTTCAGCTTCCTGGAACTACATGAAATGAATCATAGAATTTACAGTGCAGAAGGAAACCATTCGGCCCATCGAGTCTGTACTGGCCCTTGGAAAGAGCACCCTATCTAAGCCCATGCCTCCACACTATTCCCTGTAATCCCAGCTACTTACCTAACCTGCACATCTTTGGACTGGGAGGAAACCGGAGCACCTGGAGGAAACCCACGCAGATACGGGGGGGAACTGCAAATTCCACACGATCACCCGAGGCCGGAATTGAACCCTGGAGCTGTGAGGCAGCAGTGCTAACCATTGTACCACTGTGCTGTCCATTAGGCCATGAGGACCATGTTATCTCACAGATCAGCTGTTAGCTGCATGTGGCTGATTTGGAATCTGGATGTCGCTAATTGCATTTTTGAGAACACTGTTGGACATGTGATCATCGAATCAACAGTGCAGAAAGAAGCCATTCAGCCCATCGAGTCTAATCCGGCCCTTGGAAAGAGCACCCCACTTAAGCCCACACCTCCACCCCATCCACATAACCTTTTTGGACACTTAAGGGAAATTTAGCATGGCCAATCCACCTATCCTGCACATCTTTGGACTGTGGGAGGAAACCGGAGCACCCGGAGGACACCCACGCAGACATGGGGAGAACGTGCAGACTCCGCACAGACCGTGACCCAAGCCGGAATAGAACCTGGACCTTGGAGTTGTGAAGAAACTGTGCTACCTAGCTGCCCTGTGATTTCTTTACTTATTTATATGCATGGTGTGTACATCTGCACTTTTTGTTGGCAAGATGAAAAGAAGGGTGTGATTGATGTGTGCACTTTATTTTCATGGTTGGCACATACTGGCTAGCTACTAAAATGGTGTGTGACACGGGTGAAAATGCAACACTTCAGCATTATGGAAGCACCAGCAACACTGCACGGAGAGTGGAGATGTAATTGTTGTTCACCCAATTGGAATCTGTTTCCAGCCAGTGAAGAAAGAAAAGCCAAGCAGTAAAGGAAAAATCATACCCAGTTGCATCCTAGATGAAGAATAGGGATGGGTCTTGTTGCGAGTCCACATTTTCAACTGTTTTGATCAAGTCAAAGCACTTTCTGCAACTGGTGGGCAAAAACATGCAAAATGCATTGCGATATACAGTGTTTGATCAATCTGTGGCAAGAATTTTAAACTTTGGTGAGTGGGAAATACTGAAGCTTTTGCACTGAATGGTGGTGGATGTATCATATAAATGTACACAAAGTATATTTACCTGTATGCATGCAAGCTGATTACGCATGTATGCATGTGGCTAAAATGAATGAGTGGCTAGTCATGATTTGGATTATGAGCTTTTCTTATGAAGTGTTGTGCCCATAGTTCTATCACTCCAATTTCAGTGGGTTGGGTGAAAACAACCTGACCATTATGCCAATGTGTTTTATCAGAGCTTCAATCAGACTTGTTTTTTGCTAGTGGTTGAGCTGCACACCATGTGGGCCCTCTCGCAGGTTCCTTCACTCCTAAATTGTGACCAAGTTATTAATTATTTTTTTTAACTTGGTGTGCAGTTATCTATTCTCGTGGTGACTTAGTTTCAGACAATGACAGATTTATTTTATGTTTATGTACTTGAATAGCAATTCAAAAATGGGCTGTGTTATTATCCCACAGCTCCCTAACTTCTGTGCATTAGGGGTTACGGTGGCAAAGTCGTGCTAAACTATCACTCTCTATTTCTTACATGAGTACCCATGTCTTTTATGCATCATATTGTATTGCTCATGCTCTTTTGGTTTAGTCAGCATTGAATTATCAAAAATATTCTGTTCAATGTCTGCATAATATCAAACAAGAAGAATCACTATTACTTTGTTATGAAGGGTTAAATACTTGTTTATTTTTATTTTTCTTGTAGGGAGTTATTGCAATGGCTGAATTTAATAATTTCCACACAGATTTCTTTCAGTCAAGTTATAGCATTGATGATCAAGGACAAGGATCTTATGACTACAGTGCTGCAGGGGATCCTCACCAAAACAGGTCAGTGCTCGAATCAGCACCCAACTGTGATGGGCTTTAGTATTTTTCATCCATTTGCTGCTTATACTGACCTGCATTTGTAAGTGTTCCTGTGCAGTACAGGTTGCTGTGACTGGGTTACCACAGGAAAATACTCATCAAGTATGGCTCATGATTGGGAGCTAGACTCTGGTGCCACTTCAGTTCCTGCTGACACAAGCAGGATATATACGACAATTTGAACATTTTGTAATATTTACAGTGGTGTTTGATGGCCACATAATAGCTCAAACAACTTTGTAATTTGGGCGCGATAGGCTGAGTGGCCGCTTGTGCTGTGTCATGTGATCCATCAGACATTTGAGGGGACTATTTGCTAATTACATCACGAGGCCTTTCAGTCCTCTGCAGTGAAAATAAAAAACATAATTCATCTTCATTGGTATTTTCAAATTTTGTACCATAGCATTAAAAGAGATGAAATGCCTGCAGTGCTAGATCTGATGGTATGGGCAGCACGGCACCGAGGTCCCAGGTTCGATCCCGGCTCTGGGTCACTGTTCTTGTGGGGTTTGCACATTCTCCCCCGTGTTTGCGTGGGTTTCACCCCCGCAACCCAACCTTCTGCACTGTAAATTCTATGATCTATGTGCAGGGTAGGTGGATTGGCCACGCTAAATTGCCCCTTAATTGGAAAAAATGAATAAAATCCTAGAATAATGCAGGATAGGAAGCCATTCAGCCCATCATACCCACTCTTTGGAAGAGGCATCTAATTAGCCCTACTTCCGAGCTCGTTCCCTTTTCAGCCAGCTCAGTTTTTTAAAGTCAAAATTTCCTCATGCCGCCTCTCGCACTTTGGCAAATCACCTTAAGTCTCTGTCCTCTGGTTACTGACCCTACTGCCTGAGTCTATGTGGAGTTTATACGTTCTCCCCATGTCTGCGTGGGCTTCCTCCAGTTTCCTCTCACAGTCCAAAGATGTGCTGGTTAGGTGGACTGGCCATGTTTATTAAAAAAAATGTCCCTTTGTGTCCAAAAAGGTTAGGTGGGGTTACTGGGTTACAGGATACAGTGGGGGCATGGGCCTAGATAAGGTGCTCCTTCAGAGGGTTGGTGCAGACCGTTGGGCCAAATGGTCTCTTTCTGCACTATACGGATTTTATGGAGAAAGCATGCCTCCTTATTAACTTATATTAAAACCATTGATGATTCTGACACCTGTCAAATCACGTTTCAGCATTCTCTGGAAGCAATCCCATTTTCAAACTGTCCATACACGACCCTTTGTGTACCATTCAGCACCTTCAAAGAACAGGATCTCTGACAGGAAGTTGATATAAGTTAAAAGCCACGCTAAGAGTCAGAAACATCATGATATCCTAATTGGTATAGTGACCAGAGTGTGTGACAGGAAGAATGTCTAATGTCCTTTTCAATCTTTTTTGCGTGCAGGCAGTATGACAGTCACACTCAGCCAGCTGGATATTTTTATCCAACAGGGTCACAACAGCCATACACAGGGCAAATCTATCAACCTACACCAACCTTCACTCCTAGCTCTCCACAGTCAGTATACGGTAACAGTTTTGAGGATGAAGCACCATTACTAGAAGGTAAAAATTACTTGAGTAAGGAACTGCTGTAAAAGTGCATTATGTGACCTGTGCTTTTTATTTTTAGTATTTACCACTCCAATGGAATGTGGCTTGGTTCCAATTGCATAAATCTTCAGTTTAGCATGCAGGAATAATGTTTACCAAATATTTCGGGCAGCACGGTGCATAGTGGTTAGCACAGTTTCTTCACAGCTCCAGGTTCGATTCCCGGTTTGGGTCACTGTCCGTGCGGAGTCTGCACGTTCTTAGTGTGAGTGCGTGGGTTTCCTCCGGGTGTTCCGGTTCCCTCCCACAGTCCAAAGATGTGGAGGTTAGGTGGATTGGCCTTGCTAAATTGCCCTTAGTGTTCAAAAAGGTTGGGTTGGGTTGCGAGGAGGGGGGGCTGTGGGCTTGGTAGGGTGCTCTTTCCAGGTCCGGTGCAGACTCGATCTGAATGGCCTCCTTCTGCCCTGCAAATTCTATGAAATTTCAAAATTTGTGTGGGTATTGCCAGACGGTTTGATTAGCAGTGATCCACCTCTCCCAACTAAAGGACAGTAAACCTGAGTTTCTTGTTCAATGTTACCTGCGTTTGCAACTTATTTCAATCTTAACCTTGGGAACAGTATTGAGAAGTTCATTTTGTAAAACAATAAAATTAATGCTTCCTGAAAATATTACTAATTTCTTTACCCCTCCACCCTTGATTGGTGCAAATCCACAATCGCATAGCTAAGGAGATGACTTAATTTCCAAACCTTTGCTGTAAACTAACCGTTTCGGACCGTGAAATAGGGAGCAGGAAATGCACCCACTAATCTTTGTGACCTTGTGTCGATGCGCCTGGACCTGATGTAGCTTACCTATCTAATTGCATGGTTCAGGTTGCAGTTTGCTGAAATCAGCTATAGAACCCGAACTGTGGCCCCGCATGAAATTTGTTGTTGGAACACAGAATCAAATCTGTGACCTTCCAGCCTTCGTTAGTTACTGACAGACCAGGTAGCACCATTGCCTGTAGGGATTAGGCTGCTTTAGTTCCCTCTGCCCATCACTGGAAAAATTTGTATACTTTTAAATTGTTAACTTTTTCATGTAATCTGCAGGAAAGTTAAGTTTGGGTTGAATGATTGCTTGACAAATGCATGCAATTGTATGGGGTAATACATTATTTCTGTTTAAAACATTGGGCGGGATTCTCCGGTCTCCGACGCCGAAATCGCGTTTGGAGATCGGCCGGAGAATCCCCGTTTGTGCCAAAATCGGGGGGCGGCGCCACTTTTGCGATACTCCGCCCTCAAGTACGCTGTCGGGAAGGCCTCAGGATGTCACCTGAGGCCCTCCCCAGATGCACCACCTCCGATGGGCCGAGTTCCCGATGGCGTGGAACACTTACCCTATTTATTTTCGTGAACCCGGCGTGGCGGCTGCAGACTGAGTCCAGCGCCGCCACAGTCAGGTGGGAGCCGTTCCGCGGGCAGGGGGGCTTTGGCAGGGGCAGGGGGCACTGATGAGGGCTTTCCGGAGGTGGCGAGCCTGGTCAAAGGGGGGCAGGATTTGGCAGGCCAGGTCCGCGCGCGGCTGACGCTATGTTGCACGGTGCGGCCGCTGCAGGCAATTCTTCTGCCGTATCCACAGCTAAAGCCGGGGTCTCTACGCTGCTAGCCCTCCCACCAGACGGAGTATCGGTGCAACTTTTGCGCCGTTTATTCGGGCGTAAAAGGCTGCTGTCCCACGCCGGCGTCAGCACTTAGTCTTCAAATTGGAGAATCCAGCCCATTGTGTTTCAGTGTTTTTTCCAAGTAGTAGTCATGTTAGTGTAGTACTTGAAAGTACATTCACCAGTCAGGTGTTGCATGGTTTGTGTTGCATGTGTGTCATGGGAGAGTACCTTTGAAATCGAGTGGCGTTCGTGAGCGGAGCGGTCGCAGCAAAAAGGCTCCCGCAGGTCCACGAATTCGGGGCTATTTCAGGGGGTCTCTGGTTTAAAAAAAAAAAAAAAATTAAAGTCCCGCAAAATCGGGAGCAGGGGAACTAGGCCCTCGGGAGTGGAGCGATCCGGCGGCAACCCCCCCTCCCACACGCACGGCAGAAGAGCGCAGGGCAGGACCGAAGTGGTGGCCAGGACCGAAGCTGCGGCCCAGACCGAAGCGGGGACCGAACCTGCAGGGAGGAAGGAACGGAGGAACTACAGACGCCCCCCCCCCAAACACCCGCAGGAGAGCGCAGGGTGCGACGAGCGGCGGCCCGGACTTATAAAAGAGGAAAAATAAAGTGGTAAGGGAGAGAAGGGAGGGGAGAAGAAAAAGGGAAGAAACAGGAAAAAAAGGGGGTAAGAAAAAAATGCCAGAAGGCAGCCAAAACAGAGGGAGAAGGGGTACCAAAGGCAGACGGGGCAATGGGCGAGCCAGTTCAGACACAGCAGATCAGCGCACAAAGCGGTAGAACTGAAGTATCGCCGCATCAAAAATAGCTGGGCAGACCGGTGCAGTCTCCCCCGGGGCCAGGGGGGAGCTGGAACTGGAAGGCAGCCTTTGCCGATGCGCTGAGGGAACATCAGGTAAACAAAAAAGAGGCTAGGGCAGACATAGAGGCCGCAGTGCAGGCAGCAATGGCCAAGGCCCTGGCGGAGGTGCAGCAGGCCCTGGGCAGAGCAGAGGAGAAATTAGATGCCCAAGGGGAGAAACTGGAAGCCCAAGAGGCAACCATTAAGGAGCTGGAGAAAGCAGTGACTGACATGAGCGACCGGATCACGGCCCTGGAGAGGGAGGTGGCGAGACTGGGCACAACACGGGAGCCTGAAGGGCAGGGTGGACAACCAGGAAAACCGCTCGAGGAGGCAAAATGTCAGGATAGTGGGCCTACCAGAGGGGATCGAGGATAGAAACCCCACGACATACGTGGCCGAGATGCTGGGCAACTTAGTGGGAGGAAAACCTTTCCCAACCCACCAGAAATGGACAGAGCACACCGGTCGCTGCGCCCGAAGCCCAAGGCAGAGGACCACCCGAGAGCAGTTATAGCTAAACTGCACCGGTACCAAGATAGGGAAGCAATCCAGCGCTGGGCCAGGAAAACAGAACCTGCAAATGGGACGGGCACGCCATTAGAATTTACTAGGACATTCGGGCAGACCTAGCCAGGAGACGGACCGAATTCAATAGAGCGAAAGCTGCTCTTCACAAGAGCAACGTGCGTTTTGGTATGCTGTATCCAGCGAAACTGGGCCAGGCTGGGGGGGGTGGGGGAACACACACCACTCAACAGAGACGGGGGAGCAAACTGGGATGGGAACAGGGGAAAGAGGGACAAAGGAGGGGTATACGGGAGAGGGGAGAAAAGGGCGAGACCAGGAGAGGGGGGACACAGGGAGGGAGAGACCGGGGAGGGAGGACACAGGGAAGGAGGGACAAACTAGGCTAGAAAAGTAATAGGGCTACAAAGTGCCAAAACCAAGGGCTCGAAACAAGGAATCGCTGCAAGCACCCACCCAGTACGGTCTCTGGGCGAAGGGAGACCCCAGAGTGCAGGGGACTACCGGCATGGCGGACGCACAGTGGGCGGCCATGTCGGGTGCCCCTGGGACAAAGGGAAACCCTGGAGCGCAGGGACCCGCATGGAGAGAGCAGTGACCGAGGCCATCCTGGACGGCCTCCTAACAAAGGGAAACCCCGGGCGGCAGGGGCGCGTCCACCAGGTAAGTATGGTTAATCCCACAGGAGCGAGGGGACAGAAGCCCCCCACCAGGATAGTCACCTGGAACGCAGGGGGACTCAACGGCCTAGTGAAAAGATCCAGAGTCCTCACCCCCCTAAGAAATATGAAGGCCGACAGAGTCTTCCTCCAAGAGACACCTGAGAGAGCAGGACCGACTGCGGGTAAGAAAGGGCTGGGTGGGACAAACCTACCATTCCTGCTATGGAACAAGGGCCAGGGGCGTGGCGATATTGATCGGCAAGAGACTATGTTTAGGCCGACAAGGACGGTTACGGACCCAGGGGGACGGTACGTCATGGTCAGCGGGGCCCTGGATGGGGCACCGGTAGTACTAGTTAACGTGTACGCACCCAACTGGGACGACACGAGCTTCATCAAGAAGAGTATGGCAGAAATCCCTGACATAGCGACGCATGGACTAATCATGGGGGGGGGACTTCAACTGTGTACAGGACCCAAAGACACAGATCAAACCCCAAAACGGGGAAAACCTCAAGCATGGCAAGGCAACTCAGTCACTTTATGGAGCAGATGGGAGCGGTGGACCCCTGGAGGTTTGCCCACCCGGGGGAGAAGGAATTCTCCTTCTCCCCAGTACACAACGTGTACACCAGAATTGACTTCTTTGTGGTGGGGAAAGCGGTGCTTCCAGGGATAGACAAAGTGGAATACTCTGCAATTGTGATATCAGACCACGTTCCCCACTACATGGACGTGAGGCTGGAGACGGGCAGGGCCCAACGCCCCACATGGCGGTTGGACATTGCCCTACTAGCTGACAAGGCCTTCAATGAAAGGATATCGCGGGCCATAGCAGAGTACACGGAGAACAACCAGAACGAGGAGGTCTCACCCTCCATGTTCTGGGAAGCACTAAAGGCCGTACTAAGAGGGGCAATCATCGCTTTCAAAGCGCGAAGCGATGGGGAGGAAAGGGTGGCTAGGCAGCAGCTGGTCGACTCCATACTGGAGGTAGACTGTAAACACTCCGAGGCCCCAACCGTAGAGTTCCTGGCGGAGAGGAAAGAGCTACAAAGGAACTTTGACCTGCTCTCCACCAGGAAAGCAGTGCACCAACTCCGCCAGGCGCATGGGACCCTATACGAACACGGAGATAAAGCCAGCTGCCTGTTGGCACACCAGCTGAGAAAGCATGCAGCCACCAGAGAAATTGCACAAATCAGGGATATCAGAGGCACGTTAGAAACTGAACCAGAAAAGATCAACAAAACCTTCAAGGCCTTTTACCAAGGGCTGTACACCTCAGAACCCCCAAGGGGGTTGTCCGGGATGAAACGGTTCCTTGATGGACTGGACATTCCAGTCGTGGGGGAGGGCAGAAAACGGGGCTTGGAAGTACCACTAGCACTGGGAGAGATCATGGACAGCATTAGCTCCATGCAGGCAGGGAAGGCGCCGGGACCTCTGCAAAACATTTGCAACAGCACTGGCCCGGCACCTGCGGGAGATGTTCACAGACTTGCTAGGGGCACACTGCCGCCCCCGCTAGCACAGGCCTCAATCTCGCTGATACCCAAGAAAGACAAAGACCCAACGGAATGTGGGTCGTACAGACCCATCTCACTGCTGAATGCAGATGCCAAAATCCTAGCCAAAAGGCTAGAAGACTGTACCTGAGGTTGTCGCAGGGGACCAGACGGGCTTTGTCAAAGGTAGACAGCTTACCTCGAACATCAGGCGCCTGCTGAACGTGATAATAACCCCCTCCGGGGAGAGAACACCAGAGGTGATTGTCTCCCTAGATGCAGAAAAGGCCTTCGACAGAGTCGAATGGAAATACCTCATAGAGGTACTGGAGTGGTTCGGGCTTGGAACAGGATTCACCTCCTGGGTAAAGCTCCTGCTCAACGCTCCCATGGCGAGCGTACGGACCAACAATACCAGCTCCCGATACTTCCAGCTGCACAGGGGCACCAAACAAGGATGCCCACTGTCCCCGCTGCTGTTCGCTCTAGCGATCGAACCACTAGCAATCGCGCTCAGAGCAGCAAAAAGCTGGAGGGGGATCCGAACGGGAGACAAAGAGCACAGAGTCTCACTCTATGCAGATGACCTGCTCCTCTACATTTCGGATCCACAGAGCAGCATGGTCGGAACCATCGCCCTCCTGAAAGAGCTTGGCGCCTTCTCGGTCCTACAAAAAGCAAATCCAGAGGGGGGGGGGGGGGGCGCTAGCCCTCCCAAGCCTACAATTCTACCACTGGGCGGTGACGGCCGAGCGAATAAGGGGATCGATCAAGGAGCCAGAAGCCGAGTGGGTGCGCGCGGAAGAGGCCTCCGGCATGGGGACCTCACTCCGGGCCCTCGCCACGGCGGCACTCCTATCCCCACCCAAAAAACACTCCAGCAGCCCGGTGGTGATTGCCACCCTCCAATCCTGGAACCAACTACGGCAGCAATTTGGCCTGACCAAAACGTCGGACAAAGCTCCCATCTGCAATAACCATCGGTTCACACCGCCACTGACTGGCGCCCCCTTCAAAAGGTGGGGGCAGGACGGAGAGACACTGACAGTCAGGGACCTATAAACGGGCAGCAGGATCGCAACACTGGATGAACTGACAGAGAAATTCCAGCTAGCCAGGGGGAACCAGCTAAGGTATCTACAGCTCAAAAACTTCCTACAAAAGGGGACGAGGACGTACCCACAACTGCCCCGACAGACACTACTGGAAGAATTACTGGATGCAAGCATACTAGACAAAGGAAACTGTAGTGACACGTATGACCGACTGGTAGAAAGGGTTGACATCGTACTGGACGCAACAAGAAAGAAATGGGAGGAGGACCTGGGGATTGAGATAGGGTGGGGACTCTGGAGCGAAGCACTGCATAGGGTCAACGTCACCTCCACGTGCGCAAGGCTCAGCCTGGCGCAACAAGAAGTGGTACATAGAGCCCACTTAACAAGAACCCGTATGAGTAGGTTCTTCCCGGAGGTGGAGGACAGATGTGAACGGTGCCAAGGAGGCCCGGCCAACCACGCCCACATGTTCTGGTCTTGCCCCAGACTTGCGGGATACTGGACTGCCTTCTTCGAGGCAATGTCCAAAGTGGTGGGGTTGAGGGTGGAGCCATGCCCAAAAGTGGCGGTCTTCGGGGTTTCGGACCAGCCAGATCTATTTCTGGGGAGGAGGGCGGACGCCCTTGCCTTTGCCTCCTTGATCACCCGCCGTAGAATCCTGTTCGACTGGTGGTCAGCAGCACCGCCCAAAGCTGCAGACTGGCTGTCCGACCTCTCGGAATCTCTCCAAATGGAGAAAATCGAATTCGCCATCCGAGGGTCAGACGACGGCATCCACAGAACGTGGGAGCCATTCACACAATTGTTCCGGGACCTGTTTGTGGCCAACAAACGAGAGGAAGAATAGCCAGGTAGCCAAGAATCAGGGGTGAGTAGCCAGGGTATGGGGGCGGGGGGAGATGGACCGAGAGAGTGGGGGGGGGGGGGGGCGGGGCGGGACTGTGGGAGGAGGGGGGGGGGGGATGTACCGGGAGAGTGGGTGTGGCGGGGGCAGCTAAGCCTACGAGGAAAGAAAGGCGAACCACATGAGGGGGGGGGGGGGGGGGGGAGGGGAGGGTAGGGGAGAAGGAAGAGACCGGGAACAAGAGAGGAGAATCAGGGAGGTGGGGGGGCAGGGGGTGGGGGGGGAGGCAGGGAAATGAGAGCCGGAAGGAAAGCACGGGATACAATAACGAACAGAGTATCTCCAGGAGTAGGGAGTAAGGAGAATGAAGACGAAAGACGGAAGGAGTGGCGGTGAGCGCGAGACGGCAGCGAGATCCGTCCGGGAGAAGCGACAACAACACCAAACCCATTCGAGTATTGCCCACTGTAATTGTCTTTCCGGCACCCGAATGTATATTTACCTCCGGTCTCCACCCCCCCCCCCCCCCCCCCCCCCCCACCCCCCCCCCCCCCGCAAACAGCCGCCGACTTATGTGTTGTAAATCATTTTGCCAGTTGTACAGAGTTGCTGCTGTTGAGCTGGTGCACAATACCCTACCAGTTATCCTATTTTATTTTTCTTCTTCTATTTTTTTTTTACTATTTACTATTTTCTTCTCTTTGGTATGTTTGGGTGTGCCCTTCTCTTCTATATATGTGTGTGTAATATATATATATATATGTTTCTTATCCTGTGTACATAACGATAAATATACTTTGTTCAAGAACCCAATAAAAAACATTTATTTAAAAACACTGAGAGTACCTTTAAGAAATGGGTGTTTATCAGTGATGTCAGAGTGTGGGTGGAGCTGGGTTGTTTGTCAGCTTTTTACTTTTGTTTTAGGCTGTTTGCTGCAGGGTGTGTTTTAGTTTCGTTTTCAGAGCTGGATAGCTGCAGTCACAGCCAGAAGGTGTATGAGCCTCTGTAATCTAAAAACTGTAAATCGATCCTTTGGTGATTTAAAACTGATAGCTGCTCTCAGTAGTGACTTTAACCTGATGTGCTTCTGTTAAAAGTTCTTTTTTAAGTCTTGGATGTTAAAAGGAAAGCTTAAAGGATTACTTAGTGTTGTATTCTTTGGGGGTTGTATTTGAATTGATGGTTGCTAAGCTGTTCAATGTATGTTTTATAAAGGTTAACTTCAGTTAATAGAATAAACATTGTTTTGCTTTAAAAAATACTTTTCCATTTCTGCTGTACCACACCTTTAGAGTGGGCCATGTGCTCCCCATACCACAATCTATGAAAAGTTGTGGGTCAGGCGAACTCCATGACACTCTTTGGGGTTCTCTAATCCCTGGCCCATAACATGTGTTCAATGCCCTGTTTGACTTTGTGATTTTCTTTTGAATTGTATAATTCTGTAGAACTGGGAATTAACTTTGACCACATCTGGCAGAAAACACTGACTGTCCTCCATCCACTGAAAGCAGCAGATGGGTCCATTATGAATGAAACTGACCTGGCTGGGCCCATGGTTTTCTGCTTGGCATTCGGAGCCACCTTATTGCTGGTATGCAACGCTTGGTATTTTGGTGATGAGCTAATCATACATTTTACATTGCCCTGTTTTGGGCCTGGATTTTATACTGATAACATGCTGTTTGTCCGACACCCAGTATTGAATGAGCAGAAGTTTACTTTAGTTAAATATTAGGAATACTGAAGGCACTGTCTTTGATCCTTGCCACCAACTCCAACCCTTAAGCCATAAAAACTGAAAACACGGGAAATACTTAACAGGCCAGACAGCACCTATGGAAAAACAAAAGAATTGATGTTTCAGGCCGGTGAAGTTTCGTCAGAAGTCATTGACCTGAAGCAATAGCTCTGTTTCTCATGCCACATGTGCTACCTGAGCTTCTGAGTATTTCCAACGTTTTTTCTTTTATTATTTCAAATTTACCGCATCCACTATATTTTGTTTTTGGGCTACATCCTTTTCCCTGCCACTGTCTGAGGCTGGGCCAGATTGTTTGCAACCTTTGTACAGTGTTTGATGCCAAGCTAAATTCTGTCCCCATATCCACTCCATAACCATGGTCGTCAAGTTCAGTCTCCATAACAGTGCCTCTGCTTCTGCTCATCTGTTGCCGGAACTCTCATCTGTGCGGTTGCTATCCCGAGGTTAAATTAATGCAATATCCTGACTAAGCCTTCAACCTGCACCCTTCATAAACTGCAGTTAATTGAAAACTCTATTGCCCGGGGTGGCGCAGTGGTTAGCACTGCTGCCTCTCGGTGCCGAGGACCCGGGTGGGGTTTGCACATTCCGGGTGGGGTTTGCACATTCTCCCTGTGTCTTCATGGGTCTCACCCCCACAACCCAAGCATGTGCCTGATAGGTGAATTGGCCATGCTAAATTGTCCCTTAATTGGAAAAAAAAATAATTGGGTACTCTTTTTAAAAAAAAAAAAAAAAAATTTTTTTAAAGAAAACTGTTTAGAAAACTTTCCCGTATCCTAGCTCGAATCTTATTTTGTTTTGAACTTCTTTTGTCATTTTCTAAAGAGCTGTTGGCATTATCCTTATTGAAATTGCCTTGTGATCTGAAACTACCTTGATTAAGATCCTTTTAAACTCGCGGAAGCAACCAAGACTTGTGATTTTGATTGCCCCTTTCATCAAAACTTGCTGAACCAAGTCTTTCCACTTTTGCAAGGTACCAGAGGTCAACCTATTGCAGAAGTACTTAACAGCAGGGACCTCTTTTTATGAAGTGAGGTGGTGCAGAGATGGGTAAATTGGATAGGTTATTGTTGAACTTTTGTACATGCCAAGGTGGCACTGCTGTCCTGAGAAGAACATCCAAGTTCAGCATTAAGTTCAAAATCCGATGTAGTATGGGTTTAGTGCAGTGAAAGCTTGTACGCTGCCTAAAGCATACATCTGAACTGCAAGACAAACTTGCAACAGCATTTTTATACTTGTCTAAATTGCCCAGTGCCTGTTTCTTTTTTAAATACTATAAATACACATACAACGGTAACAAATTTCAGGAAAATCTTTAGGATAAAGAAGAAAAGACTTCTCAGGGTCACAATGGTCAGAGTCTATTAACGACATTGTGTAGGAAATGTTTATGTTTCAGTTTACTGTGGCAAAGGAGTAAAGTTAGTGGCAGAAGTGTATGTAATTATAATGCCCTGGCGCATTATCTGAAGTGCTCTGTTCTATATAGTTAATTGTAAAGTAGTGGGAAATTTTCACAGCACAGAGGAGACATTCCATCATAAATATGGAATCTGAGATGTGAGGAAATCATTGGATCCTTGGTGGTACTGATCTTTCATAGCTGTGAGCCAGTTGAATGCACCATTTTACCACCGTTCATCTTGCAAATTTGATGCTTTTTTTAAAACTCTCTCAAAGACAACATAGAAACCAACTACATGGTACTTTTGTAATTAAGTAAGCTATTTCCATAATAGAATAAACATTGCCTTTTTAATTCCTTCTAGGTTGGTAAAATCCAGTTTGGCTATGTGTATGGTATCAGTGCTATTGGGTGTCTCGGTATGTACTGTCTGTTGAACTTGATGAGTATGACTGGAGTGTCCTTTGGCTGTGTGGCCAGCGTCCTTGGGTACTGCCTGCTTCCAATGATTATCCTGTCAAGTTTTGCTGTAGTTTTCTCCTTACAGTAAGTATCCAACCAAATGCTAGCATAAACCTTTTAATTAAACTTCCCAGAGACACTATTTTATTTGTAAATGTCGGAACAAGTAAAATGTTTGTCTTATATAATTTCGTTAAAAGTATTCTTATGTGAACCCTATCATTTTGTTATATTTATATAGATGTTGGGATAGATATTTTAGAATATACATATGCTTTCCTATATGTATGGTTATGAACCCCGCTGATGTTCAATGGATTGGCCATGCTAAATTACCCCTTAATTGGGTGGGGAAAAATAATTGGGTACTCTTTTTAGGAAAAAAAAAAATGTTTTTTAAATTCAGCGCTCTTCAATGTTATATTCTCAAGCTTGCCCCTCACCTGAGGTGTGGTGGTCCTCAAAGGGGAAAGCAGCCATGGTCATCTGGGACTACGGTGACTTTACTTTCACAAGCACTCCTTGACCCCAATAATCATTTGGTATAAGCATTTCATGATTCCCAGTAACCTTTTGATACAAGCACTCCTTTGAAACAATCATAATTGATGACTTGTACCAACCCATTTAATCTTGATATTCTTTTCCCCTCAGATTTATTTCGCACTAGCAAGGTCAATCATTCACCATTTTTCACTTTTGCTGTTTGTCGAGTGGTATGTTTTCTGGCAAGGAATGATTATTTATGCAACATTCAGTGGACACACTGTTTTTCCGTACACCTTTTGTATAGAATTTACTCCCAAAATATTTATCAAATGGAATCCTGAATTTAAAACTTCCACAAGAGCCAGTGTTTCTGTGGGTAAAGTATTTTTTAAATTTTCTTAGCTTCCCAGGCCAAAGGACAACATTTTTTTCAATTTGACCCACCAAAGATATTATGTAACCAACTTTAATAAGACACGGAGAGTCCATGGATGGCACGGTAGCACGTGGTTAGCACTGTTGCTTTGCAGTGCCAGGGGCCCAGGTTCGATTCCTGGCTCGGGTGACTGACTGGAGTTTCCCTGTGTGTGCGTGGGTTTCCTCCAGGTGCTCCGGTTTCCTCCCAAAGTCCCAAAAGACTTGATTTGGACATTCTGAATTCTCCCTCCGTGTACCCGAAGCGCCGTAGTATGGTCACTAGGGGATTTTCATAGTAATGTCATAGTGTTAATGTAAGTCTACATGTGACACTAAGAAAGATTACCGTGTAAAATAAGAAACAACGTTTTATTTAGACAAATGATATGTATACTACCCGGGAGATGCCCTCCTGAGTTCCAAACTGAGATTGGTGCCTTACTTGCCGACCTTATATACATTGGTTCCTTGAGATACCCCGCACCTAGGGTGGGAGCTCGTGCTCAGCACGGGAAAATGAGCATTCTTACCCCATAGGTTGTGTGCGGGATATTACACTAACTGCACTCAAATACCCATCAGGAAGACTAGCTTGGGGGCATCATGCAAATTTCATTTTCTTTGGGTCATCCAAAGATGGCAGCTTAACATGCATTTCTCTATTTTTTTTTAATGTTTCATTTGCCCCTAAAATACCTTGACTTCAGGGAGATTCATTGTACTGCTTTGTTCCAATACCAGGCAAGCATCGGTTTTATCTAAGTGCATAACCAATTGAAATGACCAATCAAGCTTTGTGATTGCTTTGTTTCTTAAGATGTGGCATCATCTTTCTGTGTTGACCTATCAGGATTGAAATAATGGCCCCTAAATAAAGTTGCTGATTTAGAGCTCAGAGAATCATAGAATGCCTACAACGCAGAAGGAGGCCATTCGGCCCATCAGGTCCACACCGGCCCCTGGAAAGAGCACCCTACTTAAGCCCACACCTATTCTCATAACCCAGTAACCCCACCTAACCTTTTTGGACACAACTGGCAATTTACCATGGCCAATCCACCTAACCTGCACACCTTTGGACTGTGGGAGGAAACCGGAACACTGAGGAAACCCAAGAAGACACAGGGAGAAAGTGCAAACTCCACACAGTCGGCCGATGCCGGAATTGAACCTGGGTTCCTGGAGCTGTGAGGCAGCAGTGCTAACAACTGTACCACCTTGCCGCCCAGTTACTCCAGACCTGCTCTGTTTTGTGTCTAAACCAATATATTTAAAGCCTCTAATGCCTGACTTTCAACCTTAAATTCATTTTAATCTTATCAATAATGCACTTCTCAATAGCATCCCAACATGTGTACCTCCCAGTCGCTCTTCAAATTTCCGAGCAATAGCCTCACTATAAATCCCATCTGCAAATCCAGTTTTGGGACAAGGCTGGGTATCCCCAAGAAGGTACTTCAGAATAAAGAAATTCCTTCCAACTATCTATTTCCTATTGTTTTGCCTCTCCTTGTTTATTGGCAACCACCAAAACTTCGTTGTCATGAGAATTCTTAAGTTCTATCTCAAGACTGTTCTGTCATGTTCCTTTCATTGTATAATCTGTTCAAACTGCTGCCTCTACTTGCACCTTGTCGTTTGGGACTTCTACTGTAAGAGCTCTCTCATGCATGTTCGAGGACTCTTTCTCTGGTGCATGATTGTTTTCTATAAGAGTAGCTCTCAGATCCACTATTGGAACTCGCACTGCACTTTCTTACTTTCCATTCTTTTACCTGATTCTGTCAGTCCATGAACCTCACGTTTTTACCAATAATTAAAGTGCCCATTAGGTTTTCCCACATGTCCCACAATAGTTTCACCTCTCCAATCACTGGACCCTTTTGGAACATGATGTCACTTTAAAAAAATCAATTTACGGGATGTGGGTGTCGCTGGTTACACCAGCATTTATTGCTCTTTAGAAGGTGGTGGTGAGCTGCTGCAGTCCCGGAGGTGTAGGTACACCCACAGTGCGACAGTGAAGGGACGGCGATATATTTCCAAGTCAGGTTGATGAGCGATTTGGAGGGGAACCTCCAGATGGGGGTGTTCCCAGGTATCTGCTACGCTTGTCCTTCTAGGTGGTAGTGGTCGAGGGTTTGGAAGGTGTTGCCTAAGGAGCCTTGGTGAGTTACTGCAGTGCATCTTGTAGATGGTACACATGGCTGCCACTTTGTCGGTGGTGGAGAGATTGAATGTTTGTGGAAGGGGTAGCGATCAAGCGGGCTGCTTTGTCCTGGATGGTGTTGAGCTTCTGGAGTGTTGTTGGAGCTGCACTCATCCAGGAAAGTTGAGAGTATTCCATTACACGCCTGACTTGTGCCTTGTAGATGGCGGACAAGCTTTTGGGGTCAGGAGGTGAGTTACTCGCAGGAGGAATCCTAGCCTTTGACCTGTTCTGGTAGCCACAATATTAATATGACCAGTCCAGTTCAGTTTCTGACCAATGGTAACCTCCAGAGTGTTGATTATGAGGGATTCCGCAATGGTAATGCCATTGAACGTCGGGGGGTGGGGGTGGTTAGATCCTCTCTTGTAGGAGATGATCATTGCTTGACACTTGTGTGGTGTGAATGCAACTTGCCACTTGTCAGCCCAAACCTGGATATTGTCCAAGCCTTGCTGCATTTGGACATGGACTGCTTCATTATCTGAGGACTTGTGAATGGTGCTGAACATTGTGCAGTCATTCACAAACATCCCCACTTCTGACCTTATGATGGAAGGCAGGTCATTGATGAAGCGACTGAAGATTGTTGTGCTAGGACACTACCCGCAGGAACTCCTGCAGTGGTGTCCTGGAGCTGAGATGATTGACATCCAACCGCCACAACCATCTTCCTTTGTGCCAGGTATGACTCCAACCAGCAAAGAGTTTTCCCCCTGATTCTCATAGACTCTAGTTTTGCTAGGGCTCTTTGATGCCATACTCAGTCAAATGCTGCCTTGATGTCAAAGAGCAGTCACTCGCAACTCTCCTCTGGCATTCAGCTCTTTTGTCCATGTTTGAACCAATGCTGTAATGAGGTGAGGAGCTGTGTGACCCTGGCGGAACCCAAACTGAACGTCTGTTAGCAGGTTTTGCTGAGTAAGTGCCGCTTGATAGCACTGTTGATGACTCCTTCCATCACTTTGCTGATGATGGGGCGTAGACGGCGGTAATTGGCTGGGTTGTGTTTGTCCTGTTTCTTGTGTACAGGACACCTGGGCAATTTTCCACATTGCCGGTTAGATGCCAGTGTTGTAGCTGTATGGAACAGCTTGGCTAGGGGTGCGGCAAGTTCAAGAGCACAAGTCTTCAGTACTATTGCCGGGATATTGTCAGGGCACATAGCCGTTGCAGTATCCAGTGCCTTTAGCCATTTCTTGATATTACGTGGAATGAATCATATTGGCTGAAGACTGACGCCTGTGATACTGGGGACCGCCAGTGGAGACCGAGATGGATCATCCACTCGGCACTTCTGGCTGAAGATTGTTGTGAATGCCTCAGCCTCTTTTGCACAGATGTGCTGGACTCCTCCATCATTGAGGATGGGGATATTTGTGGAGCCTCCTCCTCCATTGAGTTGTTTAATTGTCCATCACTATTCACGGATGGATGTGGCAGGACGCAGAGCTTAGATCTGATGTGTTTGTTGTGGAATTGCTTAGCTCTGTCTCTATTACTTGCTACTTATGCTGTTTGGCACACAAGTAGTCCTGTGTTGTAGCTTCACTAGGTTGACGACACATTTTTAGCTATGCTCTTGCTCCTGGCTTCACAGCGTCAGGGACCCAGGTTCGATTCCCGGCTTGGATCACTGTCTGTGCGGAGTCTGCACATTCTCCCCGTATCTGCGTGGGTTTCCTCCGGGTGCTCCGGTTTCCTCCCACAAGTCCCAAAAGACATGCTTGTTAGGTGAATTGGGCATTCTGAATTCTCCCTCAGTGTACTGAAACAGGCGCCAGAGTGTGGCGACTAGGGGCTTTTCACAGTAACTTCATTGCAGTGTTAATGTAAGCCTACTTGTGACAATAAAGATTATTATTATTTTGTTCCTCAGAACTGTCATCACAAAACACGACATGCCTCATTACATTCTATTAGCTGTTCAGATTCTGAGTTTGTAATCAATTCCAATTAACCATGACGAATAAACCTTCATAGTTTGGTTACCATGTTAGATAATCTCTCCCTTAACATACACTCTACGGCATTACCAGGCCTTGTTGACCTCCCTTTTGACGTACACTATATCCCAATAATTGCAGTCTATCTCAGAAGGTCTTTTATGATGCCATAGAACTCCAAATATTTTCTGAGACCTCAGCTTTCTCCCTATGTGTAAAACATTCAAATGTGCAGTGGAAATAGAACTAATAGTCACCCCTTTAGGCAAGGGGAATATCGCCCAGCAAAGGAAGTAATTTGGGATTCCTCCCACTGATCAATTGATAGGCAGCATATCCTCCAACCATCTGAAGCAAATTCTTTCAATGAACTGCCCATTCTAGTGCAGTTGTCAACTTGCATTTTTTTTTAACTGCTATTTTATGCAGCATTTCATCTATTACTATGTGGGCAGCACGGTAGCATAGTGATTAGCACAGCTGCTTCACAGCTCCAGGTTCCCAGGTTCAATTCCCGGCTTGGGTCACTGTCTGTACGGAGTCTGCACGTTCTCTCCGTGTCTGCGTGGGTTTCCTCCGGGTGCTCCGGTTTCCTCCCACAGTCCAAAGTTGTGTGGGTTAGGTGGATTGGCCATGCTAAATTGCCCTTGGTGTCCAAAAAGGTTAAGTGGGGGTTACGGGGATAGGGTAGATACATGGGCTTAAGCAGGGTGCTCTTTGTAAGGGCCAGGGCAGACTCGATGGGCCAAATGGCCTCCTCCTGCACTGTAAATTCTATGAAATTCCATAACCATGTGATTCCCTTCAGAGTCCATTGCTGAGAGGACTTTCAGCTGCAGTATTCATGATCACAATATTCATGATTTCACACGTGTCCCTCAATGCCATCAGCAAATTCCCATCCATTATCAGTCAGAAACTTAGCTGGTGCCCCATGTCCAGCCCCTATCCATTTCTCCAATTATCTACACCCTTTTGTCCTTCCCATGTATTACTATAGATTAAGTTGAATGCCGAGGGAAGGCTTACAGTAGGGTATGGTGGTGTCCTTCCATACTTTTCACATATTTCACATTTTGCACAAATCTCTTTGAACCCTGTATACTCCTCGTCAACCACACCTGCATCCTTCAGCAGGTCTTTGACAATGGTGAAAAAATTGTCTGTGCAGCTTTAAGACGGTTGGCTTTTTTTCTCTCTTGATTCTCATTACACAATGCCATTTCTCTAAAATCCTGATCAGAAACACCAGGTTTTAGTAAGGGTGTACACTAATATCCAATTGGGTAAACTACAGATGCACTGACTTTCTAAAAGTAATCTTTTTATCGTGCTCTATCTCCGGTTTAATTTGTGCCTCTTTCATGGAAGGCTTACTTAGCAGCAACACTAGAGACTACACCTGCACTAATAAAGTGGCACATTCCAGTTATTTTGCATGGAATCGCCACTCAATGCTCTCAATGTGGTGTCACCCCAAACCAAAAACAAGTTCGAACTCCCTGACATGACGTTGACCCTCACTATTGAGTGAATCTAGATAAATGATTTGGCCAATCTGCTCCATACATTGTTGATGTGCAGCCAGTATCCAACGCCTCTATTAAATGAATCTGCAACTAATCCATTAATCACTGCATCAAAGCTTCTTGTGACGTTACAATTCTCTAAGAGTGATCATCATCTCTGAATGCTGTGTGTTATGGGGGAGGCGTTTTCAGAACCCCAAAATGTATCATGGAGTTCAACCAACCTCACCATTTAATGTATTTGTTGCTTTTCCTAGCACACGGCTTTTTCCTTGGGTGTGGGATTACAATTATGGACACGTGGGTTTTTAAACACAAAACACTGTTTATTCCATGAACTCAACTTAACATCTTAAATAAACATTGGATCTCTTAACACCCCTTACTTCAAAGATAACTCAGAAAATATTGCAACAGTAAATAATTCCTTAAAATGTTCCTTCAAACTTACAAGAGACTTAACACCTTTAAACAAAATCACATCAGGTTAAAGGTTTTACTATTATGAGTTTAAATCACCCAAATGATCCAGAGATAGTCTTTTATGGCCGACATCCAGCTCACTGCAAAACAGACACACACAAGCTGCTTTTCAAACTGCAAAACAAACTGCAAAATGGCTGACCTGACTTCCGCTCCAGCCACTCTCTGACATCACTGTTTTCTTAAAGGTACATTGCTTAAACATCCATGTCTTAAAGGTCCTCTCACATGACACATCCCCCCAAGAAAAAAAAATAAACCATCAACTTCAAGATGGTTTCATTTTTCACTTTTGCACCATCCACTAAGAAATGCACACAGTAAATATACATTTTCATTTAAAGAAAACCACACTCAAGCAGGTATAATAATATAGTCCATTTTTCTTTGTTCTTCTTACTCCAACTGAAATCCTTCTCGATTGACAGTCTCTTTGAACAAAGTCTCTGCACGATCCATCCATTCCTCTACTCCTCGGCATTTCTCTTTAGAATCAGATACTTTAGTTCAATCTGAACACAGAGTCCCTTGCAATTCTCCAATACAAGAGCATTGGTGATCACAGCTTTCAGGCAGTCAAATGCCTGTTGAAAGTCCGCTGTCCATTGAAATTTAAAAAATGCTTTAGCAAGTCCATCGGTGGAGTAATCACGCCACAAACCTTTTGCATAGCTGTTCGATCAAATCCACTCATGCTAAGGAATCGCATTATTTCCCTTTGTCTTGAAGATATCGGAAACTCTGCAAGGAAAGTGATTCGTGCTTCTCCAAATTCACTTTCGGCTAGGTTCATCACCAAACCTGCCTCCTGAAGTCGATCGAAGAACTCCATATGATGTTTTAAAGGTTCTTTCCATGTCTGGAAGTTGGAAATAAAAGCAGATTGTCCCAATTTCTCAATGCAATCCCTCAAACGTGGGATAGGATAAGAGTCCGTTCTTGAAACTGCATTCACCTTTCTGTAGTCCACACACAACCGTTGGGTACCGTCTGGTTTAGGTACTATCACTATGGGTGAGCTCCATTGGCTGCAACCCACTTCAATTATGCCATTTTTAAGCATACTCTCAATTTCTTTGTTAACCTGTTCAAATTTTAAAGGATTGAGCTCTATGGATGTTGTTTGATAGGAACAGCATTTCCCACATCTACATCATGTATAGCCATTTGAGTACTTCCCAATTTATCTCTACAAACTTGCCCACGTGATATCAATAACTCTTTCAGGTCAGTTCGTTTTTCCTCTGGAAGGTAACTTAACAATTCATCCCAATTTTTAAGAACATCCTCATTTTCCAATTTAATTTGAGGTATGTCAAATTCACAGTCATCTGGATTTGGTTTGTCACTTTGAGTTAGAATCATTAAAACCTCCTTTTTCTCTCCTTCCCTTTCAAAGTTCCTTTTAAGCATATTCACATGACACACTCGGTGAGTCTTCCTTCTATCTGGTGTTTTTACCACACAATTCACCTCACTTAATTTCCTTTCAATCTGATACGGTCCACAAAACCTAGCTTTTAAAGGCTCCCCTACCACTGGTAACAACACAAAAACTTTATCCCCACTGGCAAAACTACGAACTTTGGATTTATTGTCCGCTACCTGTTTCATCACATTTTGTGCAACTTTCAAATGTTGTCTAGCCAATTCACCTGCTCTATTTAATCATTTGCTAAAATTTGACACGTAATCCAATAATGTAATTTCCACTTTCTCACCCACTAATTTTTCCTTCATCAATTTAAGTGGTCCTCTTACCTCATGACCAAAAATTAGTTCAAAAGGACTAAATTTTCTAGACTCATTAGGTGCATCCCTAATTGCAAGCAATACGAATGGGATTCCTTTATCCCAATCCTCTGGATAATCTTGACAATACACCCTCAACATTGTCTTTAATGTCTGATGCCACCTTTCTAACACTCCCTGCGATTCTGGATGGTACGCAGTTGATTTAAATACTACTTGATGACCTTCTGCCCACTTTTCATCCGCCTGCATATGTACAGGTCTCCATTTTCTCATCAAGACATAATTTTTACGGTAATACCACTCTGGTATACTCTGATTCCTCTTCCCAAATGCTTTCTGATATATCCGTTTTATTTCTGCATCTTCCTGTTTCTTGAACTAAAAATATCCGCCTCATCCTCCACCTGTTCTTGTTCTTTTTCAACCATTTGATCAAAAATCGTTTCTGATAATTGCACTTCAACTTCATCTTCACTCTTTGATTTCTCCTCTTGTCTTAACCTGTGACTTTGCGACCTTGTTACTACACAATCTGGAAAAATCCCAGGATATTCGTCCTTCAACACTTCAGTTGACTGATTTTCCACTGGCTTATCAACCATAGTAGGCATCACTCCCACCTGCGATCCAGCTATATCATTACCCAAGATAAACTGTATTCCTGGACAGGATAGTTTATCTATTACTCCTACTACCACTTCACCAATCTTCACTGGACTTTTCAACCTTATATAATGGAACGCTACTCCTCTCACCCTGAATTTCACATATCACCACCTTTTCTGGCAACATTCTTCCCAACCCACACAATTCCTCATCTCTTACCATTAAAGATTGACTAGCCCCTGTATCTCTTCAAATTTTGACTTCTTTACCTGCTCCTCATGATACACATGGGTAAACTTTACCCACACAAGTAAATTCTTTAAAGACATCTGGCACCTTCTTAATAATCACTTCTTGAACAGGCTGTACAATCGTTTGCACTTCCCTTGGGCTTTCCTTTAACACTCTTAACAAATCCCACTGTCTTATCCTGTTTTACCACATCAGCCTTCCCAGTGCTTTTCTTCAACCACCAACACTGACTTTACATGGCCTAGTTTATTACAGTGAAAACAGTTGAAACTTTTCATTTCTTTTCCACCCTCCTGGATTTCTCTTTTTATCTGAGGTACACTCTCTTTATTGTCTCCCATCAGATCACCTTTACCTTTACCACTTGAGTATTTCTCATGTCCCCAGTTTCTATCCCTCACCGGCTGAAACTGATGTCGGAAACCAATCTTTGATTTATGAATTCATAATCATCTGCCATTTCTGCTGCTAATCTCGCAGTTTTAACCCTCTGTTCTTCTACATGAGTTCTCACTACATCAGGAATTGAATTTTTAAACTCCTCCAAAAGTATAATTTCTCTGAGAGCTTCATACGTTTGGTCTATTTTCAAAGCCCTTATCTACCTATCAAAATTACTCTGAGCTTTGAAACTCCATGTATGTTTGACCAAATTCTTTCCTTAAATTTCTAAACCTTTGTCTGTAAGCTTCAGGCACTAGCACATATGCACTTAAGATGGATTTCTTCACCTCCTCATACGTTCCAGATACCTCCTCCGGTAGTGATGCAAACACTTCACTAGCTCTACCTACCAGCTTTGTTTGAATCAGTAACACCCACATGTTCTGTGGCCATTGCATTTGTTTGGCTACCTTTTCAAATGAAATGAAAAAGGCTTCCACTTCCTTCTCGTCAAACCTTGGCAATGCTTGGACATATTTAAATAGATTCCCACCAAGCCTTCGATTATGACGCTCTTTCTCACTGTCATCCAACTGTATGTTTCCCTTTACGTCTGCTAATTTTAACTGATTGTCATGTTTCATGGCCATTTTCTGAAGTTCAAACTCCCTCGCTTTATCTGTTTCCCTGATCTGTATCTCCCTTTCTTTTTCTTTTTGTTCTGCTAAGGCTGTTCTTTTCTCCTTTTTTCTCTCTCCTTTTCTTTTTCCTCTCTCTCGCTTTCTTTTTCCTCTCTCTCACTCTCGTATTCAAGCCGCTTTAATTCTTTCTCGTGTTCCATTTGTTTAATTTGCAACTGAATTTTTGCCATTTCCAATGAGTCAAACTCTATCTCAGGCAACTTTAAATGCTTAACCACCACCATAATTACCTCATCTTTTCGCATTTTGTCAGGTAATGTTAACTGCAATGTTCTTGCCAAATCTAACAGTCTCTGTTTCGTTTCTGTCCGTAAAGTACTACGTGTGACATTCTCCACCCCCAAAAACTTCTGAGCCTCTGAAAGAGCCATTGTTCACAACACTCTCCCCACTTAAACTAAAATACCACACCGGAAAAGCAACACTCCTTCACTGTCTTTAAGTTCACAAAAGCCAATCCAATAGATAGACTTTTTTCCCCTTCGAGCCCCCAATTGTTATGGGCGAGGCGTTTCAGAACCGCAAAATGTATCATGGAGTTCAACCAACCTCTCCCTTTAATGTATTTGTTGCTTTTCCTAGCACACGGCTTTTTCCCTCGGTGTGGGATTACAATTATGGACACGTGGGTTTTTAAACACAAAACACTGTTTATTCCATGAACCCAACGTAACATCTTAAATAAACATTGGATCTCTTAACACCCCTTCAAAAATAACTCAGAAAATATTGCAACAGTAAATAATTCCTTAAAATGTTCCTTCAAAATTCCAAGAGACTTAACACCTTTTAACAAAATCACATCAGGTTAACGGTTTTACTATTATGAGTTTAAATCACCCAAATGATCCAGAGATGGTCTTTTATGGCAGAGATCCAGCTCACTGCAAACACAGACTCACACAAGCTGCTTTTCAAACTGCAAAATGGCTGACATGACCTCAGCTCCACCCGCTCTCTGACATCACTGTTTTCTTAAAGGTACATTGCTGAAACATCCATGTCTTTAAGGTCCGCTCACATGACATGTGTCATGATCACTTCAACAACCCTGTTTTTTCCCTCTTGGTAGTTGATTGCATAGTGTTATTTCTGGTCACACCTGAACACCTGTTAATTTTTCCTCGGGCTTTCCTGGGATTCATACATCTACAATTGCTGCTTTAGTCTGGTCATCTGCTGTGGTACTCGGATCTGCCACAAGTGCTGTCGCTCTCATTGCTTCCATCAGTAATTCTTCCTTTGTACTGGCACGCGTGAAGATTATCCTGATGCCACAATCATTGAGTCCTCCATTCTTGGTGACACCACAGAATGTCCCATTTTTGCCATCAGGGCTGCTAGAAATGACTGCTTCTACAGGAATATTTTCAAGGCGGCAGATATCTGCTCCAAGATGGATATAATGTGGGGAAAATGTCGACTTTAACAGGAAGCCTGGAAAAGCACTATACTATTTAAATGGAGAAATTGCAAACCTTGTGGTACAGAGGTGATCTGTGTACATGAGTCACAAAAAAATAGTTTTGTGACACAGCAAGTGATTAAGAAGTCAAATTTAATGTTGGCGTTTAATGCAAGGGGAATGGAATATAAAAGTAGGGAAGTTTAGGGGGCTGGTTTAGCACAGGGCTAAAGAGCTGGCTTTGAAATCAGACGAAGGCAGGCCAGCAGCACTGTTTATTTCCCGTACTATCCTCCCCGAACAGGCGCCAGAATGTGGCGACTAGGGGCTTTTCACAGTAACTTCATTTGAAGCCTACTTGTGACAATAAGCGATTTTCTTTTCATTTCATTTCAAGTTTTACTGCAGCTGTACAGGCCATTGATGAGACAATATCTGAGAATACTATGGTTTCTTTGGTCTCCTTATTTGGAAAACGATTCAATTGCTTCAGAAGCAGTTGAGAGAATATTCACCCGTCTCATTCCTGGGATGAAGGGCATTTCCTATGAAGAAAGTTTGAAGAGGTTGGGCCTGTGGTAAGGTGCCTGCGACACCTTATCGGAATCCAGCAACATGAATGCGAGTACTGAACATGGAATTTCCAAAATGAATTTCTGCAGTCTTTTAGAAAGTCTGTCAAAGTCCATGACATGATTCTTCAGAGATGACCATTTGTCTTTCGAAATCGATCAACGTTTGACAAGAGCTTGTGGGCATCCAATAGATTATCGTTCAGGTAAATTTAATCCTTAAAAACTAATAGAAGAGTCAATTCCTCCTCCAAGTCCAACTGACCGGCATCCAGCTGACAAAATACTCTGATTCTGATTTTACTTTTGTTAGGAAGATCTTGTTTCCCTTTGGTAGAGATGTAACCCATGACCATG
The DNA here is from genome assembly GCF_047496885.1 of Scyliorhinus torazame. NCBI lineage: Eukaryota > Metazoa > Chordata > Chondrichthyes > Carcharhiniformes > Scyliorhinidae > Scyliorhinus > Scyliorhinus torazame. The sequence goes on from NC_092713.1 coordinate 260,781,801, forward strand.
TATTCACTACATTCTTCTGCCGGTCATAAAGTTCAGACTTTGAACCTTATGCCCTGACAATATACGCTTGCTTTCAGCTATTCTTCACAAAATTGTTAACCTTCTGTTCATTTTTCTTCTTGTTTCCAACATCCACCTTTTAGATAACATTCTCTGCCACCTTGTTAAACTTGTGACAGCCAGCTGGTACGGAGGAGACCAGCAGTTAACTTTACGCAGTTCAGATTTATTTGCAAAGTGAAAATTAAACTTGTAAATCTCCTAACCTTACTCACTATCCCAGTATCAATAAGTTTCCTTTATATGCTCTTTTTAAAATAAAACCTTAAATCAATAAAATAAAATAATAAAAGTGGGTGACAGCCTCTGATGGGACACTGTAACAAAAATAGAATGTTCAAATGTAGGCTTATCTGATTAAATTAAAATGGTGTTCCGGAGTGCCTCCTTTTATGGGCTTGAGTAATGATGCCCTCCACCTGTTTTATCTTTATCCTTAATTTATAAAGTTAACAAGACCAACTGCTGTGCTTGGCGGGCTTGTAGGGGCTTACAAGCAGAGATGAAAGCTGTGGAACAATAAGTTGCAACGTGAAAATTCTACATTGGTCCAAATGCTGTGCTTTTTCTGCTTGTAGTACAGATAGCTCAGGACAACCAAGTGGGCACAAGTACTGCTGGAATTTAACCAGCTAAATCCATACAAACTCAGCAGACCTGCTACTTATCACACTTGGACCCCTTGGCCAATTAAAGGTTATACTTGTAGGATTATCTAGACCAAGTGAGCAGAATCCTTGCATCAGTGTTAGATGGGTCCTGAAGGGTTAAATTATGACCAGGCTAGCTTGCCACCGTGATATGCAGTGTCCTGGGGCATCAGGGATATCTATCGACTTGGTTCAAATATTTAACAACTAATTGTACCCCAGGGATTGTCCTGAATTCTAGTTTGCATAATCAGGCAGTGGGTCTTTTAAAGTAATTGAATAAAGATGAGATGCCAAAGAATGGGTTATGATTTATCTCGAGCAAAGACAGTTTTATATATTTGGAAATGTCTGTGACAAAATGAAAATTTGTTTTGTAATCTGCTAAACTTCTGCTACCCAGGTTTAAGTGTAACAATATGACTGGCATATTAAATGCTTTATCTGAAAAGCTCTCAACACTTCTTAACTGCTCCCCAGACTGGTTTTGCTGTAAAGCAGATATTCTGATTTAAGGGAGCTTGATTTGCACAAGTAAAAAACATTTTAGTATAAATATTGAAAATTTAAAACTGGAAGCTATGTACATGAACATGAAAGGTATGATTTGATTAAATATTTAATTGCCTCTCGGAGCCGCTTCACAAGTTACTTACCTTAATTGGCTAATCATAAACTGCAGATGCTAATGCGTCTGTTTTATGGTGAAAATATACATGCAAGGCAGGCGGTAAATGTATAGCAGTACTTTTCTCATTAAGGTTTTACAGTCATTATTTCACTGCTGTAAAAAATCTAAATATTTGTCTCAATTCAAAATACCACGAAGGCGTTGTACCAAATCTATGTTTTCACACAACTGTTCTAATTTTCAATCAAATTCCTATCATGGTGGGGCAGCACGGTGGCGCAGTGAGTTAGCCCTGCTGCCTCACGGCGCCGAGGTCCCAGGTTCAATCCCGGCTTTGGGTCACTGTCCGTGTGGAGTTTGCACATTCTCCCTGTGTTTGTGTGGGTTTCGCCCCCACAACCCAAAAGATGTGCAGGCTAGGTGTATTGGCCATGCTAAATTGCCCCTTAATTGGAAAAAAATGAATTGGGTACTCTTTTTATAAAAAAAAAAAAAAAAAAATGTTTTTTAATTCCTATCATGGAGACCACAGGGAAACATTTGCACTTCTCTCCACCATGCTTGCACTGCCATCTGCTGGGAATGGCCAAAGTGAAGCCTGATTTAACGTGGATTTGAATTTCTCCATAACGTTCAGTTTTATTATAGGGAATTTTACACTTTAAATTTGTTCTTCTAAATAATATAGTACAATTAGATGTAATTGAATATTTGGTGTATTTAAGGAAACTGTTAACTTCAGGCATTTATTTAAAAACATTTAATGTAGAATACCTAATGTTGTTATGTGTTCTTATTCCACCAGAGGAATGCTGGGCGTAATTATTGCTGCTATGGTTATTGGCTGGTGCAGTTTGTCGGCATCTAAAATCTTCATCTCCGCCTTGGCAATGGAGGGACAGCAATTACTGGTGGCATATCCTTGTGCTTTGTTGTATGGAGTTTTTGCTCTTATCTCGGTTTTCTAAATGGCTTTGAATGGAATATGGCTCCGTGTTCTGAACTCAAAACTGAAATGGGATGCAAGCGGTTTAAAAAAACTTTCCAGCGTCCTGCCAACAAAATTGTTGAAACTTTTCTGATTCCAAGTTTCCGCGGAGCAATTGGACAAAACGCCTTGTGTTCTTAAATTTTCGCTTTAAGTGCCACAGAAAAATACCCATTTCAGTGGTCGGAGATGTCTTGAGTACAGATTGGAAATCAAAATATTTTGTCTTTACTTTTGACAATAGTCACTATAATTCACTAATGTGGATTATAATAATGCATTAAGTGGTTTCACCTCATTACCTTGTAATGCAGTTTCACCATAACTTGGGCACACAATTTCCACTGGTTCGGACAAAATGTTTTATTGTGAGCTGGGTTATTGGGAACCACTTGAAAGTATTCCTTCAAGAACCATTTAAATAGAGAAACTTGCTGTACTCAGTGGTATTTATATCTGTAGCAAGCACTGAGTGCAGTATTGAAAAGCAACATTCAATATTTAAATTCCATTTCTTTATCTATCTGGTAGATAGACCAAAATAAATTTTTCTTTGAGGGTGAGAGAAATTTAATGTGGGGAGGGGAGGAGTTACAAAACGAGTTCCACACCTATACATTGTCAAAGAAAATTCCCAGTGCTGCAGAGAGCAACTTCATGTCTTGCTTTGCAGCATAGTTATAGTTCTCAAATTTAAGTTTTCATTTTGCCAGTGTTTATCTGCGGCGGTGGGGGGGGGGGGGAAGAAATTTCATTCCAGCTCCAATCTGTAAATTTCAGATATTTTAATTTTTTTTATGTTGCCTGTTTTTGTTTCGTCCTCCTGTTTAAGCATCTTGCCCTATCCAGTACATTTGTAATAAATTGGTTAATTTCTTGTTCACCGCAAGGGTAGTGTTGTTATTTTGTCAGTAACTTGGTGGAATCCTGTGCTGAACTAAACAGAATAAAATTTCCTTTTGCTAGAAACACACACTTATTCTATCATAGCACTAGGAATTGAAGCAGTATTCCTAAAAACCTCAAATCGTGGCCCAATATTCAGCATCTTAACTTATCCAGACTCGTCACATTGTTATCTGGATTAATATTGTTGAGGCTGGAATTTCTGCTGAGGGCAAACCTTTGTTCTAAAGAAAGTTTATAAATGAAGTTCATTATTTCGCAGAAAAATACTTTTCACTGTACCTCGGTACAGGTGACAAGCAAATCCAATCCCTTTGTGTATAGGTTTTGATTAGAGCAGTATATAATTACACATTTGCTGACACTCATTGCTAAAATTGTAGGCAATGATTGTTATTGACTCATTGAAAGTTTTCAATTCCTACTATTTTGAACAGATCATCTAAGCATGAATTCTAATTTATTGCACAGAACTGGAATACAAACCCCATTTATGATCAAGACTCCATCATTCAGATTTGATGAACCGAATGAAACATAACTATTCATTTTTAAAAATATAATGAGAGTGAACAAGAAGGCAATTTGTCCATCAAGATTTTAACACCAACACATTGTTGGCAAGGTAGTTTAGTACATAGCCATCTGATTCAGGCTTGTTCTCAATATCTGTAATTCAGCACAGAGCAGTCTCACTATCATCACTATATGTTTTACCTTTCACTCCCCAATGGGAATCTCAGAATAGAAATCATAAGTCGAATTCTGTTTTTTAAAAATCTAAAATAGCTTGATATCAATTATCATGACTGCCATGGTCACAGAGCATAGAACCTTGCTTTTTCCGCTCTGTACAGCAAATCTTCAAACTTATTTGCCTTCCTTGGGTGGCACGTAATGTCCACCACTATAATTTTCCTGAACACTCGTAACTTTTGCTGCATATGGCCTTTATACTCCAACAATCCCGGTCTATATCCGGATAAGTAAAGCCTCCTGTTATTATTGTTCTATAATTGTTGCACACTCTGCAATTTCCTTGTAAGTTTATTCATCTACATTTTTCACAATTGCTTGTGGGTTATAGACTACCATGAGCAATGTAATTGTACCTGCCTTATTCCTTAGCTGTAGCCAAACAGGGGTCCTGGATCCCCCTGGGCGATCCTTTCTCTTCAGTACTCCAATGTTCTTAATTAATACTGCCACCCTCCTCCTTTTCTTCCTTTCCCATCTTTGCTGAACACCTTGCATCCAGGAATAGTTAATACCCAGTCCTACCATCCTTTGAGCCTGATCTTTGTTATTGCACTGCCGTCATACATATGACGATCTGTATCTGCACCTCACCAATCTTATTTACCGCATTGTGCATTCACATTTGTGCACTGTTACGCTGATTTAGACTTTTATTACTTGCCGCCTTATGCTGAACCCACCTATTACCTTACTATTTTTTGCTCTAGTATTATCTGTTTCTCCCAAGTATTCTTTTGCCCTCATTACTTCCTGGTTCCCACATCCCTGGCAAGTTAGTTTAAACTCTCTGATAGCACAAGCAAATTCCCCTACAAGAAAATAGTTTTTTTTTTAGCTGTTTTTGTGCAATTGGTCTGCCCTGCACAGTTCCCCTGAACTGACCCTGATGACCTAAGAATCCAAAGCCATCCCTCCTGCACCATAATCTGCAACCATGCATTCATCTGCTCTCACCTCGTATTGCTATAGTCGCTTGTGTGTGGTATCTGGGGTAATCTTACTACTTTTGAGATCTTGTTTGTTTATTTCCTACCCAAGCAAAAATAGTTGGCTGTTAAGTTGGTGCTCTGCCACTACTCAGTGACATTCTTGACTCTGGCATCAGAGAGGCAGCATACCATCCTGGATTTACGTCTGCGGCTGCAGAAATGTCTGTTCCCCTATCGGATCTCCAATCACAATTGCCTTTCTGGTCATCTTCGTGCTGCCCGGTGCAGCTGAGGTGATATTTTTCTGTCATATTCAGGACCTGAACTTCTAAGATTTGCAACTAAAAGACAACAGTAAATCAATGCAATAAAATTTTAAGAGTGCAGAAAGTTAGTTGTATTAGTTTTAGTGGCCTTCTGAGAGTCGTTCTGAGACAGAGAGCATGTTTGAACCTGCCTCTGAGATGCAGCAGCTGCAAGGACGACTATGGATGGGGAATAAATGTTGGCCTAGCCAGAGATGCCCACATCCTGTAAATATTTTTAAAAATATCTGGAACATGGATAGATTGTCCTACCACTCAATAAGAAAAGCTTACTATTAAAGATGGCTATAGATTCAAATTAATGGAAGGCAACAAATTCAGCTGATACAATTAATATTAACTTAACTACTGATTCTGGGAAGCCAGATAAAAATTATATCAGCAATTAAATGTTAATTATGCTTTTACATAACGGAATGCTCATTTACAAGCAATTCATGCAAGTGTCTGCAAGGTTCCTTGTCGGTTGCCATGCCTCATCTTGAAGCAGCTGTAGGTTGTCCAACCTTTCACACCCCCCACACACATACACAAGTGATACCTCCTCCAAGCTACCCACATAGCTTCTGTGGATGGAAGCTGGATGAAAAAGGATACCCTTTGAAATAATGGTCTCAGCCACCTGTATGCAACCCAGTCACAGATGCAAAGGAAAGATGTAACCACTGTGCATCCAGAAGGGCAACCATTGAGCAGACCATGAGGCTCATTGAGAACCGCTTTCAGTACCTTGATCAGCGTGGCAGGTGTCCTGCATTGTCGTGTTCTGCTGCATGTTTCACATTACAATGATACAGAGAGATGAGAAACCGGATCTACACAAAGACACTGAGCTTTCATCATCCTCTCAGCTGAGGACGAAGAATAATAGGCAGGATCGCCAGTTGATACTGTAGTGCCACTGAGGCATCAGCAGGTGGACCTGCACATCAAGGATGCAAAAGAGGCCCTAACAGACATGTTGCAAGAGCAGTTCTCTCTGGCATAACTTTCTCAAAACATCACTCATGCCATGCCCAGACTCCATCACCTCAATTCTGATGTGATTGAAATAAAAGCTCACACAACCTGCATTATATGACATTTATGAGGTTTAGAACAAAGGACTTTCATTAACATATGTGTCAGTACATATTGCAATCCAAGTAATACGCAAAGTGATTCTTCAATTGTGCAATCTTTTCCACACACTAACATGTTGCTTTCCCTGTGGATGAGGCTGACATGGAAGGAGCCTGCTCTTATCCCTGTTCTGGCTAAGGGAATACGACTGCCATCTTCTGGGTTGTAATGCCCATGAGGGTGCTGCATCTGTGCAGGGACAGCCTTATCATGGGTACAAGTGGCAGCATATGTCAGAGGGGCCAAAGGCTGGCCGAAGACCATAGGGCTATCGCATGCTCCTTTAGTTGTAGCTCTATCTGTCTCAGCCCTTTCAGGATTCACCAGCATTGGGCTGCTATCCAGGAGTGGGAGAATCCGTGCCTCTGTGCGCCATAACTACTACAGAACTGCCAGTGTTCCTGGGTTTAGCTCCTGGTGTACATGAGTCTCCATGAGGGTGGCCACCCTTTCAATAGAGATGCTCATGCGCTCAATAAACAGAGATGATGCCATTTGTGGCATGAATGGAATTCTCCATATTCTACCCACCGCACACATTGCATCGGGAACTTTACAAGGCATGGTGGCATAGTGGTTAGCGCTGCTGCCTCAAAGCAGCAGGGACCCGGGTTCGATTCCAGCCTCGGGTGACTGGAGTTTGCACATATATGTTTGTGTCATATATATCGAGTTCACATTACTTCCTGTCCCAGACCTCAGGAAGTCATTAAAGTGTTTTCATGTCCTTGCTACGACACTTTAACTCTGCAATATGTTGACCACCAAAATACATTATAAAGCTTATTTTCAACATGAAGGGACAGATGCTGCATTCCACTCTCTGGTACTGACCTTGCCAATGTATCATAGAATCATAAAATTTACAGTGCAGAAGGAGGCCATTCGGCCCATTGAGTCTGCACCGGCCCCTACAAAGAGCACCCTACTGAAGCCCACGTAACTACCCTATCCCCGTAACCCCCACTTAACATTTTTTGGACACTAAGAGCAATTTAGCATTACCAATCCATCTAACGCGCGCATCTTTGGACTGGGAGGAAACCAGAGCATCTGGAGGAAACCCACGCAGACACGGGGAGAACGTGCAGACTCCGCACAGACAGTGACCCAGCCGGGAATAGAACCTGGGACCCTGGAGCTGTGAAACATCTGTGCTAACCACTATGCTACTGTGCTGCAAGATCATAGGAAGATCATTAATTTAAAGAATTCTGTTGGGCACCTATGTCATTGTGAGGTACATCTCAGAGGAGGCTGAACATTTTGTCCAAGGGTGTTGGCTGTGAGAGGAAGAGTGAGGAATCACTCAAAGTTGTTAGAATCGAGAAAACTAAGATAAAGAAATGAAATTGTGATAAAATAAAATAAAACGAGTTGATTTGGGCAGCTGTCTGAAGATATTTTGATATACAAATTTGCATATCAGTGAGAAAAGCAAGTGTTTACCTTTGTGACTCGGGGGAAAAACAATGGGGCGGCACGGTGGCATAGTGGTTAACATCCTGCCTCACAGTGCTAAGGACCCTCCCAGGGCCCTGCATGTTTTCCCTATTGGTCAGGGTGTGTGCACTCCCATGTGACAGGCCCCAAGGTTCAATTTCAACCTTGGACGCCTGTTTGTCGAGTTTGCACATTCTCCCCGTGTCTGCCTGGGTTTCCTCTGGGTGCTCCAGTTTCTTCCCAACGTCCAAAGATGTGCAGGTTAGATGGATTGGCCATTCTAAATTGTCCCTTTGTGTCCAAAGGTTAGGTGAGGTTGTGGGGTTATAAGGATAGGGCAGGGGAGTTGGCCAAGGTGGAATGCTCTTTTAGAGGGTCGGTGTAGGCTCAATTGGCCGAATGGCCTCCTTCTGCACTGTTGGTATTCTACAATTCATTCTATTCTATTCTAGAAGAGTTAACACCAAAGTGCAGAGATAAGGAAATTGACACGTATATGCTAAAAGCCAGATCCACGAAGTGGGTATCAAAGGGAAAGAATGATATATACAGAGCACAATTAGAAAAAGAGACACAGTAACTGCTACCATCACAGCCACACCCAGCTGCAGAAACAGTCTCCTGAAAATAAGTTATCGATAAACGGGCAGCCGGTTAAGCTCCAAACCTCGAACTGAAAAGATTTTGCCTTTGTTGAAACTGAAGACGGCTTTCCCAGACGTGGCCAAATAACCTGTGTGTGGTAAGTATCTGCTGGATTTAGCTCATAGAGTTATATAATATTGGATTTTGTTGGGGAACAAAGGGGCATCTCAGAGTTCAGGAAACGTAGATAGTTGGGAACCAAGGGGTAACGTAATGTGATACTGCGTGTGTACAGCATCAGTGTTATTAAGTTTTGTAGTGTCTGTGGGTTTTTTTCTTTTAAATTAATAAATATTCTTCATTAATTGATCACAAAATGACTGGACCAATCCTCCTGGTTCGCATATCTTTTCTCACAGTATACCAAATATACACCACTAAGAACTGGTATTCCAAGTTACCCTTCTGGGTTTTGGGATACCCTCGCATTTATCATCAGCCGGGTTCTTAACAAAGGTCATCAGTGGAGAATGCATTACGGAGACAGAAATCAGCATGGCGTCATCCTTACCTTTTAATATATTCATGGAACACTCATGGTAAAGGATGAAGAACAATATCATGCCCAGGTAGAGATGAAAGAGTGTTAAGAACATGGTTCATATAGAGTTTTGGTATGACTTGAATTGTTAATAAGTGAGGGGAGGTAATGAAATTACCAGTAATTGTTACAACACAGATCATAGATCATAGAATTTACAGTGCAGAAGGAGGCCATTCGGCCCATCGAGTCGGCACCGGCTCTTGGAAAGAGCACCCTACCCAAGGTTAACACCTCCACCCTATCCCCATAACCCAGTAACCCAACACTAAGGGCAATTTTGGACACTAAGGGCAATTTAGCATGGCTAATCCACCTAACCTGCACATCTTTGGACTGTGGGAGGAAACCGGAGCACCCAGAGGAAACCCACGCACACACGGGGAGGATGTGCAGACTCCGCACAGACAGTGACCCAAGCCGGAATCGAACCTGGGACCTTGGAGCTGTGAAGCAATTGTGCTATCCACAATGCTACCGTGCTGCCCTTAACTAAACGTAGTTTAGTTTGTGAGAGCATGCACGAGTAGTTTATGCTATTGCTTCAGCTTAAGGTACAGTCTGTTGTTCATGAAGTTAAAAGGTAGTTTTTATATATTTGTTCCAATGCAATTGCCAGGGGTATTTTTGCCTCCATTTCACTTGTGGGAAATAGTAAACTGAAATAGAAATGGAGTTGGGGAGAAGCATAGCCTTGTAAATAATTTTAATCAAATAAATTGATGATTTCTCAGGGAGTATGTGGGAGGACGAGGTTAGATGGGCAGCAGTAATTGGATGACGTGTAGACCAGAAGTGGGAGATGTGAAGTGATAGCGGGAGATGGAAGCGAAAGCAACAGATACCAATTGCAGGTAGTTTTTAAAATATTTGTTCATGGGATGTGGGTGTTCCTGGCTGGGCCGGCATTTATTGCCCCTCCTTGAGGGCATTTAAGAGTTAACCACATTGTTGTGGATCTGGAATCACATGTAGGCCAGACCAGGGAGCCCCCTTCCCCTCCCCCCACATCTACAGTTCATCCTCTGATGTTAGTTTCTCTGCTGTTTGGCCTTTCACATCTTTTGTTCTCTCTGGGGACTGCCATTAGCACTCTTTCCCCTTGATTTCCATGGCTATTAGCACTCGGTTTCCCTGGGTTTCTGTGGCTGTGACTCATCTTTCATTCTCACTCCACAGTATAAATATTTCCCACTTTCTCTGTCTGTTAGCTTTGACAAAGAGTCATCGGACTCGAAACATTAGCTCTATTCGCTCCCTACAGATGCTGCCAGACCTGCCGAGATTTTCCAGCATTTTCTCTTTGGTTTCAGATTTCCTTCCCTGATGGACATTGGTGAACCAGATGAGTTTTTACATCAATCGACAATGGTTTTCATGGTCGTCTTTAGACTTTTAATTCCAGATTTATTTTTTAAAAATCAAATTCAAATTTCACCATCTGCCAAGGCGGGATTCGAACCTGGGCCCCCAGAGAATGACTCTGGGTGCAGGCATGTGACTAGAGCCTGGAAAAGGGAGATTCAATATAAAATGGGCAGATAGAAAGATGCTCCAGAGAAGAACAATAGCTGTGTCGAATCTAAATAATAATAATCCTAGTTGTGACATTGAAAGTGGAGAATAATAAAAGGAGTTAGTTTAAAGCCTCACCAGGTTGGCTTAGCTCCAATGCCACATACATGTGTTCAAATTCCTGGAAATGCTCAGAAGAAGGAGTGATTTATATAGGGTCAATGGGCTTCACCGGAACAAGGCTGGGATCAGTGTCCTAATTGGGAGAACAACTAATGCCATGTGGGGAGAGATTAAAATAATACAACAGAGAAGGGTCAGTAATACCAATCCACCATTTTACAAATGCGGATACAAGCTCACAATAGTAAAACTGTTTGATATAAAAATCTTGAGTTATTTCTTTTTGATTATAAAGCAGTACGGATTGACAATCCATTTATGAGGTAGCTCAAGGCCATACTAGGGCAACGTTGAAGGGTTTATCAGTAACAACTAAAGGTAAGCTATACACAGGCACATATTAACTATACAGGCCTTCATTTTCCTCTCAGTGTCTACTCTGCCCAGGACTCCTCCCAGGGCCCTGCATGTTTTCCCCATTGGTCAGGATGCGTGCGCTCCCATGCGACAGGCCCCGTTGGTCACGTGGCCCGCAAGGGATCGCCCTTTAAAGGGGCTACACTATGACATCATAGTTGTCCCCTTCAGTTCTTCAGTATCATATTTACAGAACAAGTTACTATCTACGATAGAAGGTTGAGAAACACATGGGGAGAGAGCCCATGACAATTCATCACAATGTCAGTCTGTCGGAGGATTGTCTGAGTCTTTATCCAGGAGCTGCAGCTGTGCAGTCCCTCCCACATGGCCCAATCTCACCGGAACCAAATCCTGGTATCCACATATTCCGCTGGCGTTCAATGTACAGTTAAATAGCCTTAGTCCCCCTACTGGCTTCTCCAACTCTGAGGGAGCGATGTTGTCATCCGAGGAAGATGGTCTCTGATCGACCACTGCAGCAGGGTCATTCCCATCTCCACCCTCCTGGGTCACCATTGGGGCCTCTTCAGAACTCCTAGACTCCCTCTATTCTGGCTCCACCCGGGAACACTGGTGCTGCCTGCTGGCTCCAAATGTTCCGAGACTAGAGCAGTTGCCCCCGGCTCCTTACATGGCCAACGTACTTCCGCATGGTCCTGCCGTTCAAATCCACCACGTACGACACCGGGCCTGACTTTGATACAATTCTGCCTGGTAGCCAAAGTGAGCCTGAGACAAAGTTTTGCCCACTTGAATTGATGTCTCCTTTGTGTGAAATGTGCTGTTTCCTCTGGGTGCCTCCACCCTTCCTGCCAAATGCGGGAAAACTAAGTCCAGTTGAGTCTGGAGGCGATGGCCCATGAATAATTCTGCCAGTGTGACGCCTGTAGGAAAGGAGGGGTTGTTTTATATGATATAAGAAAGTTGGCCAGATTAAGGCATAGTAATCTGCTGGACTGCTTCTTCATGGATGTTTAGAATGTCTGAACAGCTCTCTCCACTAAACCGTTTGAAGCGAGGGTGAGAGGGGGCTGTTCTAGTATGGCAAATGTCAATTGTTCGGATAAAGTGCTGAAACAGTGAATGAAGTGCCGTTGTCAGACACTATGGGCTGGATTCTCCGACCGCCGACGCCGAAATCGCGTTCGACGATCGACCGGAGAATCCATTTTTACGCTGGAATCGGGGGCGGCGCCATTTTTCCGACGCTTGGTCCCCTCAAAAATGGAGTACTTGAGGAATACGCCGCAAACCATTGGGACGGCCTCAGGACGTCACCTTATGGCCCTCCCCCGATGCTCCGCCCCCGATGGGTCGAGTCCCCGACAGCGTGGGGCGCATGTCCTCACATCTTTCAGGGACCTTGCATGGTGGCTGCAGACTGTGTCCAGCGCCGCCACAGTCAGGGGGGGGGGGGGTGGGGGGGGGGGGGCCGTTCCGCTCGCAGGGGGGTTTCGGTGGGGGCTGGGGGACTGGTGGGTGGTGGTCCGGGGCTGGCGAGGCTGGTTACAGGGGGCAGTTTCTGGCAGGCCGGGTCCACGCACGAACATTGCCGCAGGACCGGAGAATCCATCCCTATTACTTTGGTGGTGGCAATGGGTAGCAAAAGCCCGCTGCAGAGCCTCAATTGTGGATCCCGTGGTTGTCAGCGCCATCACTCCAACGTACAACCACTTTGAGTGGGTGTCAACCAAGACGAGGAACATTCTCCCCACGAAAGGGCCTGTGAAGTCCACATTTACCCTTGTCCATGGATGACCAGGCCATTCCCATAGGTGGCAGTCGATTGTGGGGGGGAAACATCTGCTGTCTTTGGCAGGGAGTCACACTAGTGCACTATACGTTCAATATCCTTATCTATGCCAGGCCACCAAATGTAGCTCCTAACTGGCATTTTCATTTTTGTTTGGTCCGGATGGGCACTGTACAATTCTTGCAACAGTAGCTCTCTTGCTGGGGGTGGTATGACCACTCGCGAACCCCAGACTATGATTCCATCCTCACAACTGAGTTCATCTTTGCAAGTGAGTTAAGGCCTTAACTGGCTTGATATATCATGGTGTCTCGCAGCTAAGATCATACGCTTCACTTTGGATGAGACTGGGTCATGTTGCTTCCAGTTCTTTATATGATCCAACGATACTGGCAAAGTGTCAAGAAAGTGAAAGAAAGTTTAGTGCTGGGGCAATTCCTTGAGGCACCAGTGGTGGTGCCAATTTCTCTGGAAGTGGGAGCTGACTCAACGCATCAGCATTTGAAATTTGTGCGCTGAAAGATGTTATCGTAGGCCACCAGCAACTAGGCCCACCGTTGTACCCTGGTGGAGGCTATCGGAGGAATCAGCTTGTCTTCATGGAGGAGCCTCAAGCTTGTGGTCAGTTATTATTGTGAAGCATCGTCCAGAGACATGCCAGTGAAATTTCTTGATGGCGTGGGTTACGGCAAGGCATTCTTCGATCTGCATATTTACGTTCGGCATTGGAAAGAGCTCTGGAAGTGAAGACAATTGGTGTCTATGAACCATCTTCCATTTTATGGGACAGGACTGCCTGCTTACACATGGCAGTGTATCGCAAGGTAAGAGGATTGCCTTATCTGGTTGAAAGTGAACAAATAGACTTGATGACTGTAAGGCCTGCTCGATGTGCTGGAAGGCCTGCTTCTGTGGTTCCTTCCAACTCCAATGCTGATGTTTTCTTAGGAGCAAGCGGAACGGTGCCAATGCCAGAGCCCCCCCCCACCCCCCACCCCCCCCACCCCCCTTCCTCACCCACAACAGAGACATCCCACTTAACCTAAGCGTCTCGGCTTCTTGCATGGGATAGGTCTCCCCCTGCTGTTAGTGATTACCGGTAGAGGTGGGATGAGCCCCTTAACTGACCATTGTTTGGCCACTTATGAGCCTCAATAGGTCTAAAGGTGGATGAGCTAACCGGCATTTCCGCCACCCCTCGTAAAATTTTAGACAGGTCACGAGAGTGCGGGTAGGTGGTGGGAAGGTCGCGGTTGGATTTTCGGTGCCTTACATTTTCAAACCGGCCAGCAGGGGAGCAAAGCCAGATAACAGGCTTGTCAGCAAAATTGAAGCCCAAGGAATAAAATGAACAGTGGCAGCAAGGATATGAAAAGTTGGTGAGTGACAGAAAGCGGAGAGTAGTGGTGAATGATTGTTTTATGGACTTGGCATGGCTATATAGCAAGTTCCCCAGAAGTCGGTATTATGACCATTGTTTTTTTGATCAATATTATTGACTTAGAGTGTGCAAGATAAAATTTCACAATTGTCAGATGATACAAAACCAGGAAATACTATGAAGCTATTTGGATTTGTATTTGTATTTTGTTTATTGTCACGTGTACCGAGTTACAGTGAAAAGTATTTTTCTGCGAGCACCTCAACAGATCATTAAGTACATGAAAAGAAAAAAAAAGAAAAGAAAATACCTAATAGGGTAACACAAGATAAACAATGTAACTACATAACACCGGCATCGGGTAAAGCATACAGGGGTGTAGTGTTAATTAGGTCAGTCCATAAGAGGCTCGTTTAAGAGTCTGGTAATAGCAGGGAAGAAGCTGTTTTTGAGTCTGTTCGTGTTCTCAGACTTTTGTACCTCATGCCCGATGGAAGAAGTTGGAAGAGTGAGTAAGCCGGGTAGGAGGGCTCTTTGATTATGCTGCCCGCTTTCCCCAGGCAGCGGGAGGTATAGATGGAGTCAATGGTGGGAGGCAGGTTTCTGTGATGGACAGGGCTGTGTTCACGACTCTCTGAAGTATCTTGCTGTCTTGGGCCTAGCAGTTTCCATACCAGGCTGTAGATGCAGCCAGATAGGATGCTTTCTATGGTGCATCTGTAGAAGTTGGTAAGAGTTAATGTGGACATGCCGAATTTCCTTAGTTTCCTGAGCAAGTATAAGCGCTGTTGTGCTTTCTTGGTGGTAGCGTCAACATGGGTGGACCAGGACAGATTTGTGTACCCCTCAGAATTTGAAGCTGCTAACCATCTCCACCTTGGCCCCATTGATGCTGGCAGGAGTGTGTACGATACTTTACTTCCTGAAATCAATGACCAGTTCTTTAGTTTTGCTGGCATTGAGGGATAGATTGTTGTTGTTGTTGCACCACTCCACTAGGTTCTCTATCGCCCTCTTGCATTCTGACTCGTCGTTATTCGAGATCCGGCCCGCTATGGTCATATCGTCAGCAAACAATGAGAATTCAAGAAGACATAGATAGGTTAATGGAATAGGTGAGCATGTGACAGGTTAAATTTAATGTAGAGAATTGTGAAGAGATTCATTCCCTTAAGAATAATGAGGAGAGACAGTAGAAAATAAAGGAATCCAAAGGGGCCCAGGAGCAGAGGGACCAGGAGATACATGTGCACAAATCATGGAATGTGACACGGTAGGTTGAGAATACGGTTAGTAAAGCATATGGGATCCGGGCCTTTATAAATAGAGGGGTAGACTACAAAAGCAAGGAAGCTATGCTGAACTTGTACAAAATATTGGTGTGGCCTCAACTGGAATATTATGTCCAAATCTGGGCACCACAATTTGGGAAATATGTGGAGGCTTGAGCGAGGTGAACAGAAGGTTCACAAGAATGGTTCTGGAGATGAGAAACTTTGGTTCAATGGACTTTTGGCAAAGCTGGGACAGTTCTGAGTCTGAGGGAGTAGAAAGGGAGAGACAGTTCCCATTGCCAGGAGGGCCGAGAACCCGAGGACACAGCTTTAAGGTGATTGGCATGAGAACCTGCGGTGACAGAGAAACATCATTTATTTTAAATAGCAAGTAGTTAGCACTGGATTGCATTGTCAAGAGTGTGCTGGGTGCCAGTTTAATTGTGGCTTTCAAAAGGGGTGAGTGGGACTAGCTGAGTTGCTCATGCAGAGAACTGTCACAGACACAATGAGCTGAATGATGTCTTTCTATGCAGCAATGGTTTGGAGGGTGTACACGTCAAGAAGTTACTGCAACAATGCAATTGTAGCAAGACATTGTTTCAGTGTTCACCAATATTGGAATTACAAAATCCCAGGCCACAGTAATTCAAGTGAACCTTTGAAGCTCGTAGAAGATTTTCTGCTATTTCTTGGTCCATTACTGAACAATTTGCCAATCTGTCACATCAGTTCAGTTCGCTTAAACAACTGTAAAATGCTCATTCGCCTTTATCAAAGTTGGCAAGACTTAGGTGTAAATCCTGCTTCTTTATTGGCAGGTACTCGTGTGGAAATGTAACCTGCCCCTAAATAACGGCCTGCATTCCAATTAAGTACATTGGTCCCAAACGCAGCCATAAACTAGACAGAACCCTCGAGTGATAATAGATGAGATGCTTCAGGTGTAGGGAGTGTGTTCCTTTACACAAGATGTCAAGGATCTAAAATACAACAAATGTTGGAATGTGGAGTAAGAGGAAGTAGCTTAATTTTAAAGTTTAGGTGTGACACCCCCTGCCCACCCCGAATATTACTACTGAAATTATAACGTTTGTTTATTTACGCTAACTACATTTTCCTCGATGCTGTCATTCCACATATTGTAGGAAAAAAACATTTTTAACCATCGTGCCACTGTCGTATTACTCATCAATACCTTAGCAATATCACACTTAAATAGTCCAGTACTTTGCTTACCCTTTGTTTCTTGTTTAAGGAAAAATATCTTATGTGATGCCGGTAGACAGTGTTGTATGTAGTTGGCAGTACAGATCCACCATGCAGTCTCAAGACAGTGGTCCTGTGGTCATATATCGTAGTATATACAATATACGTCAGAGCAGATCTGGTGATCGACAGAAGGTTGTAAGACGTACATGAGGACAGTTGTGCATCGGGGTAGTTCCAGGGGAGTATAAAGAAACTCCATGATAAGTTGCTTTGTATCAGATCGTTATCTTACTACTTCTGCATGAATAAAATTCCTGGTTTGGATAAGTCACAGGCAGTTCTGTGGATTCCTTGCAAGACAGCAAACACTGAACATAACACATCACATTTAAAGACTCCAGTACTTTGCTTACCCCTTGTTTCCTGTTTAAGGGAGAACATCTTGTGCGATGCTCCGAAAATATGTGTGGGGAAGGCGCAAGGTTAATTGTGACCACATGATTATTCTGGATGTAGACCCTGGAGAGCAGAAGTTTCCAGTGCTCCCTGAATCCTCAAAGGGGTGATCTGCTTGTTACAGATGCCAAGAATCCAGTGATTTCAGCTGGCTGGGCTACTGGAGCTTCTGGTCCTGAGTGGTGGGGTGTTCGACCACTAGCAGTATTTCCTGGCTGCTGCCTGACACTCAGATGGCAAATTGGCTGTGCCTTCTCACTGACAGGCCAGCATTAGCCAGCATGAAGCAGACGAGGCCAGGGACTAGTTAATGGGCCAAATGTGAATATATCAAAGTGCTCCAGCTGGGGCCTCAGGGAGTGACACCTGGACAGTCACTTGAGTGAACAAACCCTATGTCCCTCCTCCTTAATGACTCTTACCTGCTTCATGTAGCAGGGCCAAGTGTCCTGAATCCATCATTTTTCTCCAGTTGAAGCACAAACTTTTGGGCAGGACTGTTAAAAATTATGAGATTTCACCTTGGGACACTGCGGGTGAGCCTGAATTTGACTGAGGAATTGTCTTTTGTGGTCAGTTTGCATGAGTTGGCATGTCTGAAGGGAAGGATTCTGAGAGTATGGACCTGATAGCACAGCATGGGGTATCGGGTTGCCCCAGTTCTACCATCACTCGTTTGTTCATTTTAAAGGGATTGATGCAAATTTTACCATTTTGTTATTCGGAGGCATCAATAATGAAAATGATTACCACCATCAACAAATTATGTGAAAATCAGACAATAACCAGAGGCTTTTATGCTTTTAAAAACACAACAATTTTAAAATGTGAATTTGGATGAAGAAAGATTATTGTCTGTGTCTCCATTTTGCATTGTCATTTTTCTGAGCTGTCACACAAATAGAGCGCCGCTGTTTTAAAAACAATATATAATTTACCTCAACAAAATTTCATGAATTTTTTTTGTATCAAAATTTAGAGTACCCAATTCACTTTTTCCAATTAAGAGGCAATTTAGCAGGGCCAATCCACCTACCCTGCTCATCTTTGGGTTGTGGGGCCGAAACCCATGAAAACATGGGAGAATGTGCAAACTCCACATGGATAGTGATCCAGAGCCAGGATCGAACCTGGGACCTCGGCGCCGTGAGGCAACAGTGCTAACCACTGCGCCACCGTGCTGCCCCAAAATTTCAAAAATATGTCTCCTAACTCTTCCTCAAGTAATTTTGGTAACCAAATTGTTTTGTTGAAGAACAATAAGAGATACTGCATCCCATGTTCTACCCTTGGTAACCTCCAGGGTCCAAGCCCTGTTGCTCATATCCTAACTAATCAAGTCCCAGTACTTTGCTTACCCTTTGTTTCCTGTTTAAAGAAAAATATCTTATGTGTTTGCACTGAGTGCTGAATTTGGTGCTTTTTGAGTGCGATAGTGAGAGTTTGGTGACCGAGGAAGTATAAGGCTTCATTTTTATCTAAAGTTTAGTCTTTCTTTTATTTAGTTAATTAACTTAAAAGTTGCTGTTTGGTTTAGAAGAAGGTGAATTTTCAATCAGCTTTAAACAGGCTCTACATCTAGGCACTTGCAGCTGGAGCTTGTTAATTAGTTAATTGGATTAGGCCAGTTTTTCAGAGGCTAGATTCACAGTATAAAAGTGATCCCCTACAGTGCAGACTTTGTTTGCACTGAGTGCTGAATTTGGTGCTTTTTGAGTGCGATAGTGAGAGTTTGGTGACCGAGGGAGTATAAGGCTTCATTTTTATCTAAAGTTTAGTCTTTCTTTTATTTAGTTAATTAACTTAAAAGTTGCTGTTTGGTTTAGAAGAAGGTGAATTTTCAATCAGCTTTAAACAGGCTTCTACTTCTAGGCACTTGCAGCTGGAGCTTGTTAATTAGTTAATTGGATTAGGCCAGTTTTTCAGAGGCTAGATTCACAGTATAAAAGTGATCCCCTACAGTGCAGACTTTGTTTGCACTGAGTGCTGAATTTGGTGCTTTTTGAGTGCGATAGTGAGAGTTTGGTGACCGAGGGAGTGCTGAATTTGGTGCTTTTTGAGTGCGATAGTGAGAGTTTGGTGACCGAGGGAGTGCTGAATTTGGTGCTTTTTGAGTGCGATAGTGAGAGTTTGGTGACCGAGGGAGTTAGGTGAGGAGGGAGTAAGGTGCTCCTTTCATTTTGTTTCCGACATTTCCGCAAAGAGTGTGAAGAGAGCCAGGAGTTTACAGGAAGTGTAGCTGACTGGGAGCAGAGTCGAAGGGCGGAGATCTAGTTAGTCCACACAGCAGCTATATTCTTTAAGGTAAGAGGGGATGGAGGCTAGGCCAGTTACATGCTCCTCCTGTAGGATGTGGGTGGTGAGGGATACCACCGGTGTCCCCACTGACTATACCTGCGGGAAGTGCACCCAACTTCAGCTCCTCAAAGACCGTGTTAGGGAACTGGAGCTGAAGCTGGATGAACTTCGGATCATCCGGGAGGCAGAGGGGGTGATTGAGAAGAGTTACAGGGAGGTAACCACACCCAAGGTACAGGACAAGAATAGCTGGGTTACAGTCAGGGGGAAAAAAACAAACAGGCAGACAGTGCAGGGATCCCTCGTGGCCGTTCCCCTTCAAAACAAGTATACCGTTTTGGATGCTGTTGGGGGGGATGACCTACTGGGGGAAGGCCCTAGCGGTCAGGTCTCTGGCACGGAGTCTGGCTCTGGGGCTCAGAAGGGAAGGGGGGAGAATAGAAAAGCAATAGTTGTAGGAGATTCAATGGTTAGGGGAATAGATAGGAGATTCTGTGGTCGCGAGCGAGACTCCCGGAAGGTATGTTGCCTCCCGGGTGCCAGGGCCAGGGATGTCTCGGATCGTGTCTTCAGGATCCTTAAGGGGGAGGGTGAGCAGCCAGAAGTCGTGGTGCACATTGGTACCAACGACATAGGTAGGAAAAGGGGTGTGGAGGTAATAAACAAGTTTAGGGAGTTAGGCTGGAAGTTGAAAGCCAGGACAGACAGAGTTGTCATCTCTGGTTTGTTGCCGGTGCCACGTGATAGCGAGGCTAGGAATAGGGAGAGAGTGCAGTTGAACACGTGGCTGCAGGAATGGTGTAGGAGGGAGGGCTTCAGGTATTTGGATAATTGGAGCGCATTCTGGGGAAGGTGGGACCTGTACAAGCAGGACGGGTTGCATCTGAACCAGAGGGGCACCAATATCCTGGGAGGGAGGTTTGCTAGTACTCTTCGGGAGGGTTTAAACTAATTTGGCAGGGGAATGGGAACCGGATTTGTAGTCCAGCAACTAAGGTAGCCGATATTCAGGACGCCAAAGCATGTAATGAGGCAGTGGGGAAGGGAACACTGACAAAGGAGAGTATTTGCAGGCACGGAGATGGGTTGAAGTGTGTATACTTCAACGCAAGAAGCATCAGGAATAAGGTGGGTGAACTTAAGGCATGGATCGGTACTTGGGACTACGATGTGGTGGCCATCACGGAAACTTGGATAGAAGAGGGGCAGAAATGGTTGTTGGAGGTCCCTGGTTATAGATGTTTCAATAAGATTAGGGAGGGTGGTAAAAGAGGTGGGGGGGTGGCATTATTAATTAGAGATAGTATAACAGCTGCAGAAAGGCAGTTCGAGGAGTATCACCCTATTGAGGTAGTATGGGTTGAAGTCAGAAATAGGAAAGGAGCAGTCACCTTGTTAGGAGTTTTCTACAGGCCCCCCAATAGTAACAGAGATGTGGAGGAACAGATTGGGAAACAGATTTTGGAAAGGTGCAGAAGTCATAGGGTAGTAGTCATGGGCGACTTTAACTTCCCAAATATTGAGTGGAAACTCTTTAGATCAAATAGTTTGGATGGGGTGGTGTTTGTGCAGTGTGTCCAGGAAGCTTTTCTAACACAGTATGTAGATTGTCCGACCAGAGGAGGGGCAATATTGGATTTAGTACTGGGTAATGAACCAGGGCAAGTGATAGATTTGTTAGTGGGGGAGCATTTTGGAGATAGTGACCACAATTCTGTGACTTTCACTTTAGTAATGGAGAGGGATAGGTACGTGCAACAGGGCAAGGTTTACAATTGGGGGAAGGGTAAATACGATGTTGTCAGACAAGAATTGAAGTGCATAAGTTGGGAACATAGGCTGGCAGGGAAGGACACAAGTGAAATGTGGAACTTGTTCAAGGAACAGGTGCTACGTGTCCTTGATATGTATGTCCCTGTCAGGCAGGGAAGAGATGGTCGAGTGAGGGAACCATGGTTGACAAGAGAGGTTGAATGTCTTGTTAAAAGGAAAAAGGTGACTTATGTCAGGCTGAGGAAACAAGGTTCAGACAGGGCATTGGAGGGATACAAGATAGCCAGGAGGGAACTGAAGAAAGGGATTAGGAGAGGTAAGAGAGGGCATGAACAATCTTTGGCGGGTAGGATCAAGGAAAACCCCAAGGCCTTTTACACATATGTGAGAAATATGAGAATGACTAGAGCGAGGGTAGGTCCGATCAAGGACAGTAGCGGGAGATTGTGTATTGAGTCTGAAGAGATAGGAGAGGTCTTGAATGAGTATTTGTCTTCTGTATTTACAAATGAGAGGGGCGATATTGTTGGAGAGGACAGTGTGAAACAGATTGGTAAGCTCGAGGAAATACTTGTCAAGAAGGAAGATGTGTTGGGCATTTTGAAAAACTTGAGGATAGACAAGTCCCCCGGGCCTGACGGGATATATCCAAGGATTCTATGGGAAGCAAGAGATGAAATTGCAGAGCCGTTGGCAATGATCTTTTCGTCCTCACTGTCAACAGGGGTGGTACCAGGGGATTGGGAAGTGGCGAATGTCGTGCCCCTGTTCAAAAAAGGAACTAGGGATAACCCTGGGAATTACAGGCCAGTTAGTCTTACTTCGGTGGTAGGCAAAGTCATGGAAAGGGTACTGAAGGATAGGATTTCTGAGCATCTGGAAAGACACTGCTTGATTAGGGATAGTCAGCACGGATTTGTGAGGGGTAGGTCTTGCCTTACAAATCTTATTGAATTCTTTGAGGAGGTGACCAAGCATGTGGATGAAGGTAAAGCAGTGGATGTAGTGTACATGGATTTTAGTAAGGCATTTGATAAAGTTCCCCATGGTAGGCTTATGCAGAAAGTAAGGAGGCATGGGATAGTGGGAAATTTGGCCAGTTGGATAACGAACTGGCTAACCGATAGAAGTCAGAGAGTGGTGGTGGATGGCAAATATTCAGCCTGGATCCCAGTTACCAGTGGCGTACCGCAGGGATCAGTTCTGGGTCCTCTGCTGTTTGTGATTTTCATTAATGACTTGGATGAGGGAGTTGAAGGGTGGGTCAGTAAATTTGCAGACAATACGAAGATTGGTGGAGTTGTGGATAGTAAGGAGGGCTGTTGTCGGCTGCAAAGAGACATAGATAGGATGCAGAGCTGGGCTGAGAAGTGGCAGATGGAGTTTAACCCTGAAAAGTGTGAGGTTGTCCATTTTGGAAGGACAAATATGAATGCGGAATATAGGGTTAACGGTAGAGTTCTTGGCAATGTGGAGGAGCAGAGAGATCTTGGGGTCTATGTTCATACATCTTTGAAAGTTGCCACTCAAGTGGATAGAGCTGTGAAGAAGGCCTATGGTGTGCTCGCGTTCATTAACAGAGGGATTGAATTTAAGAGCCGTGAGGTGATGATGCAGCTGTACAAAACTTTGGTAAGGCCACATTTGGAGTACTGTGTACAGTTCTGGTCGCCTCATTTTAGGAAGGATGTGGAAGCTCTGGAAAAGGTGCAAAGAAGATTTACCAGGATGTTGCCTGGAATGGAGAGTAGGTCTTACGAGGAAAGGTTGAGGGTGCTAGGCCTTTTCTCATTAGAGCGGAGAAGGATGAGGGGCGACTTGATAGAGGTTTATAAGATGATCAGGGGAATAGATAGAGTAGACAGTCAGAGACTTTTTCCCCGGGTGGAACACACCATTACAAGGGGACATAAATTTAAGGTGAAAGGTGGAAGATATAGGAGGGATAGCAGAGGTAGGTTCTTTACCCAGAGAGTAGTGGGGGCATGGAATGCACTGCCTGTGGAAGTAGTTGAGTCGGAAACATTAGGGACCTTCAAGCAGCTATTGGATAGGTACATGGATGACGGTAAAATGATATAGTGTAGATTTATTTGTTCTTAAGGGCAGCACGGTAGCATTGTGGATAGCGCAATTGCTTCACAGCTCCATGGTCCCAGGTTCGATTCCGGCTTGGGTCATTGTCTGTGCGGAGTCTGCACGTCCTCCCCGTGTCTGCGTGGGTTTCCTCCGGGTGCTCCGGTTTCCTCCCACAGTCCAAAGATGTGCGGGTTAGGTGAATTGGCCAATGATAAATTGCCCTTAATGTCCAAATTGCCCTTGGTGTTGGGTGGAGGTGTTGAGTTTGGGTATGGTGCTCTTTCCAAGAGCCGGTGCAGACTCAAAGGGCCGAATGGCCTCCTTCTGCACTGTAAATTCAATGATAATCTATGATTAATCTAGGACAAAGGTTCGGCACAACATCGTGGGCTGAAGGGCCTGTTCTGTGCTGTATTTTCTATGTTCTATGTTCTATGTTCACCCATCGTCCTTGTGCTCACCAAGCCACACAGGCTCCTGACTCAATGCCTGATGCACTATCAATTACGACGAGACGAGAGTAGAATGTAATCGAGGCTTTATTACACAGATGTGTGGCCTCCTACAGCAGCTTACGAAATGGCTGCAGTTCGGAGAGCACACACATTTATACTCCACCTCCTGGGTGGAGCCAGCAGGCAGGGATCTACCCCCAGACTTGTAGTACAGGGGCCTTACCGTAATACCCATATATACAATATAATACAACAGTGGTGACTACCACTATGCCTTGATTTTACAATTCTCATCCTTATTTTCAAATCCCTCATTACTCATTAAGACTGTGACCTCATACCAGCCCCGCAACTCACCAAGGCTCCTTCAACAGTACCTTCCAAACCTGCAATCTCTACAAACTCGAAGGACAAGGCAGCAGATGCATGGAAACACCACCAATTTTTCTTCCACGTCACACACCATCCTGACTTGGAAATATATTACTGTTCCTTCACTGTTGCTGGTTCAAAATCCTGGAGCTTGTTGCTCTTTAAAGTTGCCAATATGATGCTATGTCCGAACAGCGTCACCAATACTGTGGGTATTTCTATTTATCTCGGTGAACCACAGGTTTTTCCCTTATATCGGTCAAATGACCACACAACCAGTTAGTCAGTTCAAAAGATGGTTTATTTACACACATAAGGATTATTTCGACATGTAAACACAATATCTACTACGAGTTAAACTACACCTATCAGCTACAATAACCTATACTTAACTTCAGGGCGACCGGCACTGTGCAGATGGATAAGGCCTTTATCTTGATCTCATGTGGCTGGTTTGAAGAAGTGGCTCTGTCTCTGCTGGGCTCATCTGTCAGGTAGCGATTTTTGGTCTTGAACTTGGCTGCCTGTTCCTGCTACAATTGGTTGACACGGGCCGGATCCAGAATGGGCTGGCACAGGCCGGGCCCAAAAGAGGCAGAACACATGGCTGTGTCCCCCTTCATCCCTCTGGGATTTCGCGCTCTTTGGGGCGGTCCTTGATCTTGTACCCAATAGTTTGACAGGACTCTGATCACTGCCTTCGATTTCGGCCAAGGGGCGGGTGCCTTGGTGGCTGGGCAGGTCCTTAGCGGTCATTGACCTTGTCAGTTGGGATTTCTGAGTAAAGGGAGTGGCGCCGATCAGTCTGTGGCTGTACCGGTTTCTTGATTGGTGTCCTATTGTTCTGGGGAATGGGCCATTAAAATGCAAACGAGCGGGCGTTTTGATCAGGTCTAGCTACCTGCGTTTCAAATACACAGAAGTTCTGTATCTGTCTGAGTCCTGGGTTGGCCATAATTCCCATGGTCCTTTGCAGGTGGCCATCTCAGATGGCTACAAACTCCCTGACAACACATTGGGTGTACCCACAACAGATGGACTGCAGTGGTTCAAGAAGGCAGTTCACCACCACCTTCTCAAGGGTAATTAGAGATGGGCAATAAATAAATGCTGGCACAGCCAGCGAAGCCCACGTCTTGTGAAATAATTTTTTTTTTTAAAACATAAGTGTCTGTGCTCTTTTAATTCTGACTTCTTGAACAACCACATTTTTAATTGTTCCATCATTGGTGGCCATGCCTTTAGCTACCTGGGCCTCAAATTCAGGAATTCTCTCCCTAAACTTCTCTGCCTTGTCATCTCCCTTTCCTCCTTTTACTGCTTTGTTCAAGCTTTTGGCCATTTAGAACATATGGACTAGGAGCAGGAGTAGGCAATTCAGCCCTTCGAGCCTGCTCCACAATTCAATATGATCAGGGCTGATCTCCTCCCAGCCTCAGTTCCACTTTCCTGCTGTTCTCCTAACACTTTAAACCATTACTAATTAAATATATGTCTAACTCCTCCTTAGATTTACTGAACACCTGGCATTCACTCTGGGGTAGTACATTCCGCAGATTCACGACCCTTGGAGAAAAGTAATTTCTCCTCATCTCTGCTTTAAATCTTCTACCTCTTATCCTAAACCTAGATTGTTTCACAAGAGGAAGCATCCAATCTATGTCTACTTTGTCAATACCCTTTATCATCCCACATACCTCAATTAGGTCTCCTCTAAACCTGATGTGGAGATGCAGGCGTTGGACTGGGGTGAGCACAGTACGAAGTCTTACAACACCAGGTTAAAGTCCAACAGGTTTGTTTCAATGTCACTAGCTTTCGGAGCGCTGCTCCTTCCTCAGGTGAATGAAGAGGTATGTTCCAGAAACATATATATAGACAGATTCAAAGATGTCAGACAATGCTTGGAATGCGAGCATTAGCAGGTGATTAAATCTTTACAGATCCAGAGATGGGGTAACCCCAGGTTAAAGAGGTGTGAATTGTGTCAAGCCAGGACAGTTGGTAGGATTTCGCAGGCCAGATGGTGGGGGATGAATGCAATGCGACATGAATCCCAGGTCCCGGTTGAGGCCGCACTCATGTGTGCGGAACTTGGCTATAAGCTTCTGCTCGGCGATTCTGCGTTGTTGCGCGACCTGAAGGCCGCCTTGGAGAACGCTTACCCGGAGATCAGAGGCTGAATGCCCTTGACTGTTGAAGTGTTCCCCGACTGGAAGGGAACATTCCTGCCTGGTGATTGTCATGCGATGTCCATTCATTCATTGTCGCAGCGTCTGCGTGGTCTCGCCAATGTACCACGCTTCGGGACATCCTTTCCTGCAGCGTATGAGGTAGACAACGTTGGCCGAGTCGCACGAGTATGTACCGCGTACCTGGTGGGTGGTGTTCTCACATGTAATGGTGGTATCCATGTCGATGATCTGGCACGTCTTGCAGAGATTGCCATGGCAGGGTTGTGTGGTGTTGTGGTCGCTGTTCTGAAGGCAGGGTAGTTTGCTGCAAATAATGGTTTGTTTGAGGTTGCGCGGTTGTTTGAAGGCAAGTAGTGGGGGAAGACAAACATGGGACACAACCTACAGAATACCCTTCGTCATCCAGTACTTTCCCGGAGCGGAGAAATTACGACATCTTCTTCACAGCCTTCAACACGTCATCGACGAAGATGAACATTTTGCCAAGGTCATCCCCACACCCCCACTACTTGCCTTCAAACAACCGCGCAACCTCAAACAAACCATTGTTTGCAGCAAACTACCCAGCCTTCAGAACAGTGACCACGACACCACACAACCCTGCCATGGCAATCTCTGCAAGACGTGCCAGATCATCGACATGGATACCACCATTACACTTGAGAACACCACCCAGCAGGTACGCGGTACATACTCGTGCGACTCGGCCAACGTTGTCTATCTCATACGCTGCAGGAAAGGATGTCCCGAAGCGTGGTACATTGGCGAGATCATGCAGACGCTGCGACAACGAATGAACGGACTTCGCGTGACAATCACCAGGCAGGAATATTCCCTTCCAGTCGGGGAACACTTCAACAGTCAAGGGCATTCAGCCTCTGATCTCCGGGTAAGCGTTCTCCAAGGCGGCCTTCAGGTCGCGCAACAACGCAGAATCGCCGAGCAGAAGCTTATAGCCAAGTTCCGCACACATGAGTGCGGCCTCAACCGGGACCTGGGATTCATGTCGCATTGCATTCATCCCCCACCATCTGGCCTGCGAAATCCTACCAACTGTCCTGGCTTGACACAATTCACACCTCTTTAACCTGGGGTTACCCCATCTCTGGATCTGTAAAGATTTAATCACCTGCTAATGCTCGCATTCCAAGCATTGTCTGACATCTTTGAATCTGTCTATATATATGTTTCTGGAACATACCTCTTCATTCACTTGAGGAAGGAGCAGCGCTCCGAAAGCGAGTGACATCGAAACAAACCTGTTGGACTTTAACCTGGTGTTGTAAGACTTCTTACTCTTCTAAACCTGAGAGAGTATAGGCCTAAACTGCTCAATCTCTCTTCTTAAGACAAACTCTTCATCTCTGGAATCAGTGAACCTCCTCTGAACTGCCTCTAATGTAAAACAACCCTCCTCAAATAAGGGACAAAAACTGTAACCAGCACTTCTGGTGCAGTCTCACCTAACAGGCAGGATTCTCCGTCCGTTCACTGTAGTGATCTGTACATCTGTACGTACATCTGCACATACACCAGGGACTGCAGACAGATGTAACAGCCACAGCATCACTAAAGGGCATCAGAGATGGGTATAAAGGGTCCAGCCCAAGGTAGGATCCGCCTCTTTCAGAAACACAGGGCTAGGGAGCAGCAGCACACAGAGACAGCTCAGCATAGGCAGTTTACCTTAGCTTCACTGGTCATACCTCTTGACTGTATTATATCTAGTGAAACTCTGGAAACAGAACAAACCCATTGAATAAAGTATTTGTGTTAACTGGAAGTCTACAATCTTTATTCAGACTTAGAGAATAACATATGGTACCACAAGTGATTTCAGAAAGCTAGCTAGACACCAGCAAGAGAAGAAAAACTTAAACCGGATATTCGACTGTGGAAGACTTCGCAGAAAATGGATCCTCGACGACTAACTGATTCGATGGAACTTGTTGGAACTTCATGGCAGCTGGAAACAACCGGTAATTTAAGTTATAACTGGAAAATGTTTGAACAACTGTTCCAAATATTTATCACCGCTAATGATTTAAGCACTGCCTCTGACGCAACAGAAATAGCCCTACTACTCTCAACAGGAGGGCATGAAGCTAGAGAAATCTATAATTGCTTTAATTATCTAGAAGGTGAAGACAACACCAAAGTAGACGGTATACTCAAAAAATTTGCTAAACGCTGTGACAGTCAGGCTGGTGCGATGCTGGAAAGATTTAACTCTTGTCAGAGAAACGGAGGGCCCATCTCTGATTTTATTACAAATCTCAAGTTAGCACCACAAGGCTGTGATTATGCTGATTTCAGAGACACTGTGATAATGCATCAATTAATTTCTGGACTATCTGATAAAATTTGAGGGAAGAACTATCACAAAATAAGCATCTAACTCTAGAAACTGCTATACAAAAACAAAATCAATCCTGTCAGTCTTTACAAACACAGAATCAGTGTCTAGAAAAGAAAATCGGAAAAAACGGCGCCAAAACTTACTACGAGGCAGGGGCAGGATTGATGGAAGTTCTGAGCGGCAGCCATCTTTAGAAAGGAGCCGCACATGCGCAGTTGCGAAAAGGGCGCACAGTACAGGAAACTTGGAGTACGCATGGGTAATCGAGTCCTACGTCACAAGCGTCATGATGTCCGAGGACCAGGACCGTGCCCACTTAAAAGGGAAATGCACGAAAATGAACGAAAAGAAATTTAAAGCTGCAAAACCCAATTTTCTTGCCTCAAAAGACAGAACAATGCCCGAACTTACACCAGCGGTTAAAAATAACTGTCGCAGCACCCTGGAACAAGCAGTTAGCACCGCCCTCGAAGATGATATGGTCCTTGTAGACTACGACTCAGACGAAGATTTCATCTTGGGAGGTGACACCCCCAGTACCAAACCCGAACTGCAACTAGAGGTGTTGTACCGTGAAGACCCCGACGATGAGTTCTTTGGATTGGGGAATCTTCAGCCCAGCATATATGACACCCCGACTCATCAGTGCAGGATTATGCCGCGGCCTGACGCCAAGAAACAGAGAGTGGTCCATGCACCACGAAGGGTCCCAGACTCCACACAAGATGATTTGTTCATTGAACATGAAGAGAACGATCACAACTCCAAAACAGAAAGCGATGATTTGTCCAATGAACAATACACACAATACTGCTCAGACATGGCTGTGTTATTCGGAGATCCTGATCACAGCATCAGCAACACAGTTGAAAAGCTCAACACGACTCTTCTCGTGGTAGATGAATCCAATACCATGGTGCCATGGCAGATCGGTGGTACATTGGATGACAGCAATACCCAAGACGAAGACGACGCCACACAGAGAGCACAGAACGACTCCGTTGAGGGGGCACAGATCAACTCTACAGCGAGAACACTGCATGACTCCACAAAGAGCGATGACAGACTCCACAGAGAGAGCGATGAAAGACTCCACAGAGTGAGCGATGACAGACTCCACAGAGAGAGCGATGACAGACTCCACAGAGAGAGCGATGACAGACTCCACAGAGTGAGCGATGACAGATTCCACACAGAGAGCGATGACAGACTCCACAGAGAGAGCGATGACAAACTCCACAGAGAGCGCGATGAAGGACTCCACAGAGAGAGCGATGAAGGACTCCACAAAGAGAGCGACGCAAGCCTCCACAAAGAGAGTGATGCAAGCCTCAACAGACAGCTCGGTGACAGACTCAAAAATGGAAGCAAGCAAACAGTCCACAGCGAATGCCATGCATGTACAAGACGATGAAGATCTATCAAGCTTATTTGAACCACCAGAAGAAGACACTGAATGTCTACCCACTGTATGTGAGACAAGTGACGAAGAAATCACAATTCCCATACAGGATGTGCAGGATCTCAGCGAGACTGACATATCTCAGCTCGTCTGCACAGAAGCACTCAATAATCAGAGGACGGGTACTCATGAGTCCAGAGAGACCAGGTCAATAGAAATCCTGAAGATTTTGACTCCAGAAAAAGAGCACCACAACCCACAACAAAATGAAATTGTGAAGATTTTGACTCCAGAAAAGGAGCACCAAGAACTCAATGATAATTCAAGTGAACCTGAAATGACTCTGGAAGAGGAGTACCAAGTAAGCAAAGAAGAGGAAACAAATCCACCACAAATGACTGATGTCACCAACATCAATGCAACATCAGATCATTCTCACAATTCTCAAGAAGAAATGCTCAATGTAGCAGATACCAGAAAGGACACTGACACCAATAACTGTGACAATGACTCAAATCATCCACATGGCACACTCAATGAGCACAACAAGGACAACAGAAACCGCAAGAAGCACAGCAGAAACAAGAACAAACAAGCAAAACAGCTTTCACGAACGATGACATACAGAATCAATACCACAAACACAGGAAAAAGTCGAGGTCCGACAACGGTGCGACACAGAATCGCTACACACAATCAAGTGGAACAGGGGAAAAAGATGTCCACATCATTAAATGACTCATCAGCAAAGCAGCCGAGTCACGTTCTGACATCAACCTAGCTCTGTTATCGTACCGAGCAACCCCACTGAGCTTAGGACTGTCGCCAGCGCTAATACTCTTCAGCAGAGACATCCGGACAGCCCTACCGGCAAAGCAATTCCCAGACCCTGGCAACGCACCAGTTCTCGACGACATGCGGGCAATATGCTCTAAACAAAAACTATATTACGATCAACATGCGAACCCACTCAAGCCACTGACGATAGGTGACACCATCAGAATCAGGGACCCAGAAGGCGGATGGTCTGAGTCAGCCACGTTGATCAGGCAGGAGGCACCGCGGTCCTACATTGTCAAATCATCTGCGGGACTACTCTTTTGCCGTAACCATCAGGATCTTTTAGAGATTCGACCTACAACGCCAATATTTCCCACACTGGACTTGACCGAGTCCATTTGTCCACAGGACGTTCCTCACCACACAACAACACCAGACAGTACTCTTGATGACATCAAACTATCATCCCTACTACCACTGTTAAGACTCTCCAGCAGAAGACATAAGGCACCTGACCGGCTAGATTTGTGACGACACTTCAACACATGCACAAGACGAATATGGACATTTCTCACAATGGACTCACAACACAGTCAATTGTTTCTGTATTACTTTTATCATTTTCACAGTGTGCAGATTTGCATATTCTCACCACTTGTTATGTACAGTTTTCTTGAAGCCAGTCTAGAAAACATGTCCAATAAAAGGGGGGGGGGGGGGGTCGGAATGTAGTGATCTGTACATCTGTACATACATCTGCACATACACCAGGGACTACAGACAGATGTAACAGCCACAGCATCACTAGAGGGCAGCATCAGAGACGGGTATAAAGGGTCCAGCCCAAGGGAGGATCCGCCTCTTTCAGAAGCACAGGGCTAGTGAGCAGCAGCACACAGAGACAGCTCAGCATAGGCAGTCTACCTTAGCTTCACTGGTCATACCTCTTGACTGTATTATACCTAGTTAAGCTCTGGAAACAGAACAAACACATTGAATAAAGTATTTGTGTTGACTGGAAGTCTACAATCTTTATTCAGACTTAGAGAATAACATACATGACAACAGGAATATCCGCTCCCACTGCAGCGAATGGGAGATTTGTCTGAGCACCAAATTCTCTGTCCTCGCTATCAGCGGCAGCAGGGCGGACTTGCAATGGAGAATCCTAGCCATTAATATCTCCTCGTCGATCTGGTGTGTAACTTTGCTCAAAAATCCTCCCATCGGCTACCTCAGGACATTTTATTACATTATGGGTTATACACAAATATAAGTTTCTGTTATTGCAATATCAAAGGCCACTGCTGACCTTGTCTGGCTTCATCCCACCTCGGCATCACAATTCCCTCCATCTCCTGGTCTGTACTCTTGAGCATCTACCCGCTGGCCTCTCGTGTCATCCCAGCACTCAGGCCAATTGCCTTTCCAGAGGCTGGAC
The DNA here is from genome assembly GCF_047496885.1 of Scyliorhinus torazame. Classification (NCBI taxonomy): domain Eukaryota; kingdom Metazoa; phylum Chordata; class Chondrichthyes; order Carcharhiniformes; family Scyliorhinidae; genus Scyliorhinus; species Scyliorhinus torazame. The sequence continues at coordinate 260,814,089 of NC_092713.1, forward strand.
AATGTTGAGCTGCAACAGGATGACTCTTTGCCACCCACAGCTTGCCTGCTAAATTCACATGAGTCAAAATTGTGGCTGTCTTTTTGCTACTGGAAATGGGCGACTGGCTGTCTTCCCAAAAGTCATATCCCTTGGGCCTGACTTCCCAGATCTGCTTTTAATTAATAATGAAGACCAGGCAGGCAGTGGAAGACATGTGCCTGCTGACTTCCCATTCTTACTGTTGGGATTGAGTCAAAATCAGCCATCATTTAGGCAACTGCACACAACAACACACTGCATTTATATAGTTCCTTCAATGTATGTGACAAAATATTGCAGGGTTCTTCAGGGGATTGGCATCAGAGAATGTTTGACACCGAGGCACAGAAGGAAACATTGGGACAGTTGACCAAAATCTTGGCCTTAAGATTTGTATTAAGAAGTGTTATAAAGGCGGCAAGGTAAAGAGGTGGAATGATTTAAGGAGAAAATTCCAGAACTTAGGGCCTAAGCAGCTGAAGACATGGCTGTCAATGGCGGGAGTGATTAAAATTGCACAGATGGATACATAAGATAGTCAGATGTAACAAGTTGTTGTGAAGTGGAATTTTGTGGTGATCAGGCGCAGGATCAGGTAAACAGGTTCATATCAAAGCTACAAAACCTAGGACTTGGCTCCTCACTCTGCAACTGGATCCTCGACTTTCTGACCCACAGACCACAATCAGTAAGAATAAACAACAACACCTCCTCCACGATAGTCCTCAGTACCGGGACCCCGCAAGGCTGCGTACTTAGCCCCCTACTATACTCCCTGTGCACACACAACTGCGTGGCAAAATTTGGTTCCAACACCATCTACAAGTTTGCTGACAACACAACCATAATGGGTCGGATCACAAATAACGATGAGTCCGAATACAGGAGGGAGATAGAGAACCTAGTGGGGTAGTGAAACGACAACAATCTATCCCTCAATGCCAGCAAAACTAAAGAGCTGGTCATTGACTTCAGGAAACAAAGTAATGTACACACCCCTGTCTGCATCAACGGGGCCAAGGTGGAGATGGTTAACAGCTTCAAATTCCTAGGGGTGCACATCACCAAAACTCTGTCCTGGTCCACCCACGTCGACGCTACCACCAAGAAAGCACAACAGCGCCTCTCCTTCCTCAGGAAACTAAGGAAACTTGCCATGTCCTCACTGATTCTTACCAACTTTTACAGATGCACCATAGAAAGCATCCTATCTGGCTGCATCACAGCCTGGTATGGCAACTGCTCGGCCCAGGACCGCAAGAAACTTCAGAGAGTCGTGAACACAGCCCAGTCCATCACACAAACCTGCCTCCCATCCAATGACTCTATCTACACCACCTGCTGCCTGGGGAAAGCGGGCAGCATAATCAAAGACCCTGTCCATCCGGCTTACTCACTCTTCCAACTTCATCCATCGGGCAGGAGATACAAAAGCCTGAGTACACCCACGAGCAGACTCAAAAACAGCTTCTTCCCCGCTGTTACCAGACTCCTAAATGAGCCTCTTATGGACTGACCTGATTAACAATACACTCCTCTATGCTTCACCCGATGCCGGTGTCTATGTATTTACATTGTGGACCTTGTGTTGCCCTTTTATGTATTTGCTTTTGATTTTATTTCCTTGTCATGTACTAAATGATCTGTTTGAGCTTCTCGCAGAAAAATACTTTTCACTGTACCTCGGTACACGTGACAATAAACAAATCCAAATCCAGGAGCCAAATCATAACGCCAGTGCAAGTTAAGTCAGAAGCAAACATCAGTGTTTAAACCTTACAATGCGAAAGAGAGTCCTGGTCCAGCAGTTATCCAGTCAGTGGTATCTGAATTGCCGTTCAGCTTTGCTCATTATGACACCCACAAATAGGTTTAAATGAGGTTTGGCTAGAATCAATATGGGTCAGGTATTTGATGAGAAGCTGCAACACCCACATTTTGAAAGACACTCTGGTGAACTCTGAGAAGCACCATTTTAATTAACTTAAATTACATTGATTCTTTCGATTAATAGTTTTAGAGAAACTGGTCCTCATTATATTTGCAAATGATTCTCAGAAATATAGAGCATGACTTAACAGCCACGTTGTGCCCAGCATGGATCTGGAAGTGCCGGGTAAATAGCGGGAAAGACCAAAATCGAGATTTGCACCGGGCACGAACCAGTTTAAAATTCACTCGGCCCGCTCACGATCTCGCCCAAAAATGGCAAGCATATCATTAACCCTCATTTGCATTCATTTCAATCATATTAGCGAGATTGAAGTTGAATGCAGCAGCCTCCCGGGAATTAACAGACTCCCCAGCAAGAAATGGCACGGACGTAGTTTAGTATTCTTCTTCAAAAACGTGAAGTTGGTGCATGGCAATTGAGGGGAAGTGAGGAGGTGAGTAGACATTTCCATTTTCTGGCATGCAGCTCAAGGGCACCGGAGCTGCTGGCCCAGTGCTCGGTGGGGGAAGGGGGTGAGGGGGATGGGCTTGGTCGGGAGGGCTGAAGCGTTTTAGGTCGGGGGCCATCCCTGGGCCAGTGAGGTGAGGGTCTTGTATCTGTTAGGCCTTCAAACCATTTTTAAATATTGTGGAGACCCACAACCACAGCTGCAGCCTGTCTGTCCTTCTGCACACTTCCAGGAAAGAGCCCTGCTCTTGGTTCTATACTGAAAGTCACTTTAACTCCCTTCGACTGTGAGCGGCCTCTAACTTCACACCTGAAGGCTGTTGCAAATAAGGAATTGGCTTTGTTATTTGTTGGAGCACTTCACACGCCTCAGCTCTCAAGTAGCCTCTCGAGGGCACATGTGCCATGTTTCAGAGGATGATTGGTGCATCGCATTTCAATCAAACTTTGAAGCCTGAACACTGTGCCTGAACTCTTGGTGCGTCACCGACACCGAGATTGGCCTATGCCAGAGAGGTGAGGATCCACTGCCCCTTCACACAGATGACGTGTCTCAAGTGAGTTGTTCATGTCAGACAAACAGATCCTACCCTCCCACTGACTACATGTCCATTTTCTCACAGGATCTCCATCTGTTAAAGTAGGGCCATCCGCGGCCAATTCCCCCTGCCACCTAAGAGACCGCCTCGGAGGAGCGCTCCGAGGAAAACACCATCGAGGCATCACAGCTGTCACCCCACCTTCCACCAGCGCAGAGACACACACCTCAGTAGGTGACATTAGTGGACAGGCTTCTGAGGCACAATCTGGTGAGCACCACACAGTCACTGATGCACATCAGGTGGAGGCAGGAACATCGAAGGGAGACAGCAGTCGGAGGTCTGCTGGATCCCAGGACTCAGTTGTGTCCCAGTTAGGTGCCGAGCCTCTGGACAAGGTTATCCCAGAGCTGATACAGATGATAGGGCACAGCTGTGAGATTCAGGAGGGGATGTTAGCGACATTCTAGTGAGTGCATAGACAATTGGAGGAATCCCAAAGGCTATAGGCGCAGGAAATGATGCCGACAATGTATGGCATTAAAACCAACACTGCTAGGGTGACAACAGCAGTAGAAAGTCTGGAGCATGACGTCCGCATCCTGAGTGGTGGTGCCCAAGGCATAGCTCAGTGTGTGATGCGTCTGCATCATGTCCCAGTCACTGAGGGACATGTCCCAGCTGCAGGCGGATATTGCTGAGGCACTGCAGAGCATGGCCCAGTCTTTGAGGACCATTGTTGAAGGCGTCAACACAATGGCGCAGACAATGGGGAGTTGCCAGGATTGGCAGTGCCAGATGACTTAGAGGCTTCTGGAGCTCACTCCAGTTGCCCCTCGATCCCATGAAGACCCTCAGGGACCTACGGGCACCATAAGAAGGAGGAAACACTGGAGGCCAACCCAAGGCCTGCCACAAAGGAGACGACGATGGTCTCCAGTTCTTCCAAATACTCCCTCCTGACACTGGCGCATCTCAAGGGCAGCAGGCAGAACAGGGTGCCATTAAATGTGGGCCGCAATCCTTCCAAAGCAGCCATCAAGGAACACCCTGCCAATCGTGCCCAAAATGACACTATGGGCGCGATCTTCTGGCCTCGTTGCGCTCTCGCTCAAGCGTAATGAGGCTGGTGAATAGCGGGAGAGCCCAAAAATGAGAACCGCACCATCCGCCAAACAGTTTGCGATGCAACCAGCCCGCTCCCGTAGGCAAAATCGGAATCTCGCCGTAGTGTGGCGAGAAACCAAATAGCACCACCTAAGCCCCACTCCCATAAATTAACGATAGCCACCCGTCATCCAATGGCCTCCTGTCATTCAGCAGCCACCCCAGCAATTGGTCATGCTGGCGCCGATTAGTACTCCTTTTGAGAAGCCTGAACCTGGAGGATGGGCTTCTGTGGGAGCCAAGGAGGGGAGTCGCCACCTTTGCTCAAGGCGAAGAGTCTGGGGGTGCTGGGCTTCAACCACAGTGCTCGGCGGGAGGGGGGGGGCACGACGGGACCCTCCACAGGGGTGGGCCACCATGGCAGGGTGGGGGGCGAGGCACTGGGGGGGAACTGGGGTGTGTGGGAGGCAATCACTCATGGCACCACCATGCCAACCTCTGGATCCCAACCCCATTCCGGGGGCAACCATTGTCCCTGCCTGTCTGCCACACCGATCACCCATAACCCCCACCGACTGCCTCTGGCTGCACGGTTGAAGGCTATCGCTAATAGGGAATTGACAATCCTAGTTAAGTGAAGCACTTGCCAAGTGGATTCCCGTGGGTCGGCGGGCCATGTAGCATGTGGGAGTCATTGGCTAGCATTCCAATCACACCTTGATGTCTGGACACTGTGTGGGAGTCAACACAGCACACGCAGCAGCCAACATCTGAACACCCAGGGGATGGGACACAGCTCCCACGACACGAGCACGGCCAGAGAGTGAGTGGGTTGGTGCCATGGGGAGGGGGGGCGAGGGTTTGCCTGGAGAGATAAGTAAAGGGTCAGGGGGCCAGCCCGCATTGCGGAAGAAAGTGACAGAGGCATCATAATGATTCTGTAAAATGTTGTTGAATGTGCTGTACAGTACCTCATTCCCAATAGTGCCGTTTCCCCCCCCAACCCACCCCCTCCCCACCCCTTACCCAACTCCTCCCCCCCTATCCCGGTGCCCTTGGTGATGGTCAAAATGCCTGGCCCTCCTAGCTCTACCACTACGTCTAGGTGTGTCCCCAGGATCTGAGGTAGAGGCAGCCAGCTGCTTACCTCGTCCCGTGGCTGGGCAGGCGTCCTCTGGGGCCGGAGGCCCCGGCTCACTTGTCGATGGCACATGCACAGCCGTGCCACCCTGTCCCATGTACTGACCCCGAGATGCGGCCTCATCAGGGGGGTGGAACACGAGGGGTGCTGGTGGCCACCGCCCATGGGACAGGCCTGGGTTGGCATTAGGTGCCCCCTCCTCTGGTCGGTGCCAATAGGGTCCTGGGGTTCACATAGGGACAGAGGGGCAGCTGATTCGAGCCTCGGCTGCCCCTGCATCATCTGGCTCTGCCAGCCCTGGTGGTTCCCCATAGTCTGCACCATCGTGTCGATGCTCCTCAGTGACTGGGACACATCCTCCAGTGATCGGGCCACGCTCTGCAGTGTCTTAGCCATGCCCACCAGCAACTGGGACAAGCTCTGCAGCATCTCGGCCATTCCCATCTGAGAGAAGGCCATATCCCACAAAACCCCATCAAGGTCGGCCTGGCACTGGGTGACATCCCCCAGTCAGGCAGACATACTGCCGAGGCCCTCAGCCACGGCTGTTACCGACTGCGCGATGCCTTGGACACCTTCACTCAGGGTGGCTGACGTCGTGCACCAGGCTCCTCACTGCGGTTGCCACCCTGGCAATGTTGGCCTTGGTACCACTCATTGCCAGTGGCATCTCCTGCGCCCGGAGTCTCTGGGATTCCTCTAATCGGCTATGGATCTGCTGGAGTGAAGCTGATATCACCGTCTGAATGTCCAGGTTAATCATCATAATCCCCTTCAGCTCCGGGTAACTCTGTTCTAGGGGCTCATCAGTATGTTGGGACCCAGCTGGGTCTAGGGATCCAGCAGACCTCTAACTAATGTCTCACCTGAGAGTTCCTGCCTACACCAGACATACATCAGCAGCAGTGTGGTGCTCACCAAATTTTGCTGCCGAAGCCTATCCACTAACATGTCCCACTGAGGTGTGTGTATCTGCGCTGGTGGAGGGTGGGGATGACAGCTGTGCCGTGACTATAACAGTTGCATCCTCAGTGCTCTCCTCCGAGGTGTTCTCGGAGTCAGGAGAGGGGGCCGCCCGTGATTGGTCGGCACCGTCGGTTGGAGGACCTGTGGGAGAATGGACATGTGGTCAGTGGGAGGGATGGGTCAATCAGTAAGGCAATAACAACTCACATTTGACAGGTCCCCGGGTGGAACCTGGTGGTTCCTCACCTCTGCGGCATCTGCCAACCTCCACGTGTGTGGCTGCCCTGTCCTCGGCCACCCTGGTCACCTCCAGGGTCCGCTCCTCGAAGGAGGTGATTCTCAAATCCCCCCACAGCCAGTCTGGGCTCTGTCCCGCCGATTATGGGAGAGCTTTTCCTGAAGGGACACAGAGAGGGCATCGTTAACCACATGTGTGGTTCACAGTTGTGTGTGGGGGGGGGGGGGGGGGGGGGGGGGTGAAGGGAGGGTTGTGGTGGAGGGAATGGAGGGAGAGTTGGGGGTCGCCTGGGTGGATGGCCCCTGGGGGGGGGGGGGGGGGGGGGGGGGGGGAGACGTTGGTGTCTATTCACTCGTGCTGCCCGGTGTATGTCGTTGACCTTCTTCCCACACTGGAGGCCCGTCCTCCTGTTCACATTGTCCGAGCTGACTGCTGCCGCCACCTTGTCCCAGGCAGCACTGGCTGCCTTGTGGCTCACTCTCCGGGACCCTCAGGGGAACAGGACATCCCTCCTGGCCTCCACCGCGTCCAGGAGCCTCCCCAGGTCAGCATGCCCGAATCTTAGGGCCGGTCTTCTCGGCGCCATAGTTGGCTGGGTTGGCGGAGCAAGTGCAGTTTAAGTGCTGCTCGGCTTTGTTAGAGGGGAGCTGGCGAGCGCGGTCCCGGCGAATCAGCTGGTGAGCCAGCATTCGGGTCGGGACGCCCGTGAGGCCTCGTTAAGTGGATCAATTAACGTTGAAAAGCGTTGCCGCCCTCGCTGGGCCGAGCGCTGGGAAACCCTGTGGCAATTCACGCTCGCTACAGCACTTGGAAAGGTTTCCGGAAGATCTCGCCCTTTGAAATTTTTCTGTTGAATTGCACCCATAGTTAGTTAAAACTTGCATTTGAATGAATCACTGTAGCCACAAGGGGGTGTTTACAGAAGACAGACATGAAGCCTGGTGTATCAATAAAAATATATAATAATGTGGCATAGGTGCGACAATAACATGTCATACTGTAACAAAGGCAACAATGGATGGAATGAGATTGCAATGAAGTGAATGTGAGATTACTGTGAGGGTGCAATTCGTTTACAGTGAAAGTAAAGTGAGGTAACAGTGAGGGTGTAGAAAGGAATTAGTACTGAAAGGCAGGCAAAGTCAGAATGGGTGCACATTGTTGAGAAGTGCATTGACTCTGGAGTGAGGACTGAATTGGCAGGATTTTATTAAAGTCAGAAAAGCATCAAAATAAACTAAACATTGCTGTTATACCTCTGATGATAATGAAGAATCATTATCAAATATATGACCATATCAAGTAAATCACCCAGGATAGAGTTATCATTCTAAATGAGCCATTTAATTCAAATTATTTCATCATTCAAATTTTTAGTGTTGATTTTTCATTTTACTATTTTATTTAAATCCTTAATTCAAACTTTGAATAATTTCCCTTTTTTGTTTGGACAAAAATGTACTTGGAATTGTCAACTGTCGACTATACTGAGGCAAATTAATCCTTCAGGATAAATGTTTCAACAGAAAGGGAACCACAGATTCTGAATCCAGTCTGTCAGCATCGCAAATAAATGAAAGAGCTTTGAAGCAGTTGCCCAGAAGGGATTGGCTGGAAATGCAAATTTTCAAAATGATGCCCGACCTTTTCTCTTGTTTGTAAAACTGCGATTACACACTGCTGAATTTTTCCGATTTGATCCAAGAATGAAAAATAAGATGTCCCCTGAGATGAGCGCCAAAACCTTTAAAATTGCTTCCCACTGTAGTGCAACATTGGACTGATCGCAGGCTCTTCACACAACAGAATGATATTAGTCATAAACCTCTCACGTCTGGCAATTATGTACAACCTCCTACTTCAACATACAGCACTCTGCAATAGGTTCATTCTTGCTTGTCTGCATTTTTAAAAGTAAGTGTCAAATTCAAAAATTTGACCAGAAGTGTCAGCTACTCGCCCAAACCTTTTTTTTAAATGGAGAGGATAGGGGTTGATGGGTTGGTGGTGATGGAATGGGGACAGTTTCAACAACAAGCTCACCAAGTTTATTTTTTAAAGTTTGCACATTCGGAATTTAGACTTTTCGCATAGTTTTTCCTTGCCTTTGGTAATAAAGATTGGATTTATATAGAATTTTGAAAAGCAATACTATGTCAGCTGATACCCTAAACCCCAATGCTTAATTAATTGTAATGGGAAACAATGCTTAATCAGTTGCTACTACAATTATGCTCCAACTGTTGCCCCCTTAAAACGTAAAATATCTGCAGATTCTTTCAAATAGGCCCTTGATATTTACCCAGTGGACTTGGAAGCACCATAAGGTATGTTTGCTAATCCTGGAGCCTGACACTGATTACCATTGTTATTGCTTGTCAGGTTACCTGGTTTGAAATCCATCAAATAGTCACAGAACGTATACTTATATCAGACTATCTGTATTCCTTCTTGGATCTGTAATTCACATGAAAAAGGAAAGGTAAAGGAGATTATTCCTACAGGCTGGTTCCAATGTAAACTGGGCTCAGTCACACCTGAGAAAATTATCCAAGTGCTGATCCAGTATCAATAAGATCAGATCTACATTTAAAAAATCCTATCCAGAACAACTTTGTCTGTCATGCAAGATATACCTCATGGCATTACACACTTACATGATGACTGAGCCACTTTTCATGTTTATAGAACAAAGCACAATTTGGCAGGTAGTGAATGTACCAACACCAAGCAGCAAGTAGAAATTGAAAACTTGAACCACGAGCTTCAGAAAAGTTCCACAGGGGCCTTGATACCTTCTGGACCTGAAATTAAAGTGAAGGGCAAGGATTAGCAGAAAGAGAG